>NC_080181.1:20102517-20402517 GCF_950295315.1 Erinaceus europaeus | reverse complement strand
AGGAAATGACAAGTTTAATTTACAGTGATAGAAAACAAATCTTTTTTTTTCTAGAGCCAGATTATTATGAAAATTATTATCATTATGAAAATAATCTATAGCTTGGCTATAAAAAAGGGTCATATAAATAAATTTGTCAAATTTAGTACAGGGGGCCAGGCAGTGGTTTACCCATTTAAGCACACATATTACCAAGCATAAGGATCCAGGTTTGAGCCCCTGCTCCCCACGGGGGGGGGGGGGGATGACACACTTCATAAGCAGTGAAGTAGGTAAGTATGTGTCTTTCTCTCTATATCTGCCTATCCTCTCTCAATTTCTCTCTGTCCTATCTAATAAAACTTAGAAAGGGAGGAAGGAAGAACTGCTGGGAGCAGTGGACTTATAGTGCTGGTACTGAGCCCCAGTGATAACCCTGGTTGGCAGAGGCAAAAAAACAAAAAACAAAAAACAGTAAATACAGTTACAATATGTCTCATTGCTTGCAGATTGTATCCCAATATAATCGAAGGTTTATCACTAGTGATTTACAAACTTACAATAGAGGTATATAATTCCACACTATTCCCATCACTAGAGTTGTGTTTCCCCATCCCCCTCCTACAACATTCAAGTTATCCAAGGTCACAGATGTGGGTTGACTATATGTCTCTACACACATACACACGCCATTTTATTCACTTGTGTTGTCTTACTTTCACTTCCTTTCCGAGTCACCCCTTCACCTGTTACTATTTCTGAGTGTCCTCTCATTTTCCTCTTCCCTTTCAATGATGTGTATAAAAACAAAGATTCTTGGTGACAGTGTTTTGGGTCCTGATGGAACTGGGGTTCAGAGCCCTCTGGGAGTATGGACCAGAATTATCTATGGGGTGCAGAATGTAGGAATTCTGGCTTCTATAATTGCTTATCTGCTGGGCATGAACATTGGCAGGCTGGTCTACATCCCCAGCCTGTTTCTATCTTTTCCTAGTGTTCCTATCTTTCCCTAGGGCTCTGGAGAGGGGAGGTTCTGGGACATACTGGTGAGGTCAAGATGGAATCGTAAGGAACCATCCCTAGATTTCCAGGAAATCTAGGGATGGTTCCTTACGATTCCGTCTTCTCAGCCTTTAAGTACCGTTTCCAAAGAACTTGCAGTGGTCTCTGTCTCTATTAGAACATGAACATACTGCTCTGGTTATCTGTTTAACGTTGTCTCCTGCACTAGTTTATGAGCATCTGGAAGACAAGAAGTATATTTCCTTTAGTCTTTGTATCCACAAGAGCTGGAGCCTGCTCTATACAGAGTAGACAGTCCATAAAAGTGAATAGAAGGGGCCAGGTGGTGGCGCACCTGGTTGAGTGCACACATTAGTGTGCAAGGTTCCAGGTTCAAGCCCCTGTTCCCCATCTGCAGGGGCAAAGCTTCACAAGTGAAGCAGGGCTGTAGGTACCTCTCTCCCTCTCTGTCTCCCTTTCCCCTCTCAATTTCTCTGTCTCGATGCAATGATAAATAGATAAAAACACTTTTTAAAAAAGTGAATGGAAGAGGAAGACACACTCAGGATAAGATCCTGATATCTCATGTACGTTAGAGGCTCCAGATTTCAGGAGGCAGGGAAAACAGGTCTAGTTGCTTTCTTAGGATGGTGGGCATCATCATCTTCAGTCTCCTCCCTCACCCCTGGAAACTCCAGCTCCCAGAACACACATGCGCATATGTGAGCTGAAGAGCATGTAACCTGCTGTGTGGTGGTCATTTATATAGAGAGTGTGATTTCACAAGTGTCCCTGACACTTCCCTATAATTATTCCAAATGTCAACATGGGGCCTGTGGTACCTCCTAAGCTTTTGGTCCTGCAGTCTCTGTCGGAACTGCCTTGTCAGTCAGGCAAGGGCTGCTGGACATAGGGAGGGAGTGCTGGCTTTGTTCCCAGATGGAGCTCAGCAGCAGCCTTCTGCAGATGAGCACAGGGCTGGTGGCAGGGAGTGAAGATGGGGCAGGGGGATAGCTCACCCAGGGGCATGTGTACCTGCTACTAGTGAGTCCTGCAGGTCTAGCCCTGGCACAGCATGGCAGCACCACGACACTGAGGAGTGTTCTCGATGGAAGAGCATTAACAAGATGTCTCTTTTCTCTGTATCTCTCTCTCTCAAAAAAAAAGAATACAAAATCTGGGCCAAGAAGACTACATAGCAGTATAACATGTACATGGCATGTGCTTGGGATCATTTCTTGCCATCATGTTAAAAAACTTAAGAAATGAGAATGGTTAACAGCTAATTACTAGGACAATGTCAGGGCCAACCTTGATAAACCATGTTCATGCTTCTATTTCGGCTTTAGTCTTCTTGTCCAAAAGAAAATCATCCTGGCATAGATTGGGACTAGTCACCTGATGACTTGACAGCCTCAAAAATTTGAGTTTCGACTTCCTAGTAAAGTGGCAGAATGTTTGGACCAGACCTTTCACCGTGCCACTATTTCCATAGCAGGTGTCCAGGAAATGATAGATATTCTGTGCAATACAGGTAGCATCACACTGATAGAATCTGAGGGTTGAAAACTGTTGTGAGGACTTAATGAGTTCACATATAGAAAGTACTGGCTTGTCAGAAAAGTCTTGATGTATTTTTTTTTTTAGCATTTCTGTGCAAAAATGCTTCATGACTTTTCTGACAACCCAGTATATGGCCCATAAGAAAAACAAATGTGAAATGTTACAATAATTGTTGTTAAAGATTCCAAATGCTTCCCATCTTACTGTGAAAAGAGGTGGGAAACACACTCTGGCACACAGATCAAGGCAGGGCTGAGAAATAGGTTCCTCTCGTGTGCCAGCTGATCCTCTGGGAGTGGCTTCCTGCAATGTGTGTCAAGAATAATTCCCAGGCCACCTCTGACTCAACAGGAAAGAATACATAATCACTGTGATGCCAGCTGGAGGTGGCAGAGGAGGCCAGGCCAACAGGCATGCCATGCCTTGGCCTTCTGTGGGCTGAGGCAGCGTTCTGGATAGTTGTTGAGGCTGTAGCAATGGCCCAGCGCTATCTTGGTCCACACGTCTCAATCCCCACTTTTTCTATGTTTTATTCTGAGCACATCATAGAGATGAGGCCAGAGCTCAGCCCCAACTGCCTTTTCTTCAGGCAACTTTGGCTGGCATCTGCTGAGACCTGTAAATCCACCATGTGGATGGCACAGGCTGTGTGCCCAGCCTGAGCTCTGAAGCAACAGAAGGGAAGGGAGTTGCTTAGTGACATGGCACAAAGGGAGCCTTTGATTCATCGCCCAGCTCCAGCCCCAAACTCATGGCCAGCAGCGAGCAACGGCTGCAAATGGGCAATGTAACCCCTTTCAAAATGTCACTTTGTTGTAAAATGTAAATGTTTAACATTTAAACATGAACACAGACTCCTAAAATGCTTAGTGCTAGGCGGCTATTTGTTCATTCCTTTAGAGAATCTGTGTCCCTCCATGGTGAGAGATTGCTTATTAAATTGTGACATCTCTTGTCCCAGACAGGGCAGCAGAGATTTGCAGGAGACTTTCCACCTTGCCTGTTAATGCCCAGCGTTATATATGGTGCCGTTCCGTTTCCAGCCACTGCTCAGAGGAGCTATGAACTTTGAGCATAGGAGATTTCATTTTATTTCCAATTATCCTGGACTTGAGAATATAAGATTGTGTCATGGAAGGTCAAGAAAGACCAAAAACAGCCATAAAGAGCATCCATCAGGAGCTCTCTCCTTTAGACCTGCTCACCGCCTATTCTCTCTCCTGGGCCTGGGACGAGGAGGCGCCAGATGAAGCTGGGTGTGGGCCAGTGCTCTTGCCACTGAATTCTTTCCTCCTGAGAGTTCCAGGGAGGGTCAGCCCTAGCAGTGAGACTGGAGAGACGAGCGCCAGGTGAGGAAGGCAATTGGGTCACAGGGATGACAGGACTTGAGGAGGGATGAGTGTGCTGGTTGCTGTTTCAACCTAATTCACCCAACTTCCATTTCCTCTAGAGCATATTATCTGCTGTATTTTTCCTTTGGAGTCTTGGTCACAGCAGGCACTTAATACCCATTTGTTTAATTAATTGATTAACTTACCAGTCACAAGCAAACCTAGCATTGGCTCAGGAGACTGGGGCTAGTGTTCCGGTGTATGAATTTTACGACCTTGGTTGAGTCTCCTAACCCCTCTATGCTTGACTGTTACTCTACTGCAAGAAAGTAGGATAAAGGTGGGGTTTTTGTTTTTTTTAACTTGACAATAGGAAATGGATCAGATAGATGGCAGTTTTTTGTTTGCTTTTGAGGACATGGCCTGGATGACAAGTCTGTGTCATACTCCACCACACTGAATCTTCACACCCCCAGGTGTTACACCCAGTGGAGTGTATGTGGTTGTCTAGGCTGAGGAGCTTAGGGCATTTGCAAGACCCCAGAATGGGTGCCTCCTGATAGCTGTGTCCTAGATTCCTTGCCTGGCCCACCCTTCTCTCTGCCGCATCCCAAATGTGGAAGCAGGAATGAAGAGTGGGGCTCAAAATATGCATGCTGCTCCAGGCTGAGTCTAGTGCATTCCCACTGGTCCTTAGAAACTGTTAGTATAAGTGAAAGTCACGTGATGAGACCAATTTTACCGTAGGCTAAATTATATAAACAAGAGTTAAGCTGCTTGCATTGATTAGTGGTCTCAGAGTCGGGGTCATATAAAACCAATAAAACCTCTGAGGCCACCTCCTGGGGATGATTGAGAACTGGGCAGCCAACCCAGACACGCTTTCTGTCATCCTACCCTGTGACCTGTAGCAGAGCAGGGGGACACTCTACTTTGTGACAGTCTTTCTTGCCAGGCAAGGCTTGCAGAGCTAGAGTTGGTGAAGGGGATGACTTACAGGAGTCTATATTTGCACAGTGTCTTCTGGGCACTTCTGGATGCTCTCCCTCCCAAGGACATTTCAGTGGGAACCAGGCTGCTGAGTCCAAGACTGTTCTTCACACAGCCAAGCCAGGAATGGGCTCAGGCATCCATTCCCAGCAAAATACAGTTCTCATCTATTTCCAGAAATGACTTGGTGAAATATAGTAACTCTCATGGGAATTCCTTGGCTCTAAAAGCCTAAGAGAACTCCCAAGGGCTGTCCATCTCCCCATCAACGTGGCTGCACTGGTCTTAGTGTCATTCTCTGAGTTAGAGTTTGCTCCTGGTGCCATTTTCAAGGAAAATGATGACCAGAAACTCCACAGAACACTTACATCAGATTTCTCTTTCTGTCTTACAGCATTCTTATCAACATCAGAGGGTGGGACTCTGTCGGAAATAATAAATAGTAATAAAGCCAAAGGGTCGACAAAAGTACAAATGTGCTCTTCAAGACGGGGTTCCTGGGAGTCCACGAATTTTCCCTTTGAATAATGTATGTGTTGAACTGAAAGAAGGAACATTAGAAATAATATGATTACTGGAAAGAGGATTTATTTTTTTAAGTTATTTAAAACTCAGAGGCTGAAGTATTTGTAGTCAAACTTGGATAAAGGAGAAATTCATCTATAAATCTTGTATGACAATAATGTTTTTGTATTGGCTCTTCATCTTTTCTTTCTTTTTTTTGCCTCCGGGATTATTGCTGGGCTCAGTGCCTGCACCATGAATCCACTGCTCCTGGAGGCCACTCCCCCCCCCTTTTGTTGTCCTTGTTATTATAGCCTTGTTGTGGTTATTATTATTGTTGTTGGATAGGACAGAGAGAAATCAAGAGGAGAGGGGAAGAGAAAGATAAATACCTGCTTCACTGCCCATGAAGCGACTCCCCTGCATGTGAGGAGCCGGGGGCTCAAACTGGGATCCTTATGCCGGTCCTTGCGGACTCTTCCAGTCTATTTTATGAACAGCTGTGCAGGGCATGTGATAGGAAGGAGATGTTTGTGGTGTCCTATAAAATGTACTTCTTCTCTGGCATATTGCACCAAAGTAAAAGACTCTAGGGTGGGTGGGGGGAAAAATACAGGTCCAAAAAGGATGACAGAAGACCTGGTGGGGGTTGTATTGTTATATGGAAAACTGGGAAGTGTTATGCAAGTGTTATGCATGTACAGACTACTGTATTCACTGTCACATGTAAAACATATTTAAATATATATATGTATATTCTCAAAAGCAGTTTATATATTTTCTCCCTTTGGAAACATTTATGGAGACCAAAGGGACTAGGGACACATACAGTTTCTAGAGAAGAAAAGGGGGGGGATCAACAAATAAATTAGTTGCTCAGAATTTTTATAAGATCTTTTGTAGAGAAACCAAATAATCCAAGTAAATCAACAGGCAAATCAACTATTTCTTAAAGATGCAACTTTGAAAGTAGCTCAAGCCAAGACTAGAATGTTTTCTAAAGGGAAACAAAAGTCCCTGCAGATGCAGACAGTGCAGCTCAGGCACCGTGGACACACACATGTGGGAGGCACTCATGCACACTCAATATTAGCATTACTGCATTGGGAAGTATAGCTAGCCGTCACCCTCTAAGACATGTTGAACTGAACAAACGGCAGCTGTTCATTGGTTCTTGCCCCAGTAGTGGGCACAACATAGGCTCTTGCATAACGTGACTAGTCAGTTCCCAGAAGGGAAAAGACATACTTGAGCTTCCAACGCTAAGAAAGGAGGCTTTGAGTTGCAAGCCCCCAAATGTTTACAAATCAAGGCTGTAACTATGTACAAAGCATAAAGGCAGAGAAAAATTAATATAAACTTCTTATGGCTAAGGGATCTATCAATTTATATAATACAACAAAGCTCATAAAAGTTTACATTAGAATATTTTACATTAACTAGTCCCTGCACTTGATGAATAAGGGCTTAACCCTTTTGTCCCATGGTGAGTGAGTGGATGGATAGGAGATTTATTGAAAACTGGAAAGAAGTCATGGGACAGATGAATGTATTTATCATATTTTACTCTGAAAGTCAGTTAGATGCCAGGGTCATGAAGTGGTAATTCCCGGTAGTAAAACAAAACAAAAAACCAGATTAATCCATGATCTATAGCTTCCAGAAAACACAAGAGTCCAGCTAGTTTTTGAAGACTAATATAATCTCGACACTTACACTGACAACCACTGCACAAGACAAGAAAATTATAGACCACTTTCATCAAAACATATATGTAAGGTTTCTAAATATGACATTAACAACTTGAATAAAGTGTTTTATTTTTTATAAACACTGGTGATCAAATTGAGCTTATTCCAGAAATTCAAAACTGTCAACACTAGACAGTCTATCAATAAAATTTGTATTAATAGATTAGAAGAGTGAAAACATATAATCATCTCAATAAGTGCTGAAAAATAAGTGTTACTAAAAGTTCGAAATAAATCATGATTGGAAAAAATATCTAGCAAGCTAGACAAGAATGGACTTTTATTTTCAAGTTCCTTTTCTTAATTTTTTATTATCTGTTTATTAATTGGATAGAGACAGAAATCAATAGAGACACCAGCAAAACTTTCCTCCTGCAAGTGGGGACCAGGGACTCAAACCCAGATCCTTGTGCATTATAACATGTATGCTCAACCAGGTGTGCCATCACCTGGTCTCCCTATTTTCAAATTCCTAATCCAGTGAACTGTCTTCCAAAAAGGTATGACAGTTGTTATATGTTTGGCACTGTACAGGTCTTAATGCAGTAAGACAAAGTAAAACAAGACAAAAGGTTTGGAATTAGAGAAAGAAATTTTCAATGTTACAGAAAACATCTTTTATCTAGAAATAGCTCAGTTGGCTTCAAGCTCTACCCCCAGCCACCACAATAAAGGAAGCTTTATCAGCGCTGTTTTCTCTGTCTCCCTCTTTCACCAAGAAAGGAAGAGAGACAGATGCATACGATTCTACCTTTGTGACTTATCAAGACTTTGTGTACTCAAAGACTAAACTGCTAGAATGTCATACTTTCTCACGAATGCATTTTAAAAGGAAGTGACATACCTTTAACAAAGTTCTCAGTTTAAAGGACCTCAAGAATCCTTGTACAGGCTAATAAGCTTGAGATAGATAAGGGATGCCACAGTGACTCTGTCCACACCAGTGTGCTTGGTTAAATCTGTTGGCTGTGACAAGTAGAACTTTAAGGAACAAACCCTTCTTTATAACACTCATTATTACAAATTTTATTTTTCTAGTGATCACATCAGTTTTCAATACAACAGTGGACAGGGGATCCAATAGGCTCTTCTCCAGAGAAGACATGGAGATGACCAGCGGACACATGAGCAGCTGTTTACCACTGTCTTTGCACTAGAACATTTCCGGTCTAGTCCCACCTAACAAATTGTTAATACTGGACCAGAAAGCACTGACTCTGTGTCCATGTTGCACAGCTGCATTCCCAGACCCAAAGAAATGTAAGCGTACAAAAGCATTTCCATACATGGAAAGGGAGTCCAGAGTTCCTGCTGGCCTCATCACAGATTATTTGAATTGTGAGGGTTCCCAAAGGTAGAAGGAAGATGGCAAAGATTCTCTTTTTCCTAATTTTCTATTTATTTATTTGCTTGTTTGTTTGTTTGTACCACAGCATTGCTCAGCTTTTGCTTATGGTGGTTCAGGGAATTGAACCAGGGACATCAGTGCCTCAGGCACAAGAGAGTCTGTTTGCATAACAATTATGCTATCTACCCCTGCCCTATTCCTTATTTTCTAGCCACAGCATGGAATTTTATGCTGAGGTTGGTGTTGTCTAATTAGTCAATATGATCCTGTGGCCAAACTTAAAACTGGTCCCTAACAACCACTATCATCTTGGTGATGTGTAGAAACCACCAAGTGGTGAGGAGAGCTTTATTTTTAAAAGCTGCCCTACAATTTTAGCAACTTAGGCCCTTTATTTTGCATGAATCAACTCCACATTTATTGAGTACCCACTCCCACCCTCCAGATGACTTCATGGTAAAGAAAATGCCTGGCTGGGTGGTGAAGTGCGCTTGATGAGCTGACTTTGCTCAGTGCTTTGCAAGGTGGTGTCGCAGGGGATCAGGAAGGTGGTAAGCACTGCATGGGGTTTCTGGATAAAGGGAAGGCCCTGTTTAGCTCTTGGTGCCTTTCCATAAAACTTTCTAATAGTTTTCTTAGGAAAAAAAAACATCTTTGTGTACAGTTATGTGTAGAGGAAGCTGTAAAATTCCACAAGACTCCATTCTCCCTTCTGAAATCACATGTCCAATTTGTCAAGTCACAGCAGTGTTGAAAGGGAAGAACAGGGTTGTCAGGGACTGCCACCCGCCAGCATTTCTCCACCTCTGTACCCTGTCATTCTTTGGAGACCCCCACTCCCCAAACAGTTGAGAGTCTATAGAGCGTGCCTTCCAAGTATCTCCGGGATCTGAGCGCTGGGCCTCTGAGGCTGCCCTGGCAGGTCAGACTCTCCTCAGAGGCTCCACCTGCGCAGTCTGCCCCAAGGGTGGTCCAGGCTGAAAGTGCTGCTAGCACCTCCCTAAGCCCAGTGCCATATTGTGTTTCACAGTTATCTGCATCATCATCGTTTATTTTCATGAGAGAGAGGCCAGAGCACCATCCAGCTCTGGCATGTGCAGTGCCAGGGATGGAATCTGGGGCCACAGACATATAAGTCCTGTGCTCTGCCACTGGGCAGTTCCTGGGTGATAAGCCATCACATCTTGATGTCCTTTCACATCTGGATCTAGATTCTGGAGGCAGATGCGAACTTGAATCCAGAGTCACCATCTCTTGACTCTCCTTTCTTCAGGATAAAGGCTTCCCTGAGAGACTTCTGGATCCTCATGAGGCCTTGAAAGTCCTTCAAGATGCCTCAGTTTGCCTACCTCCTGAGTTGAAAATGATCAGACATACACAGTGGATGAAATCTCTGTGAGAAATGCTACTCGTTGGGGCAGGGGATAGTGTAGTTTTTGAAATTGGGGGAAAGAATGAGGGTGAGAGGTGGCAGGAAAGTGTCGAAAGCGGTAAAAAGAAAGAACTGGGGTTGGAAAGGAGGGAACCAGTGGGTGAAGATGGCGTCCATCTGGAGCAGAGGTTTCAGGCTTCCTGCCCCTTGGCCTCCTCCCCCTTCTTCCCTCTGTCTACTGAAGCTTTCTTCATGGCGCATCTATTCCCACCTTCTTCCCATGCTGTCACAACCTCCTTCTGACTCCTGCCAACCCAAACTCCTCTTTCTTCTGGGCCTTGGAGGAGAGTCAAGAGATGGTGACTCTGGATTCAAGGCCTCGTCACCATGCAGGGAAAAGAGTTGGTTAAGCCTGTCTGTAATGTCAATGGCCAATGAAGCCTAAAGTACCCCCCCCACCCCCATCTGGCAAGGGGAGTGGGTCTCAATTCGGAGGCATTTCTGAAGGGAGCCGGCCGGCTCTGGCCGCTGATTTTTCTGGATATTCTCCCAAGAAGCCACTTGGGAGGTCAGAGCCCCCTCCCCCTCCAGCAGGACACAGACTCCCCAAGAGGCCTCCTCCCAGCCTGGGCACACACGCTGAGTACAGTGTTAGGGGATTATACACAGCTAATCACTCTCTCCAGGAAGAGCTTATAAATGTTGTTATATGTTCCCTTAAATAACACCTTTCACACATCCTAAGTGCTTCAGAAATCTGCAGAAACAACACAGCAGGTTCTGGGGGCTCAAGTGATTTTTTTTTTTTATCATTTAAAAAAAGTCTTGGTTTTTATTATTTTTTTTCCTATAGGCTACTTCTAATAATACCTTGTGAAGCAGCAATGCCGTCACTTTTGTGAGGCCTTAGCTGCAGCAGGTGCTGCACCATGGACTTGTCTGCCCAGTGCCGGGCTGCTCTGGCTGCGCAGTTGGCCAAAGCCTGGGGACAATGGGGTGTTAGATCCACCTCTTAAAGGCAGGTGTGTTTGTGTTAAGAATGACTGGAAAATTCCATTCTTTATCATCCTCCTGCAGGGGATCTGTACCGTGACTTAGAAGTAAGCTCTTCTAAAGTATGAGAGGGGTCAGGTAGAGCCTGTGGACACCCTGGGTTAGAGCCCCTGCACTAGAAGCTCCGTGGGTAGTGAAGCAGTAAGTACGTACGTTGGTGTCTCTCTTCTCCTTTTCCCCCATATACCTGTGACTAAAAATGAAAAAGTTAACTACAGGAAAGTTCTTGTAGAATTAAAATGGGGATGTGGTCTTCTGTCTCTCAGATGCCTGTGAGGGTGGCAGTGCATGTAGGCTGCCACACACAGGTCCCAGCATCAGGACTTGGTCAGAAATGCTAGTCACCATCCATATGAGAGTCCCCGCTATGTCGAATCAAAGCAGCAGTGACCTAGGCAAAGTGAGCAAGTGTCAGTCAGCCTCTCTGTGTGTCAGTCTTATTAGGGTCTATCTTAAGGAACAAAAAAAGGCAGGGCAGATTTGGTAGGGGAGTGAGTGGCATGATTGTATCTGACCTGCCCAGTTCTTACTTGTGACTAAAGAAAATAGAAAAGCTTGCTAGGCTAGCTAGTGGAGGACCACTGAGACATCCTAAGTAACAGAACAGCTATTTTTAGTAAACCTCCTCCCAGAACCTTGTACTCGGGTCACTGGAATGGAGAGAGACTCAAAACCGAGAGGTCGGTTAGTTGCACCAACTCGGCCCCTTGTGGAGGCAGGAGCTGGTCGAGATTGAACAGGCTGTTGGTGATAGGACAGAACTTTAAGGGAGAACTGACAGACCTTCTTGGAAGTTAGAGGTGAAGGGAAAGGAAGGGTGAGAGACTGCTGGGAAGTTACTGCAGAAATAAATGAGCTGGAAGGAAGAGGTGACTGACAGCAAAACGCTTAGCTTCTGTTTTCAGCACGCTCAGTCCCAGGCAGACACCTGCCCTGCCTTACACCTGTATCCCAGAGAGACTCGATCAGCTGACTAGGCCTGCTGAGAGAGAGAGAGAGACACTCAGACTGACTGACTGGGGCTGACCTTGACCGACAGTGGCTGACAAGAGGCATGGTATAGGTGACGGAGGAGGTATGGACATAGTTGCTGGGGAAGAGTGAAACAGGAGACGCCACAGAGCAGGCAAACTATGCCCCTGGTGTAGGCAGAGAGCCAGGAGACATGGGGAGGTCAGTGGATGAGGAAGGTGACAGGTGCTGTCAGAGTCCCCAAGGGTAATGGGGGTGGAGTAAGGGTAGAGCCACATCTCTCCCTTTTCCATGTGGCTCTGAAAGTCGCTGTCCAGATGGAGCCTGGTCCTTCTTGGCTCAAGATGAGTGCTGGTGGAGACAGCACAGTGGCTTAGTGTGGCCAAGGGCTGTCTCCATCCTCTGCATGGCCCTGAGAAAAATCCAGTGTGGCGCTCTGTTAAAAGCCGGGTAAAACTACCAATTCTAAAACAGAATTTTACTAGTGATTTAATAATAATTGATAGATCCTGGGATAAAAAGGGACAATCCCACACAGTTTCCACTACCAGAGTTCCATATCCCCTCCCCTCCATTGTACGTTTCCCTACTCTTTATCCCTCTGCGAGTGTGAACCAAAGATCTTTATGGGGTGCAGAAGGTGGAAGGTCTGGCTTCTGTAATTGCTTCTCCACTGGGCATGGGCGTTGGCAGGTTGATCCATACCCTCAGCCTGTTTCTATCTTTCCTTAGTGGGATAGGGTTCTGGAGAGGTGAGGTCATCTGTCCAGGGAAGTCAGATTGGCATCTTCATAGCATCTGCAACTTGGTGGCAGAGTATTGGTGCTGGAGGGTTGGCTTCCCAGGCCTAGTGTCTCTGAACACAGTCCGAAGTAAAGCATGTCAAGGTGGCACTGGTTGCACTGGACTGTTTGAGCTCAGTAGGTGCAGTATCAAATGGTAATAGATCAAGAGAATCATGAAAGAAAAAGAGCAAAGCCCCAGAGGTTCCAGGACTGTGAGAAAGACAGGTTTTACACAGAATGATTAAAGTTCCTTGATGCCTTAGAGTTTAAGAAGGCAGTAGATGGGAGTTGGGTGGTAGCACAGGGGGTTAAGCGCACGTGGTGCAAAGCGCAAGGACTGGTGTAAGAATCCTGGTTCGAGCCCCCAGCTCCCCACCTGCAGGGGGGTCACTTCACAGGTGGTGAAGCAGGTCTGCAGGTGTCTCTCTCTTCCCCTGTCTTCCTCTCCTCTCTCCATTTCTCTCTGTCCTATCAAACAACAATGACATCAACAGTAACTACAACAATAAAAAAACCAACAAGGACAGCAAAAGAGAATAAAAATAATATAAAAAAAGAAGACAGTAGATACTTCTTATAACCAAGTTATCTGGAAACTTAGTTTACTTTGAAAATCTCTGGTGAGAATTTATTGTCTGGCCATACCAGACCTTACCATAATGTATGTCACTTAATGCTATTTACAAATAACTATCTTTTATACTGACAAGATCAGTTGCCTCTGTTATTCCTGGTCTAAGATTATAGGTGATTTAGTATTTAAAAAAAAGGTTATTATTTCAACCTAGTTTTCCCAGCACCATTTATTGAAGAGACTCTCCTTCCTCTATTTGGTAGTTTGCGCCCCCTTATCAAAAACTAGATGTTCATAGGTGTAGTCCCTCTCTCAACCTGATGTGGTGTTATTATCTGCTGTTTAACATGGTGCTCACTCAGGCATGGAGCTAACCGTGTCCCAGGGCAGGCACTCACAGGGACCCAGGGGCCACCCAGGCTGGACTTGGTATCCAGTTACACATGTGGTCATTTAATTTTATATTTAAGCAGAAGATTTCAGACTTCACTAATAAGTTAGAGAAAGAAGTGGTTAGCCTCTCTAGCTCATAACCTACAGCCACTGACCTGTATTTCCCACAAGACTCTAGGCCACTGGTCTTCAGGGATAAATGCTCAGGTCAGACTGGCCCCTGCTGGTGCTGGAACTGACCACTGTCAGCTGAAGGATGTTCCCAGTTGCCTGTGGGATGTGGGGAGCAGTTACCATAACTGTCTAGAATAGCAAGAGAGAATCTGGAGGCCAAGCACACACACCCTCATTCACCAGGGGCCTGTTATCAGCCAGGACACTGGAGTGTCAGAGGCCCAGAAGCAACATCAGGTCTGCGCCCTGTCCTCCCAACACAGGCTACGAGTTACTTAGCTTCCTTTTAAACAACAAAGTCAACAATGTTTTAGTAAATAGTGAGCAGTTTCTATGGCAAAGGCTGTCTGCTCAGCAGTGGGATCTCATCTGAAGCCGGTGGAGAATTGGAGCTTGTTCATGTTCATCAGGATAATGTCTGTGCTCTTTATGGCCACAGGCATCGCCCTGTGTGACCCCATTAGCACTGTGGTAGAGTCGGGGTGTCTATTACCATGATACACTCTGTGGGTGACGAGACTGGAGTTCAGAGAGGCTCAGGGACCTACCCGAGGTCCCATCCTGAACCGCGTAGGACTCAGTACTAGATCTTAGGTGGCAGCTTCCTGCTCAGAGCCCGACAGCATCCTTGTCCTGTGGGATAACAGTCACTTCGTCACCTGGATCTGCTTTGATGTTCATGTCATCATGCATGGTGTTCGCTCTCTGCCTGTTCTGGCTCTGGGTCTCCATGGGACATTGTCTTCTTAGGACCTGGTGCTTCAGATGTCTTCATTAGTGTTGCTTTCACACGTGGGTCAGACTTTGGTGCTGAAGGATGGCCTTCCTTCCTGTCCATGTGTTCCCCGGGTCAGCTAGTCCTTGTCCATGGCGCTGGATTCCAGCCCTACCACTCTGGGCCTCTGGGAATCCTTTTCTAAGAGGGCATGTGCCACTCTTGAACCACTGCTTTTAAGAAGCCCTTTTCCTAAACCCCTGGACCACTTCACCTCATACAGGTGGGCAAGAATCTATCTGAACTTTGCATCAGGGATGGAGGGTGGACCCCAGACCCTCAGTCAGTCGGCTGCATCCAGGGATCTCCACAGCACTTGAGCCAAAGGAACAACTTGAGACCAAGATCTAGATGAACTAAGCAAGCTAGGCTCTAGGAGAGATGGCAGGGAAGGCACAGTCTACAGGAACTCTGACTACTTTATAGGGCAGAAGGAGAAGAGAGACAGAAGCTGGAGCTCAGCCTGCTTGGGGTACAGGTGGAGAAGAGAAGATCCCTGTGAATCTGAGTCTGGTGGGAAGCTGGGAAAACTGTGAATCTAGCTGTGTGCTGCCCTACAGAGACAGACAGCCAGGCAGCAAAGTACGTGAGGCGTGTCTGTGTGTGTGTGTGTGTGTACTTATGCGTACAATGTGTGCTTACAAGCAAGCTGTCTGTTTTTCCTTTGAAGACCTCAGACGTCTCCTCCATGGCCCTTGTGATGGTCACAGCAAGGTTAGTGCCTCTTTTCAAGGTCAGCGGGACCCAGGTTCCTTCCATCTTGCTTTACCAGCATCTCCTAAAGGAATCGTTTTTGCATTACCCACATGCTGAATCTGAGAGCACCAAGTCTGAGAGCCACTCTTGCAGAGCCTTGCCCTCCTTTACATGGTTGGAGTGGGAGCAGTTACACATGGGCTTGGAAACCATAGTGTGCTGGCCTCATCAGGCGGGGCCTGTGCCTTGCCAGCTGCACTCAGGGTTAAGTCCTTGCATGTACCAGGGGCAATGCTAGTGCTCTTTCTATTTCTACATCTGAATGCAAAAGCAACCTATGAAAAATTGAACAGCATATATGTGAAGCCCAGTTAAGGCATGAGAGAGAGAGAGAGAGAGAGAGAGAGAATACATGCATTTATATATCGGCTGTGTGAGAAGTGTGATGGTCCTTTCTTAGCCCAAAGGAAGGTCAGTGGTGGGGAATCAGAGAAGGCTTCTAGGGGCCAAGACCCTCATTAGCTATGTATGACTCTGGGTTATCTTGCTTGTTTTGTCTGTTTAACTTCTAGCTGCAATCATTTCATTCCCAAAGTAGAGCTAATAACTGAAATTACCACAGTCAGTTATGAGGATTATACAAGATAAATCTTGCTCAGTGCCTACTGCTATTCAGCACGGAATAAACATGTGTGATCTGTTACTGATATTTTCTGTGTGGGTGAGGACTGTGGAGCTAGAAGCCTTTACATGAGGCTGGCATTAAGCCAGGTCTGGCGCTGGACTTCTAGCTCCTCTCCTTTGGTTAGTCTGTCAGTCTGGTGTAGGAGGCTTGTTACTGTGACCTGGCACAAGCTGCAGCTGCACTGATGGTGATGGTGATGGTGATGATGCCGATGGCGGAAATGAGTCCGGGCTACCAGCCGGCAGTTGCATTCAGGACGGACAGGACAGTGTTGCCTGGAATCTAACAGCTCAGACTTTCTGCTTGTTCAACCACTCCACCCACAGGTGGGGCACACCCTAGAGGTGGGGTCCAGTGCGGACCTCTCGTGTATTGCTGTCATGTCTGCAGCAGGCTCAGCAGAAGGCTACTGACATATTCTTCTCTGATTTCATAGGCAGCAGGACTTCGTGTTCCACTTCTACTTCAACTCCCTCCTCTTCCCTGCCTCTGTGTTTCAGGGAAATGCCTCTGTTGTGAGCTGCTGGGTTCAGTCTCTTTGAATTCCCACCACTCCGTCCTAGAATCTTTTTCTACCAAAATGAAAACTGAAAAAAAAATGAAAGTATTTGTCTAACCTGAGCAGGAAAGTTCAAGTAAATAGGAGTAGCATTTGAAGACCATGGTGCAGTCCCTGGGTTTTCAGACTAGAAATATGAGCCCAGGCTGCCCTCTCACCCAGGGTGGGGTACAGAGCAGACCTGCCTACTGAGCTGGCAGCAGTCCTGTGAGTTCCTGGGCCACTTAATTGCTTCCCGGGTCCAGCTGGACCTGGTGTGGGGCCTATGTCTATGTATATATCCCATTTTTATGCGGGGTAGGAGGGATCCCAGAGCACTGCTCCTGCAAGTGGTGCTGCCAGGGCTCACGCATTGCTGACACACCCACTCCCTGGACCCTGGGGGATTGCTGTGTCCTTAAAGATTTTCAGTCACTGTGAGAGGCCCAGCCTCCTCAGATCCTGCTCTCGCCTCTGACAGATTAGAAGATGGTTTTTCTTCTCTCTCCTCCTCCTTCCTCCCCAATTAAAGTGCCTCCATAGCTGTAATTGCTGAAGTGTGAGAATAGCCACAGATGCATTAGAGGCTCTCCCTCCATCCCGTCAGCACACCCTCCCAGCACCTGCCTGTCAGTCCCCTTCAGATAGTTGTCTTCCAAGATTCACAAACTGAAGGACAAGAAATTTAGGGGTGGGGTGAAGGGGGAGGTAATTTATCTCCGTCCGTCGCAGCACACTCCAAACAAAATAAATACAAAGTGTGTTTCCTCTCACCATCTGTGGTCACAGCAGCTAGCTCTGCGAGGAGAGGAAGCTAAGGAGAAGCCAAACTGAGGGGTGATGCCAGGCTGGATGGGGGACCTGGGAGCCCACTGCAGGCTTCTCACTGGCAGGATCTGAACCAGCTTTCCAGCCAAGGGATCACACCTCCCTTGCAAAATGCCCCCTTAGGCATTTGTGCTTGGGAGGTAGGGGAGGAAGTTAAGTCTTGAAGATGAGGCCAGAGGAGAGCCAGGCAGAAGCATGAATCTCCAGCACCACCCCTGTGGGGTGTGGGGTTGTTAGCAGACTTGGGGGGGGTGGGGAGTACAGGTCAGATTTTGCAGCTGTCTGGGCAAGACATCCTGGTGGCCAGGAGTAGGTGAATGCATGAGAGTCCAAAGAAGGGAGTCAAAGGTCCTGATGATGCCCAGAGTAACTGGTTATCCGGTTGGACAGGGATTGCCTGAATGTATGGCTTGGATGACTATCCACAGTGGGATGGTGGGGTGTCATCTCATGGTCAGGATACAGTGTGGGGCCAGTTGTTAGTCACAGGTGATGCTTCTAGTTCTGGCCACATTCAGACTGAGTTGCCCGTGGTCGACCTAGTGGAGTTGGGCAGTGGGCAGTCAGATGAACAGAAACCAAGAATTCAGTGGTTTCCAGGTGAGGTCATGGAGTTTGTCCACTTGTTCATGGAAATTTGTATTCCTGGTCGATCTCTCTACCTTGAAAGTTCTGATAGCCCACATCAGGATCAGGATTCTACCTTGGGGTACCCATAGCTCCCTCCCTTGCTGGGGCCTGGAAGCCGCTGGTGTGGGCTTAGTGGTCTGTTTCCGTTACTGGACTGTTAACCTTCGAAGGCATGGCCCACATCTGTCTTATCTGCTGTATCCCAGGACCTGTCAACTGATACATCTCATGTCCATGGGGTACACCATCCTTCCTCTCCCAGAGGGTTTTCAGGGTGATGTGCCAGAGAACATCAGCCTGGAGTGTTGCGACTACACGAGTGGGGTCTGTGCTGTGGGAATCTGGTGGGGGGACAGCTGATCTAATTCCTTCTGATCTAAGGATCTTCAGACTCAAAAGTTTGTGCATATTGAGAACAAAAAGTGAGTAGTCACTGGCTTCCAGGGCCGGTGGGCTGAAGTAGAATGTGAGAGGAGACATCTGTCTCGGTTCCTTCCCCCTCAGTATGGCATGCTAAGAAATGGCGTTACCGCCACGTGTGGCCCGTCAGGGTTCCCCCCCTTGGCAAGCCCCCAATACAGCTCAACACTGCGAATTTGGAGGTTCAGTCCTTAGGCGTGGCTATTGTTGATTCTAGAATATAGATTCTCAAACATTGTAAAACTTTTATACCAAAACTCTCTAAAACAATTTTTAAAAGTTGGAGCTGGCCAATGGTGCACCTGGTTGAGTGCACACATTACCATGTGCAAGGACCCAGGTTCAAGCCCCCAGTCCCCACGTATGGTGGGGAGGGAGCTTCACAAGCTATGTATATCTTTCTCCCCCTCCTCTCTCAGTCTCTTTCCTATCAAATAAAAAAGGGGAAAATAGTCAGATAAGTAAAAGATTTTTAAAAATTAGAAAAAGCATGTACTGGTTTGCATATTTTTAAGTTGACATCTAAGTTTAATTGCAATCTCAAATCATTTCAAAAAGCTTATTTTGAGGTTATTATAAAATATTGCCATTTTATAATAAAATAACTACAACACCTTTTCATGTGTCAAAGGAAACTAAATACCAAATATCAAAGCACTTTAATAGCTCTTCATCTGCTTAAAAAGAACACCACCAGAGACGAGCTCTTCATTAACAGTTGAAAATTTTATTTCATTCTTTTTTCTCCTTGAATTTATTTCACTTCTCCTACAGTTTTCCTGCAATCTTACATATTCCAGCACTTTAAGAATAATACTTTCCCTGATCATCCTACCAAATAAGCATTAAAACTTACTTTTTAAAAGCCTCCTGTGCCCATAAGGCTGCAAACAGTGTTTTCTTCATGTTGAAGTCCACTCATATTGTAGTCCATAGGCTCTTGGGATAATCAGTGGAATTCCAGTGAAACTTAAATATACAAAATATTACTAGAAATTTATCTTTTGTTGTTGTTGCCAGAACTTCACCACCTTAGGCCAACTCTTTTCAAATAAAGGGGGCAGAGTGGTGGTGCCCCGGGTTGAGCACACATGTTACAATGTGCAAGGATATGGGTTCGAACCTCCAGTCCCCACCTGCAGGGGGAAAGCTTTGTGAGTGGTGACGCGGTGCTGCAGGTGTCTCTCTGTCCAATCAATAAAGATAATACAAAAAAGAAAGGGGAAGCCCCCACAGCACTGAAGCTTCCCCCAGCGGATTGGGGTGGGGATTGCTTCAGCACCCTCCTAAGTGAGCTATCATGCCGATCCTGGGAATATACCTTAGTGAGAGGCATAGGTATGAATATTAATTGTTGCTTTCTTAACAACAGAAGCAGAGAAGGTAATGAGTAGTCACCACAAGAGGGCTTGCCACAGCATTATCTGACTATCACAGGAGCCCGAGCCCCAAACATCCTCTTAACCTCCACCGGGTCTGAGTCCCCAGACCTTCTGTAGACCACTGTCCAATAAAGCTCCATCTTTCTTCTTCTGCCTTATTTCACATGATATGACCCCCTTCAGTTCTAGCCATGCTGTCACACAAGAGAAGACACCATTGCTGCTGCTTATAGCTATGCAGAAGTCCATTGTGTATGTACACCACAACGTCCTTAACCACTCCTCTGTCACTGGTCACTTGGATTGTTCCCAGACTTTGGCTCTTACAGGTAGCACCACAATGCACTTACACTAATGCAAAGAGATCAGTGCATGCCTATGTATTCTCTGCACAGAAAGTTTTGAGAGGAACTGCTGAAATGTGTGGTAGGCCCTTTTTTTTTTTTTAATTTTGCCTCCAGAGTTATTGCTGGGGCTCGATGCCTGCACCATGAATCTACTGATCCTGGAGGCCATTTTGTTGTCGTTGCTGTTGGATAGGACAGAGAGGGGGAGAGAAAGATAGACACCTGCAGACCTACTTCACCACCTGTGAAGTGACCCTCATGCAGGTGGGGAGCCGGGGGCTCCAACTGGGATCCTTGCGCTTAGTGCCATGTACGTTTAACTTGCTGTGCCCAACCCCCGGTAGACCCATTTTAATGCCTTCAGAAGTCTCCATTAATGTTTTCCAAAGGGGCTGAACCAACTTGCAAGTTACTTAACAAGTATTAAGATACTCACAAACTCAGCAATAACAAAACAAAAAATCCTATTAAAAATGGGGAAAAGGGTGTTTTTCTCTCCATATCCTCATCAGCACTTATTTCTGTCCTTTTTGATGTGGGCCATTCTTATAAGAGTGAGGTAGTATCTTCTGTTACTGATTTGCATTTCTCTCATACTTCTGGTGGCCATTTTTTGGGGGGGAGAGGTTCCCCATGCTTGGTATAGTCCCATTGGTTTACAGATATTTCTCAAGTGGACATTGAGTGTTCTACCAATGTTTTCTTTCTTGTCTCCAGGGTTATTGCTGGGGCTCGGTGCCTGAACTACTCCCCTGGAGGTGGGGAGCCAGGGACTCAAACTGGGATTCTTTCACTACTGCCCAGCCCCCTCAACCCCTGGTTTCTGTCCTGACATCTAAGTCTTTGATCTTTTTTTTTTTTTGCCACTAGGGTTATCACTGGGTCTTGGTACCTGCAGAACTCCACTACAGTGGTGACCATTTTTTTTCTTTTTATTTCTGTTTTGAGAGAGGAGAGGTTTGAACACCAGCCATTTCGCCTCATAATATGTGGCTCTGCTGGGTGTACCACCTGCCCCCCCCCGCCCACTAGTCATTGATCAATTTTGAGTTTTGTGTACAATGAGACGTTGTTGTCCTGCTCCATTCTTCTGCATGACACAAACCAATTTCCTTACACTATTTATTGAAAGTACACTCTCTTCACTGTTTAAATTTCTGGCCCCCTTTGTCATAACTATACATATGTGTGAGGGCTTATTTCTGGGTTATCAGTCTATTCCATTTTGGTTCCAATATCACACCGTTTTGACTTCAGATCCCTCTAGTTTAGTTGTAAGACAGGAAATATTCTGGTTGCCTCCATTCTTCTTTCTCAGAATTGCTTGGTGATTCTGGGCCTTTTACGGTTTCAGATAAGCTTCTTTAGCAGTTTTCCTATTCATTTAAAGATGCTCATTGGGACTCTGAGAGGGATCGCACTGATGTGCATATATGCTCCAGGTGTGATGGTCAATTTAGTGATGTTCTTCCAATCCATGAGCATGGGATATCTTTCTATCTCTGTGTATCTTTCTTTTTATAGTGACTCAGTGTTTTGATTAAATTAGTCTAATTCTTATAAGCTGGTGGTAAGACTGAATAAATGATCGGCGAAGTGCTGACAGCAAGCGGGATACTTGTGTCCCAGGAAGATGGATACATATCCAACATCTGTCTCTGTGACTAGAAGGTGTGATCTGAACAGTTGGAAGTACGTGTGCCGCTTGCCCCTCCCCCCCCCCCCCCCCCCGTCTTGCAGAATGTGTGGCTAAGCTGTGGATCTGGCCCCTTACCAGGCTCTGGGTTTTCTTGGTATAGAGAGCAATGCCCACCTTGTGATGCCCTCCCCCCTAACTTTTTATAAATCTCAGCATTGTGTTTCTGAGACAGTGAGCTCCTTGCCTGGAATCTGTTCCCAGGATAAAATGTAGCCGCCTCAGTATTTCTTACTGATGTTTCTCTGCTCAGGGGCTGGTCCCTCAGAATTTGGATATGGAAGAGGTGAGGCTTTTAAATTAAAACCCATCATTCTCATCAGCTCATGAATTCAGAATGTCCCTCATGTTTAACAGAAATACGTGTAAGCTAGGAAAAACAGTACTTCTTGTAGGTTTCCTGGATCTGAATCAGGGCAAGTATTTAGAGTAGTTCTTCAGGATGGGATGCTAATAATCTCATTTTCAGTGGTCTTTTGCATGATACTTGGAAGACAGGGGAGAGACAAAAATGTCAGGATTTCTCTGCAGTGGGCCCTAGTGTTTATTTTCTACTCTGTGTGTCAAGGGACAGTCATTAAATTAAAGATTTATTATGGAAGAGCAAGGAGTGGGGAGATAGACTAGAGGACTGCTCAGTTCTGGCATAAGGTAGTGCTAGGGATTGAACCTGTAGCCTCAGGAATGTTGGTGCACTAACCACCTACACTGACTCCATTAGCAGTTTCTTGGCCCAAATCCCTGGATTATGGCTTTGGAATCTGTGATCTGGGCAGAGAGGGCAGATGGTAGGCATTCCCTGTGGCTCATTCCTGCTCTGGAAATCACTCTAAGGGCTCCCACATAGAACAGACACTTTCACATAGCCTTTCTATTGATTTTTTCCCCTTTTGTTGCCTTTTTTATTGTTGTTATTGATATCATTGTTGGATAGGAAAGTGAGAAATATAGATGCCTGTAGACCTACTTCACTGCCTGTGAAGGGACATCCCTACAGATGGGGAGACAGTGGCTCGAACCGAGATCCTTAAGTGCACTTAACCTGCTGTGCTACTGCCCTACCCCCTTTATTGAATTTTTTTTTTTTTAAGTATCTACATCCTTTCTTGCTTAAAATGCCTAAAAGCTTTTGTGGGGCCAGGCAGTGGCACACCTGTTTGAGCACACATTTTACTAGATACGACCCAGGTTCAAGCCCCACTCCCTATCTGCCGAGTGGTATATATGTCTCTCCCCCTCTCTATCAACAAAAGAAAGGGAGAAAAAAATAGCCACCAGGACCAGTGGTGCATGCAGGCACTGAGCCCCAGCCCTGGTAGCAATTTGGGAAAAGGGAGTTTTGTTAATAATCCCTGACCAGGATATAGACACTCTGATTTGTCACTTTTCTTGATATCCTAGAGGTTTTTTTTTTTTTTTTTGCTTTGTTTTTTACCTTTGAATAAATCACACTGCAGTAAGATTTATGCCAGATAAAAGAAATGTTTTTGTTTGGTAAAAAGGGAAGGAATCTATTACGAAAGGGAATGGGGAAGTCTAAAGAGCGTGGTTACTCAGCCTAAGGTGGGTTCCCCGAATGTTGATTTCAGGAAAAGAGTGTGTTGCATGTTACACAGGTGGTAACTGTCTCCTTTTCTTGTGACCAAGACCCCTGCAACTCCAGATATGCTTTACTTGGGAAACTTGATGCTCTCTTAAAAACCCCTCTAAGAATCTTATAGGAAAAGGCCAACACTCAGATTTCAGTCATTAACTCGTCAGAGATGGGTGTGTGTGTGTGTGTTAAAGCAGCTTCTGAAGGATAATGATTTTGGTTTGGGCTGTTGGAGGAGGGAAGAGCTTGACTGTATGGACAGTGCAGAAAGAAATCGGGTGGTGACCTGTGAGGGTAGTGAGGCTCTCTTTCAGCTCTTGTGAGAATTGCACTTGACAATGCTGCCCAATTCAAACAGCCTTTACAAATCATTTCTTGGGGGTCGGGCAGTAGCGCAGCACGTTAAGCGCAAGGACTGGACATAAGGATCCTGGTTTGAGCCCCTGGCTCCCCACCTGCAAGGGGGTCACTTCGTAAGTGGTGAAGCAGGTGTCTTTCTCTCTCCCTCTGTCTTCCTGTCCTCTCCAACAACAAGGGCAACAAAAGGGGGAAAATAGCCTCCAGGAGCAGTAGATTTGTAGTGAAGGTACTTAACATTGGATTACAGGATTGGAAGTTTTTAGGAGTATAGCTGCAAATCTGTGTGCATGGAACTCACCACACCCGCCTCCAGGTCCCTGCACCACTGCAAACCCTCCACCACCACCACAGTTTTCACAGTCAGGTGGTGGTTATTTTCTTTGCAAGTTATTGATATTCCACAGGTGTGGAGACATAAAGTAGTTGCCTTTCACATCTTATTTCATTTACTGTGATCACCTGTCCCCCTTCCATTTTGTCCCAAAAGATAGAAAGTTTTAGTTGCACAGAAGAATTCCATCGAGCATACACCCCATAGCTTCTCCATCAAGTCATCGTTGGTGGCTGTTTAGGTCAGTTCTGTACTTGGACTATTGTGAATGGTGCTGTTCTGAGCACAAGTTGCACACATGTGCTTTGGATATGTGCTGTGGAGCGGCACTGCAGGATTCAAAGGCATTTGACGAGCAACAGTGAAGGTTAATTAGAGCGCTGGCTTTGGAGCCCTAGGTCTAGCACCCGACTGGTCTGCAAGCCATGGAGCCTAAGCTGCCTTACCTCGTAAAAGTTTCCTTTTCACAGAGTAAGAGGAGACTGCAATGCTATTTGAGTCAGAGGATTGTTGTAAAGAAGTGAATCAACGTAGGTGGAAAAAATACTTAGGAAAGCACAATATATAGAATGTTTTGATTTTTAAATATATGTGCTCTTCAAAGTTAGCAAGAGATGTTGATACAGAACGGTTTAAATAGAGCTTTATTTTTATAGAAAGCAAAATGGAATGAAAAAAGCAAGTCTTTGTCTCAATTGAGACAAACACAAGTTACAGCCAGAACAGGGAGCATGAAAGTGCAACAAAAAGAAACGTTTGGGGCAGATACACAGAAGGCTGCTGCTTTTCTCCCTAATACCAGGGGTCCTGCCAGGACCCAGGAGACTAAGCCACATGATCCCTTTCCCAAGGGTTCTTGACCCTTGGCTTCACACACGGAGGGTTTAGCCATGGCCAGAGCTGTGTCCTCAGCACCAGCTAGGAGTCCCCTAGATGCCTGAGTTGGAGAATCCTCATGCTTGATGTAGGGTGCATGTCAGAGTTCTTAGTTGTCTGTGGGGCCACCGACATGTGGCTGATGGCTTTGAAAGTTTAAAAAGTGGTGGGGGTAGATAGCATAATGGTTATGCAAAGAGACTCTTCTGCCTGAGGCTCTAGTCCCAGGTTCAATCCCCCAGACCACCATAAACCATGCCCATGCCTAGCAAACTTGAGGGCAGCCCCTGAGGTGCGTGCCCTGACCTACTCGAGAGAGACAGGTAGGCACCTGTCGGCTCAGCTTATTTGCATCCTCAAAAAAACAACTGAGTAATGTTAAAATTAGACCTTAGCAGAGGCAGTTGGAGTTGAGGAAATTAGTTGAATGCTTCCTGGGTAATTGTCGATGAGGATGTGATGTGAAGGGAGTGCTGTACCTGAGAGACGCCGATAATAAACAGCCGGAAGCCAGAAATAGACACCTGCCCTTCTCTTGTGCAGAGGCACCTTTGCAGACCTATCCAGGTCTCCTCCCCCCACTTTTATTTTCTTGCCTTTCTGAGGACAGGAGCAACAGTGACTGCTGATGTCCAGGTACTCATAATACAAGGGTGTCCCTGTCCTGGGAAGAGCCTATTTGTTGACTATCTCAGTATTGAGAGACTGACCTGGGGCCAGAGAGCCAGATGAAGGCCCCTAAGTAGGGCAGTGGAGTATAAAATACGCACACTCTTAATAAGCCAAGACTGGAAGCAGTCAAAGAAGCAAAACTCAAACACTGCAGATTATCAGCCCACTGGAGGTGTCTACACAGCACAGAGTGCGCTTTGGGCTGAGATGGACTGTGGGTTGCATATAAAGTGTAGAAGAGGCTAGAGAGAAAGACAAACATGACAGGCCTCAGGAAGAGGGGAGGGAAGCAGTACACAGGATTACATCACAGGTCTGCTCTTAGCCAGTTCTCCAAGCAGTCCACCACTGTTTCCAAACTCCCTTGCACTCAACTCATTTGCTCCTTGCTTTTTTATGTCACCTTGGATGCAGGCAGCACTACCTCACCTATATGCAATGCAGTGAAGCTCACGAGAACCCCAGCCTTCTGTGCTGCTACAGTCTCATCTCCCCAGATGCAGAGCTCCCTGACTACTCCAGGGAGGTGGTCTTATAAATTCTGCTTCTGAAACTCTCTGGGGAAAGGCAGAGCAGAGGCCTGGGTATGGAGGGCCGGAGCCTGAAGAGCTGCTCCCTTGCCCCGCCTGGAATAGGCTTGTTCTTGCTGCCGTGCTGACAGCATCAGCGGCTCATCATTGCTGGGTTGCGGCAGATGATGAAGTGACAGGAAGATTGTACCAGGTTCTCCAAAAGGGACCCCTGGGGAGGCTGCTGAGTGAAGGTGACTGATTCGGTTAGATCGTGATGTGTTATTTGGGGAGAAGAGGGAACCTGTCCCCCCTGCAGCGGGTGAGGGCTCTGGCCGCCCCCTTTCATGAGTAGCAGGGATTGTGCTACAGGTTCTGAACAAGAGGATTCTCCAGAATGTGCTGTGCTAGGAAAGGAGAAGCCTGCTGATGCCAGGAGGCTTAGAGAGGCAGAAGTGAAGAGGGAGTCTGGAATGCTTTTCTCTCTGTGGTGTGATATATGTCCTCTCTTTGCTGTCACCTCAAGAACCTTCAGGGGGGAATCATACCACTCTGTCCCAGCTTCTGCAGCTAGATTGTTTTCCTTTCTAACGCGGCACTGTAGGAGAGCAGGCCTTCAGGCTGAAGCAGTGTAGCTCAGATAAATTCGGATGACACTTACTTGCCCACATAGACAACAGGCTGCGCCCTCCAGGAGGTGACAAGTTGCTTCTGTGGCCACGGTCATCCCTCTCTGAAGCAAGATGCTTCCGGGCTTGTCCTGCAGCCTCCCTGCTCCACGGCTTCCAACAGTGAAGCTGAACCACAGAGACCAGAGTCACTGTGAGCTAAGGCCCCTAAATAGGCTGTTGGTGAGAGGGCACAGGACACAGGTACAGCCCCCAAAGCCAGTGTGGGTGGAGCTGCCCACAGGGGCAGATGGTCCAGAGAAATGTAGAAAGCCTCCCTCTGCTTCGGGCTGGCTCATCTCCTGCCCAGAAGCCCTGGGACTAACTTTTCACCCTTGGGCCCCAGCAAGAGCTGGGGAGGGGTCAAAACTATGAATCTCACAGCTAAGTGGGGTATTGTCACTTAGTGAATCCAGGGTGTGTTTACATGGCACTCAAAGCGGCGGGAACCATATCTGGAGAACATTTCTGCTTAGGCGAGGACTCTCTCTCCCCACCCCTTTTGTTTACAAAGCATGCTGGGTAGGAGGGAGACAGTCACCCCTCAATAATCATTTGGTGAAGCCAGCATCTGAGCAGTGGTGCAGGAGGGTTTGTGAGTCCTGTATGAGTCCAGGGGATGAATAGGAAATATAAACAGATTCACAGCCCTGATCTGAGCTACTAGAGGGCAGGGGCCCCATGCAGTCACTGTCAGGTCCCTGGCACCCTGCCTGGAGGGTGACAACCTCTGAATGTGGGATAGATATACCCTTGATCCACTCCTTCAGGAACAACTGCCTGGCTGTTACCATGTTCCAGATGTTACCTGCTCCTCACTGCTTCCTGCCCTCAGGGTATACAGCCAATCCTATCACTGAGGCGGGCTTGTCTTCGCGCGAGAATTAGTGATTTAGACGTAGTGTCATTCAAGGCCAAGTGATTACAATGAAGCTTGATGAACCCAGAGTCACAGCATAAAGCAACCTGATCTTCCTTCACACCCTCAACCCCTAGCAGAAGCTGAAAGTTTCAGGGCACCAGGTGGGCATTGCCAGCTAAGACTGGAGCCATTTATCTGGCTGATCAAGACCCAGGGCAAAACCCCAGTCTTGGTCTTCTGATCTCACGTAAATGTGCTCTAGCACATATTTGAGCATCCATAGTCATCAGTATCCAGCTAGATTTGGGGGTGCATCTTTGCTCATGTGTGGGTAGGCTAGGACAGGCCTCTCCTCCTGGACCTGGTGGGGCTCGCTGACTTACCTGAGTGATAGAATGAAGGCGAGACCTCTCGGAACTTTAGCTGCTCACAGATGCTTTGCAGTAGCCCCCCCCCCCCGCCCTGCACCTCCTTCAATGCGGAACAAGCCTTAAATTCCACACACTATGAAAGCTGAGCTGTGCTGCACACAGACACAGCCAGGCGCAGTCCTACAGAAGCCACCACTCCCCAATTCCCAGACCGTACAGTCATGAGCTACATAAAATGCCCATTGCAAGCTGCTGTGCTCCAGGGTAATTTTTTGTGCTGTAACAGCTAACTGGAAAGATCCACAAGGCAGGAGGTCCTGTCTGTTAGTCCCGACGCTCCTGAGGGCCTCTACAGTTCAGAGTGGGTGCAGCCGGGCTCCAGCCTCCTTGCTGAGGAGCCATTCCTGACTCTGGGGGGAGGAAAGCCCAAGTCCTGTAGCTCCAGCCAAAAGACTGGGGTGGGCAGGGGTCTTAAGGATAGGACTCCAGGTCTCAGGGACAGCAAGTAGTGGGGATCAAAAGTCTCTCAGTAGGTTCAACTTGAGAGAATGTTTTGTGCTATTAAGTTAGACCAGACTGAGCTTTATGAGTGACATGGAGTCTATCTTTAAGACAAAAAAAAAAAAAAAATTACTGCCAATTTCTGCTTAGAGCTTTACTTATGCTATTAAGCTTCCATTTCATGCCCAAAAGAATTTGCAGAGAACGCTGTAGCTGAGTTCCATCAGCACACAGGGGCTGAGGTGGTGCCAGCCTATTACCCTGGTGTCAGTGTTCAAAAGGATGCTGGGTGCAGCTTTGCTGTTATCACCCCCAGTGTTGCCACCCCCTCAGATTCCAAAACTCCAGGTCGGAAGTTGCCACCTCTTGCAACCGCTGGGTCCACTGACCTCGGTGGGACCCTCAGGGCTGAGTTATTTACAGGGTGTATGAGAAGCCACTGCTTGCACACTGGGGTCCCCCTTCTCTGCTGCCAGGGCTCCAAGCAATAGCACAGGCCCTGACCTTCCTCTTCCCACACAACTGACCCACATGGCTTGCTTCCAAGGAACGGGGTAGAAAGGCAGATTTGCTCTGGGTTCTAGCTCCCTTTGCTGATTCTGACTTGTGAAAAAGACAAAATAGGAAGGCCAGGTGGGGGTGCATTTGGTTGAGTGCACACATTACCAGTGCTCTAGGACCTGGATTCAAGCCCCTGATCCCCACCTGCAGGAAGAAAGCTTCACAAGTGGTGAAGCAGGGCTTCAGGTGTCTCTATCCAATAGTTAAATAAAAAAGAAAAAGGTAGACTAGGCAGGGGCTTCCAGATCCAATACTAGTAACTCTGCAGCAGAAAGTCTGTCAGTGGAGAATCAGCCCTCTGAGCAAAGGGTTTCCAAGTCAGATTTCAAACATTCCCAACTGTGGTACCATGTGAACTCTTACTAGCCATTAATATTCCAGTCCTCCACAGCCCCATGGGAACATTGCCACTCATTTCCTCTGCATTCTTTCTCACCCAGAGTTTGGAAACCTCCTTGTTGCTCTACTCTAGGCTATCCTGTATAAACCCCTGCATCTCTCTCTGGGACTGGGCTGTCCCCCTAAATACCTCCTATGTTCAGGTGAACCAACACCTTAGGAATGATTAGCAGGACTCTGGGGGAGCACCAACTGCTAGGTGTGAGCTGAGCTGGGAGAGGAAGGGAACTGAACTAAGGCTGCCTAACAGTGACAATAACTGTTTATATTATTCATTATATTATTACATCATCTATCCTTTTAGTTCCTGTGTGATTATGCTCTTGTCAATCCGTAAAGTATTTCTGATGAGGGGAAGTGTGGATTCTGAATTGGGTTATGGAATATATCCATTAATCTGGGAAAGATTGGGGGGGGGTACCAACAGTGTACCTGGCTCTGTATTCAGAACTGAAAAGTCCAACAGTAAAGGAAGTTTCTATGGACCCAGGAGTGCTAGAATATGGAGATCATGCAGTTAGGGTGACTGAAGTCAAGACAGTAGATGCAAACCTAGGTTCATTGTGGGCAAACAAGTAATAAGATGGGAAATGGGGGTTGGCAAAAAGGTTTCCTAGGAGTTGACCCGAAATAGCTTTACACTGAGGATTCCCACAGTACATGTTGATAAGGGAGTTCAGTATGTATTTGAGATTCAGAATTGAGCTTTTTTCCTTCTTAGTCACTGGAAATGTAACTGCTTTGAATTTATCCCATCACCCCCTCCACAAGGCATTCCCTTGCCCATACTCAAAAAACTGTCTCCACTTCTATCCTTTCAAATACAAAACTATTTCCAGGAACTGTCAGGTCCAAGCCCCAATTGCAAAAGTACCCTCTGGCTCCCCAGGGTGCTTAAAATTTCTTCTTTTGGGGGGCCAGGTGGTGGTGGACATGGGTTCAAGCCCCCAGCCCTCACCTGCAGTAGGGGAAGCTTCATGGGTGGTAAAACGGGCCTGCCAGTGTCTCTATCCAATAAATAAAAAGAGGAAATTAAAAAATTATATTTATCAAAGACTAGAAGAGGTCATTACAGAATCTCTTTTCCAGATACAAGACACAAGACAATGCCAACTTTTTCTACCTCAACAAAAGTTTTGCCACTGATTGAATCAATTCTTTCCTGTCACTTCTCTCAGACGGCTCACCTCCTTTTCCCTTCTTTCTTATCTGGAGTTTTGTTGTTGCTTGTCTCCCAGGAATCTCCCAGAAAGACTTCCTTCTCGTCCTCTCTCCTGTTACCATATTGGCATTCTCCAGACCTACACTGGTATCATTCACCAATGAGAGGTCTTTATCCATAGGGAAGCAAATTGAGACACAGGTACCAATGGGAAGAAAGGGTCCATTTACTCAAGTGCACTGCTAGGTTTTAAATGGAAATATTGATTAATTAAGCTCCTGAGGAGGCATAACTGGCCTAGGAGCTGCTGGGCACAGCTATGAGATGAGAGTTCCCTCAGATGCTGAAGTGGGATGGCAGCTGGTGGAGAAAGCCAGTGACCGGTGGATGTAATGAGAATACAATTTCAGCAGCCCAGAGCTGTCTGTGTAAATGCATCGTGAGCTATACCGCCTCATCTTTCTGGGATTTTTTTGATCTGGGTGGTCTAGGATACTTCTGAGAGCACCAAGGGAAGAGTCAGATGCCCACTTTACATTAGCTCTTTGTGGTTAGTCTGACCTTGAGCTTTATAAGTGAGGTAGAGTCCTGCCACGTTTTATGGCAAGTTCATATTACAGTTGAAATTAAAGACAAACAGTAAAGTGTTAATAAGGAAGAATTTGCTAGAAGGGGCAGCTGTTGTGTTTATAGGAAGAGATGGAAAGACTAAGAAAACCACCACAGGGCGTGAAGCGCAAAGACCCGTGTAAGGATCCCGGTTTGAGCACCCAGCTCCCCACCTGCAGGTGCCTTTCTTTCTCTTCTCCTCTCTAACAACAATGACATCAATAACAAAAAGGGCAACAAAAGGGAAAATAAATAAATAATTAAAAGAAAAGAAAACAACCACAGAAGAAAGCTTTCTGAACTGATGGACATCATGGAACTCAGAAGGCAGCCAGGGCCCCTCCCAGGACACTCGACACTAGAAAGGTTTTTCAGGGCCTTGACACTTGGGGTTTGTTCCTTCTCAGGAGCCTGTAGTACTAACAATTGGGGATGGGAAGTGAAGGCGAAAGAGGAATGCAATATGATTGATGGATCATCTTTGACCAAAGTAGTAGTTCTCTGCTCGGGATTCACTACTGAGCAGCTGCACAGCCTCAATACTGACCAGGCTGAGGCCCAAGAGACAAGACGACTCCTAGTCAGGCCTGGGCAGTGACAGTCCTCCCTCCTCAGCTATGAGAGAGGACACAGTCACTGTAGTACTGCAGGAGTCCCTAGGACCTTATACTGCCCCCTCCCCCCAAATTTTACCCTGTCAAAGCAACCAGAGCTTTTTCATACAAGATCATGTTAATTTTTGTAAGTTGATAATTTTGTATGATCCACAGATGTTATCTATAAATGATCCCTGGCAAGAAAAAAGGCTCTCCACCACAACATTACTAGATATACTTTGCCAAAACTTTGTGGACACTTTAAAAATAGAGAGATAACCTGCTGAGCTACTGCCCAGCCCCCTAAGTGCACATAGCACAAGGATCCCCACCTGCAGGGGTCACTTCACAAGCAGTGAAGCAGGTATCTATCTTTCTCTCCCCCCTGGGAGCCGGAGCTCAAGCTCAGGTCTTGCACGTGGTAAAGTGTGTGTTCTGCCAGGTGAGTCACTTCCTGGTCCCTAAACATTTTTTAGGAGGGGAGGGGGTACCGGGGGTTGAACACAGATCCTTTGATTCTACCATGGCATTACTTCCCACGCACTAAATAAACCCCTTTGACACAACCACGGCCGAGAAAAAGCTCCTTGGCGAAAAATGGCAGGCTTTCCTTCCAACTGCAAGAAGTATCCAGATAGGCGCAAGCCCTCACAGATAAGCTCTTGTGTTTACAGCAAGTGTCACTTACCTTTGGTTCTGTGCCAGAAGCTCTGATGCTTTAAAGATCACCACTGTGAAGTGGGATCAACAGAAACATCAACCCCCGGACGCCTGTCCCCAGATGGCAGGGAGAGGCCCCTAAGCCAACAGCTGTGTGAAAGTCTGGGGTCAAACAGGGTGACTGTGGCCTGAAACATGAAGAATCTCAACAATCCAGACCGTCACTTCTGCTTTACTACCCAGGCTTGTGTTTTCTCTGGAAGGGTTGATGGCTTTGGTTTATGAGAACCAATTAAGGCATGACAGATTCCAAGAAACCCTGAAAACACACTTGTCCTCTCCCTCTAAAAACACAAATGTCCCTTCTCTTGCCTTAATAGCTGAAGCAATGGAGAGCAGAAGCTGGGTGCATTCAAAGAAAACATGGGGGAAAGGGTCCTACAGGATGGCAGCTCCCCGGGATGGGAGCCTCCGCCCATTAGGTGAGGGAGCTGGGTCCTGATGATGAAAATGACGAACACCGGGCTTTCTGCACCTGCCTCACTCTTCTTGTCAAAACACCTGATCTCCTGGATGGACACTTCTCCAAGGAAGACACACAGACATGCAAAGGAATATTCCATCACGGGAGTTGGGTGGTAGCGCAGCAGGTTAGGCACACGTGGTGCAAAGCGCAAGGACTGATGTAGGGACCCCAGTTCCAGCCCCCGGCCCCTCACCTGCAGGTGTCTGTCTTCCTCTCCTCTCTCTGTCCTATCCAACAACAACAACAACAAGGTAACAAAAAGGGGGAAAAAAGAAATGTTCCATCACTAATTACTAGAAAAATACAAATTCATACCACCTCCAGTGCTTTTACACTGTTGGTGGGAGTGCAAACTGGTGCAGCCATCATGGAAAACAGTACAGAGAAGCCTGAAGTAAGAATGGGAAAACCTTAAGGCCTGGCTGGATCATCCCATGGCATCTGTCCAAAAGCCAGGAAAACACTAATTTGAAAGGCTACCTGCAACCCTGCATTCATAGCTGCACTATGCACAACAGATCACTGATAGAGGTGTTATAGGATATATATTCAGTGGAATACTACTCTGCAATTTAGAAAAGACAGTATTGTATCATTTGGGACAAATGGATGGACCTGGAGGTGTTGGGTTTACTAACCTGGGAAAAAAATAGTAACCTAACTGTCTTAGACTTTGTGAAAACTATGGAGGTTATAAGTGGGGAGGGTGGAGGCAGTGGGTGTGATAAGTTGTACGCACATGTGTATGAATGAAACTATACCTGTGAAATCACGCGATTTTGTAAACCAATGTAAAGTCAATGAAAATAAAGCTGATTGAAAAGTAGCATTTCTTTTGTATGCATTTCTGCTTTGCTCTACATACAATTGAGAGCCCTCGTGTCAACCTGCTTCACCCATTCCAAGGACCAGGAGGAACAATTAGAGGTCATGGCTTCTGACGGAGACAGAGACACCACGGTCTTGGCAGAGCAGGTGGGCACTCTAAACCAAGCACCCTGTCTCCTTGTTCCAGGGCTCCTCACTCTTGAGCCCTGGATCTTTCTACACCAGTCTCTTTGCCTCACTGTCTGCTGGAGCCTCAGCTCCAGCCAAGCTCCATTTTCACCTCATAGGAATGAAATCGGAGCTCCTGGCTCCTGCCCGCAGGAGAGAGGGTGAATAGGCAGGTCCTAATGCCCAAGCAGTGACCCCCAAGTCCACATCTCTCTCCTCTCTGCTTTGCATAAATCCAGGTGCACAGAAGAAAGCCATAGTGAGGTCCCTGCACACCTGGTTAATGAAGCACATCTCTGTCCGCTCTGGCTGAAAGCCCCAGGACCTCCCCCTCCCCCACCCCCACCAAAGAAAAAAGCATTCTTAACCTCAGGACATAGCCAATACTAGCAAAAGTATGTACAGACAGGCACAATGTACCACTAGGAATAAACACAGAAAAATAAACATACCTGACAGCCCAACTTTCATTCCAGAAAGCTGCTAGAAATCACCAGGATCCAAGTTTCAGTATCTGATTTTCTCAGTTTCCTCCTCTGTAAAATGGGAATAACAATACTCATTTTGAATAATTGTTGGAGGAGCTAGACAAATCTAGACTCTTAAAGTTTGGTATGTTCCCAGTTCAGAGCTACCTCTCCTTTCTCTGTTCACTTCCTTCCTGTCTGAGACAAGGGTCCCATAACCGCGTGTGTCAGCTGGGGGCTCCTCAGTACAGACTGAGGAGAGGGGCTGCGGCAAGCACATGCCAGGGCTCTGGGCACCGTGAGGAGTACAGGGAGCAGGTTGTATGAGGACCTGGGTTCAAGCCACCTGCAGAGGTGTGGGGGCTTCATGAATGGTGAGCAGGGCTCTTTTCCTTTCCCCTCTATTAGAAAAAAGGGCAGCTAGAAGTGATGGAGGCGCCCAGCCTCAGTGATGATTATGGTGGGGGGTGGGAGAGAGAGAGAGAGAGGGCTTCCCAGTCCCCACATACAGGATCCCTTTCATACTCACCAAGTGCAGAGAGGAGAGACAGGCCCCTTGGCAAGCAGATGAGGACAGGGTCTTCTCTTTCTTCATGGCTGGTGAAGCGGTTGTGGTAGAAACAGTGTCTACTCAGTTCTGTCTACACTGCCCTTCATCTGTGCTGTCCAGCTACTGGTCACCAGCAGTCTGCAGGGCGCTCTGGAAAGACAAAAGCAAGCCAGCGTTAGCACACAGTCCCTCCTGCTCACAGCATAAGGGGCTGCTCATCAGTGATGCGCATACACAGACACAGACACACACATGCAGCTAAGGCAGGGCACCACTGGGCTCTGACTGTTGATGCTGCTGGGTATCAAACCCGGGACCTCGTGTGTGCACACCCGGCGTGTTACCACTGCACTATCTCCTGGCCCTGAGTGGTATTTTTATCAAGCGACAGCAGTACCAGTTGATGTGGCAGAAAGAGGGGGCAAGCTGACTAAACTAGTTTGAAGACAAAAGAGCTTGCAGTGATGATGGAGGGAAAAGTGGAAAGGAAGACAGCAGTGTGACACCCTGCGCAGCCTGGGACACAGGATATGGGACTGGTCTGGGGTTTCCCTAAGTGGTGGAATCGCGTGATCAGACAGTGGTTTTCAAACCTGACTGCACAGCGGGAGCACCTGGGAGCCTTGAAACTGCTACAGGAGGCCCAGACGCTGGTGGGAGAGCTGCCAGGGGTTCGGGATCCTTGAAACCTCCCCAGAGCCTAGTGACCAGGGCGGGAGGACTTGGGGCCACAGATGAAGGGGACATTGTCCTAAAGGACCATGCTCCCCTGCGAGTCTGCTTTCACCTTAAGAGTGACCTAAGCCTCACATCCTTCCTCCTTTGTAGCCTCACGGCTGGCTTCCTCCACTCCCCTGGCCCCCAGGATGACGCTCACCCAGCCCACAGAGGGCTCATTGTGAGCACAGGGAGGTCAAGGCCAGCCTCGGGGCGCTGCCCACAGAGGACACTGACTGACTGCTTCCATCCAAAGCCTCAGTACAGTTTGCCTTATGATGCAAACCTGGTGGTCCCATCTCTTTGGGAGGGAGAAGGGGCTTCAGGAAGAGGCAGGAAAGATATTTTGTTGCTTAAAACCCAGGGGAATCTGGAAGTCTGATTCCAAACTTGAATGAGCAAATCCAGTGGCATCTTTGTGTCTGCATCTAGATTTCCTTTCAGCTGGAATCGGCACTGGCTGGGGGTGAGGTGGGGTGGGGAGAAGCCCTGCACCTGGGGAAAGCTCAGTTTGCAGCTTTGGCTCACAATCATCCTGCTCCCTGAGCACACTTGATGAAACACACAGCCCCTGTGACCTGTTTTATCCAGCCTGCACTGCCCTGCCCTGCCTCCTTGAACACAGCCGGCTGGAGGAAGCTTGATTCTGACTCAATAGCCCAGGGAAGCTTCCGCAGGAGTGTGCAGAGAGCCCACTCTCTCCACCGGTTGGACTTAGAACTCCAGAGCTCCAGGGGTGAGAATCCCAGGGGCATTCCTCTCCCCTCTGGCATCAGCACCCACCACAGGCCCAGCCCCACCCCTGTCTGGGCCTTCACTGCCATCTGTGAACCTTCTTTATAATAAATAGCTCCTGCCTCTACAATGCTAGGCTGTCCTGAGTCCACTTTTGAACTAATGATAACAAAACACACATTTATATAATATTTACCATGTACCAGACACTAGATAGATGAACTCTTCTAAGAGTTTCACAACACCTGAGGTTACTGAAGCCTAAACAGCACAAAATAAGATGCCACTTGTGGAGTTTTAGACTCTTATTTACAATCTCCTCATGTCAACTTCAAGAAATGCAACGCACAGGACAGAGGCAATACGCAGGACACACAGGCCCGAGGATCCAAACACTCAGGACTCAGGAAGGGTGTGAGCTGACACGGGCTGAGATGGGCACAGGGCTGTTGGTGTCCTAGACCCACCCACGTAGGTCAGGTGTGGCTGTGTCCCAGAAGTTTAGGGCTGGGAGATGCCCTGTGACTACGCACTCTGTCCTCCTCTGACGGGAGAGCAGGTAGAGGGGGGGACTCGGGTGGGCCCTGCAGCTCTGGTCTGAAGCCTTGAAGGCTGAGGGGTGAGTAGGGAGCAGGAATAGAGAAACCTGGTTTTGGTGCCTTTCATGCTACGCTTTCCTTCGCCTCACAGCCATGCTATCTTTCTTTCTGCTTGGAGGCTCTGCATCACCAAGTAGAGAAAGATCTGGATTGTCAGATACAAGCCTGGAGCCTGTTGTGAGCTCAGTCCCCAACTGAGTCTCCAGGGAATCACGCAGGCAGGAGCTGGGCGAGCCTGCCATGGATTCTGAACCACACGCTGTTTTCCAAAAACTAAATCCTCATCTCTGAGAAAGTCAGAAAGAACAAAATGGCGGTGGGGTGGGGAGAGGAAAGACCCATGACCAAGCCCACAGCACTAAAGTAAAAAAATGGATTTCAATAAAATATGATATAAAAATAAGAAACAACTGTGAATGGGACTGAAAGCAAATGACATAAAACTCCAGTGCAGGGCTGCTCGTTGCAGTTCTGAAAACATCACTTCTCACAGCTGCACAGACAGTCTTTAGGTTTGTATTTTTTTTCCCTTTCCACCTCTGAATTTATTCTGTGGGGTGACATATGGCAGGTCCCAAGCCTCACACAGTGCCTGCTCCCCTCTAAAGCTCAGGGGGCTGAGTCTGGACCAGTGTCCAGTCCCCCCAGCCTTTAAGGACATCAGAGGGAGGCCCTGTGGGAGAAGCCCTTCCTGCTGCTCTGCCCCCAGCACCCCAGCTCCTCCCCCTGGACAAAATGAAAACCCTGGCTCCCCACCAGAGAAGGATGTAAGGAGAGGGGAGGTGGGGAGCTGGGGAGGATGGGAGGGGGGTGCCATGAGACATTGACTCCATAGCCACTGGGTTGTGTGGGAGACCAAGCAGGGTAGCAGCAAGTCCCCTGTAATGTGCATGGGGCCCCTGGATCCAAGAGAGTTTGCAGGGCGACAGAAGCCTTGGAACCTGACCTGATGCCCAGCTCCCCCCCTTCAGACTTTCCAAACATGATCCAAACATGATCCTTAAGTTCTGGTGGGATGTCACCATCTTCTGGAATGTTCTGCCTTTTGCCTTTCCAGATGTCAGGCAGGTCAAGTCAAGCCCCACAGCTGCCTCACTCCAAAGTCAGGGTTGAAGGAGGTCAGAGGGAGACCAGAAAGATGGCCTTGGGTGGGGAAATCACCTGCCTTTTTTTTTTTTCTTCTAAGGTTATCTCTGGGGCTCGGTGCCTGCACTATGAATCCACTGTTCCTAGAGGCCATTTTCCCCATTTTGTCGCCCTTGTTGTTATTGCTATTGTTGTTGGATAGGACAGAGGGGGAGAGAAAGATAGACACCTGCAGACCCGCTTCACCTCTTGTGAAGTGACCCCCTGCAGGTGGGGAGCTGGGGCTAGAACCTGGATCCTGAGCCAGTCCTTGTGCTTTGCACCACTTGTGCTTAACCCGCTGTGAGGACAATGGAAGTGAGCCACCGCCAGGGAAACACAGCCTTGGACGCAGGTGGTGCTGTTTCTGGCGTGGCAGTGGGACAATAGGAACCCCACTCTGTTCCTGATGATGAGAACCAAGGCCTCCCTCTGAGGAGCACAGTCACCTGCCAGCAGCCGAGCTCCTGGAGAGCCATGACCCCACCCCCACCCCCTGCTTTGTGCCGACTTAGCAAAGACACCCAAAGACACCGCCTGCAGGGGCCCAGCCCAGGAGCTCAGCAGGTCTTCTGGGGACAGACAGCCCCTGCTGGGGTGTCAACAGCACAGGGCCTGGAAATGAGAACTGCAGCCCCCTGTCAAAATGAGCGCGTTTGAAGTCCTGGCTTTCATCTCCTGGTGCTCCCCCAAGCACAAGTGACAGGGAGGGGAAAGTGCAATTTATTCATCAGCCCAGGAGGCTCATTTCCAAACACAATAGCCATGCCAGGCAATGGGCTGAGAGAGAAGAAAGAAAAAGCCAAGAAGAAAGAAAAAGCGTTTCAGGAGAATCAGGCCACTAGAGGAGAGTGTGCGGGGAGACCTGCTGGGCCACAGAGGAGGTGGGTCTCTGCTTGGAGCACAAGACACTTCTGTCTGGAATAAGAACGTGGCCCCCTTAGGAGCAGGGATGGTGTGTGATGGCAGAATAAGACTGTGGGTTAGAAACCCGTTGTGCGTTCGAGCGCAGACATTCAGGGACCTGCCTAAACTATGATCCCAAGCAACAATGATCATAATTTCATCGTTTCAAGTGCTAGCAGGAAATTCTTAGTTCCCAGCCCCTCAGCAGCACCCCATCCCCAGAGGCAGGCAGAGGGTGGGCCAGGCTCCCATGTGCTGGGGTGGTCCTGGCACCACTGTCAGCCTCTGTCTGCTCCTCCACAAGGAGAAGGAAGTTAGCTACTCCATCCTGTTGGTGTGGGGTGAGAGGAAATATTCCTGTGGAAAATAACAAGGCAGGGGCCAGGTGGCAGCGCACCTGGTTAAGTGTACATAGTACCATGCACAAGGACCTGGGTTCAAGCCCCAGGTCTCCACCTGCGGGGAGGAAGCTTCACGAGCAGTACTGCAGGTCTCTCTCTCTCTCTCTCTCAATTTCCATCCTAACAAGTAAAATAAAGTTAAAAGAAAATCACAAGGTGGTACCTGATATTCTAAAGACACTGAAGGCCGTTCTAACTGCTCCCTCTTTCTAGAACACCCGGGCCCCACTTCTCTCCTCTGGGTGAGTGTGCCATCTGGCCTGATTTGAGACCTTTGTGCATATCACGCGCTGGGGCAGGACTCCTGTGCGTGTGCGGGCTCCTCAGCTGCACTGGTAGAGCACCTGCACTCAGGAAGGTGGCCGCGACAGCAGGACAGTGAGAGGCACCATCCTGCATGGGCACTCGGCCCAGGTGGGTGCCCAGCCACGCCTGTGGCCAGCAGGAGAGCAGGGGCTCCAGGGGGCAGGCTCTCCCTGTTGCCAGTAGTTTTTTGTTTTTCCTTTCACATTCATCTGCTTATCGTGTCTTGACAGAAGGGGCCTAATCTTGACAGGCTGCACTTTCTTTTTCTTTCTTTCTTTCTTTTTTTTTTTTTTTGCCAACAGGGTTATCACTTGGCGCTCTGTGCCTGCACAGCTCCACTGCTCATGGCAGCCATTTTCCTGCTTTTATTTCTATTTTTGATAAAGAATATGAGACAGAGGGGAAAGAGGAAGCAGTACCCCTGCAGCGGGGGGCCAGGGGCTTGAACCCAGGCCATCCTGCACAGTAGCATATGTGCTCTGCAGAGTGGGCCACCACCAGGCCCTTCATGTGACAGGGCTTCTCTCCTTAAAGAATCCAGAGGCTGACATATCACTCCTGTTTCTGTTTATTCATGTGTTTGAGAAAGAGACCAGAGCTCCACTCCAGGCCTCTGCTATAATGGCTAGATACAGGGGAGACCTTTGTGGGCGGAGCACTCACACAAAGCTTTAAAGATGTAAGAAAAGAGACCCAAGTGGGTACTGGCCCCCTAACCATCTGAAGGCCTGTGTCCAAATCAGACCCCAAGAGGGGTTCTGTCCAGTGTCAGCACAGCACTTCCTGAAGCCTCACCGTGAGGGCCCTCCTCTCACAGTCTCTGTGGGGCTTTTATCTGAGGACACAGAGCTCTCCTCTATTCATGAGACTTGGCTACCCGCTTTCACACCACACCCATGTCCCAGCGTGCTGTGACATTAGGCTGTCCTTTGTAAAATCAATCCTACCCTCACCAGCCTGCTTCTCTCTCCTGCCTCCTTCCTCATTCCCTGGTACCTTGAACAGCAGCAGAGCCCTCGTTCTGATCCCTGGGCTGATGCTCTCGTTTCCCTCCACAGCCTCCGCCATCACTGTCTTCCTCTGGTTAGACATCAAGTGTCACAACTATCTTCGGGGACATGAAACGAGCAGCTGCAGGAACAGGAACACACAGTGCGCACTGCTGCTCATTAGCTCCGTGTGTCTGCAGTGCACCAGTCAGCCTAGCGCACAGGAAAGGTCTTTACAGGGTTCTCAGCAGTTGAGAGCCAGCACGAACTTTCAGAGTGTACGGACTGGAATACCTATTAGCAGCTGAGCACTGGAGATCTGCTGTCTGTCTATGTCTCCTACAACCTGCACCAAACAGACAGCACATGCGTCATCGTCTGCTTGCATGTGACTGTCTCCACCAGGAGGGAAACTTGCTGAAATTAAAGGGATGAGTCTTACTAGATGCCCACCTGTAGGAGCTGGAAAGTGGCTCGCTGGGTACATGCATACGTCACTATGCACGGGTTGAGCTCTGCACGGCAGTGCCTGTGGGGACACCTCACAAGTGGGAAGGGGCACTGGCGTCTCTTCTCCTCTTTCCCTCGCTGTCTCGTCCTCTGTATGATAAAAATAAAAGGGTCTTCTAGGATCAGTGGAGTGGTACAGGTGTGAAGGCCCAGCAAAGACCTGGTGGCCGGGGGAAAAAAAACTAAAAATAAAGCAGACCAGCTTTTAAAACAGAACCTGCCATGTCACAGACACTAAATAAATGTGAGATGAAGGACTGCATGTGAGGTGAAATGGGGAAATTTTCAAAGGAAGCCACAGTCTTCCACGTGGACCGCTCAATTCAGGACAGCCCTGAGACAGTGGTTCCCAGCTCTGCCCCGAGGTGCAGAATCTCTCTGTAGAAGCACAGAAATTGGGGGGATGCATGGTAGGAGGAGTGCATCTGGACACAGGAGGAAAGGAAAGAGGTGCTGGCTCAGGAAGTTAGGAGTCACACACGACACAGAATGCCACTTCGAGCTGCCTTTCCTAAGACTACAAGAGCAAGGAGGGAGAGAGTGCAGCCAGCCACTGCTTACTGCCGTGCATGCTCACTGGGCCCAAATGGACGCCTATCCCCACCTGTGGCCAGCGGGAGAGGAGGGGTTTGAGGGCAGGCTTCCTCTGTTGCCAATAATTTCTTTTTATCACATTCATCTGCTTACCATGTCCTGACAGAAGATGCCTAGTCCTGACACACTGTACTTCATTTCTATTTTTTGCCAACAGGGAAACCCACGGCAGGTGAAGAGAACAGGATCCACCCCTACCGGGGAATACTACACAGCTATAGAAAAAGACAAAATGTTGCCTTTGCAGCTAAATGGAAGGAACACAATGGAAATAGGACACAAAATCAGCTGGAAAGAAAAAAGGGTAAGGATTGGACTCTTGTGCACAATACAGGGATGTAAGAGGGATGAGAAGAGTGAACTGACTCAAAAGGCCACCCAGTGGGCACTGAGATCTAAGGCTTCCCAAAGAGAAGACGGTCGGGGGAGGGAAGTATGCAAAATCCAGAGAAATAAAATCCAGTTCCTCTGTAGTCTGTGACCCTGCTCGGCACAAGCCACTGTGACTGCTGGGACTTTTCAAAGCCAGTTGGGGAGCAGGCTGACATCGGAGCCCCAAGAGCCAGGCAGAGGGGGGACAGCAGCCAGGGCACTCAGTGTGGGGTCCCAGAGACCCCTGGGGGAGACAGACACCCCTGACCAACTCCCTCCCTGCCCCTCCGCTGCCCTGGCGCCTGCCTACTGGGTACGGGAGGCTCATTGCCAAATCCCAGTTTTACTGGCACACCCACTCCAAAGAGTTCTTTCTCAGCTACAGTTATTCTTCCTTTCCGTTTGAGTATTAATTTCCTTAACACTTGCCCTATTAATCACCTCAACAATGAAGTTAAGACAATTATTTTAATGAAGTCACGGGTGATAAAGAGCAGACTGACCACATTCATTACACAGGAGGCCAGAAGGCCTCACCAAGAGCCAGCCTTGTCAGTAATCTATTAGGTGGGCTGAGGAGGCTGTGTCCCCTGATTCCAGTCCTCCTGCCCCTGGCGGGGAGCAGCATCTCTGCTTTCTGGCCCAGAAGGTGGAGCGCCAGTCAGGGAGAGTGACGGCTTGTGCTTTTCCTCTGGAAGCCAGCTCCAGCTCCTTCCTTTCCCTCTGCTCTGTCTCCATCCTGGAGCTGCCTCCTCCTCCCCCTCTCTCCTCCCTCTGCCCCTCTGCCCATAGCCAGGAGGATGGAGGTAAGTTCACTCACCAGTGCCTACCCCACCTTGGGTTCAGTCCATGCCCACATGTCTCTGGAAGGCCTCGTCCATCTCCCACTCGTCACTGTTTATTCTCTCCCCACCAATAAGGGCTTCTTGTCCCCAAGGGAGCAGCTAGGGCAAATGGGGTCCCCATGAGTGGAACTGGCACAGAACCCAGTGGTCCCGGCCTCTGCCCTGACATCCCAACTCCCAGTAACTTCTCCCTCAAGCTCCCCACCTTCCAAAGAAAACCACCACCCTGACTTTTGTGATAATCACTCCCTTGTTTTATGTTTACAGTCTACCCAGGCAGCCCTAATGTAGTAGCTTGGTTTGGGTTTATATAAGCAAAACTACATAGGCTTTTATGTTGACGTCTCTTACAGCCACCATTTCTTTGAGATTCATATGAGCAGCAGTGTAACATGACAGTTTGACTGTGTATAATGCCTGCATCTCAGTGTGTTGGCCAGTGTGTTGTAGGCTCCCAGTATGGAGTCACTGCACCCTCTTGTACTTCTCAAACGTGAGGACGTGGATAAGGAGGAGGGGAGCTTCTGGTGGCATAGGCTATTCAGATATGGGAGAGAATGCCAAACTGTTTCCCAAAGTGGTTAGACTAATTCACACATCTACCAGCAATCAATGAGAGGTGACTATTTTTAGAGTGGAAAGAAAACAGTGCAGAGAGGGGAGAAATGCTAAAGTGGAGGTTGCCAGTGCTTCCTGTGCCCAGCTCTGCCCTGCACTGTCCAGTACATTTGCTCTGAGGTGGCTCCCTCACTGCCTCCTGGCTGCAGGCCTGAAGGGCCCTGGCAGGTTGGTCCTGCTTTCCCTGCCTCAGGCTGACCTTCAGCCATTGACAGGTGGGTCTCTAGTCTCCAACCAACATTGAGGTGCCATTTATTTGCCATCCAGAGACTCCCCCACATGATCAGGTTACACCCCTGTCAGGAGTCCAGGGGCCCAGCCTGAGCTGGCACCCTTGCTGGCTGCCCTCCCTCTCCTCCAGAGAGTCCTTTCTTAGTAAGCCAGCAGCAGAGGCATCCTTACACCTCGCCATCGGTGTCAGGGAAGCCCAGCCTCAGAAAGGCCCTGTAACACCCAAGGACCTGACTTCAGACAAAGCGCCCTCCTAATGAGCCTCTGTTTCCTCCACTCTAACTCAAGGACATATGATCCTAATGAGCCAGAGTTCCATTATGTGAGGTGACCCGACAGGTGGCACCAGACCCTAAACATGACACCCAGGAAGGAAAGAGTAAGTCCAGCCAAGAATCCTCAGAACCTCAATTCTCCAAGTCTTAGGCTCACACACCCACCCCAATCCATAGATACTGGCCCAGGGTCCAGGGGAAAGAGAGAGATGCTGGATGGGAGACATCAAGCAAGTCACAGTCCGAGGACGTGGAGGCAGACTCAGAAGCTGACGGACGGGGAGAGGAGAAGAGTGGAGTGCACTGCTGTCTGTGTGCCCTCTGCTACCACGAAGCCAATCGGGATGCTGACAGGAGCTGTGTGAAGATGCCAGGCCCTTCCCTAGACCCTGTACCAATACCTACAATGCCCCCAGATCCCCACACACACAGCCCTCAGACCGTGTACCAACACCTACAATGCCCCCAATTCCCCCCCCCACACACAGCCCTCAGACCATGTCCCTGCCTCTCACACTCCTGAATGAATTCAAACAGAGGTTACAAGAATTCCCTATGGTTGCAAAGTCAGGAAGTGGGGGGCCTGGTGGTGGCACAACTGGTAGAGTGCACAAGTTACCATGCATAAGGACCCTGGTTCAAGCCCCTGGTCCCCACTTGCAGGGGGTAAAGCTTCACAAGCGGTGAAACTGTGCTGCGGGTATCTGATTCTTCATCTCTCTCTGTGTCAATAAAATAAAGTTAAAAAAGTCAGAAAGTGGAAGACTTGAGTCTGAAACCTGAATATTCTAGAGCCCAAAGAATTGGTAAGAAGTGGGAAAAACTCTGCTAGGACTTCTCTGTCTCCCCTCAGGTAAGCCCCACACGACAGGTGCCATCACTAAACCCTCTTTCGCAAATGAGAGCAGGGCAGCATCTCCTGAGCAAAGCCACACAGCTCTGGTGAGGAGGGTGGACGAGGTGGATTCCAAACCCATGAGGAACTAGGTCCCACCAAGAAGCACAAGAGAGACTCGGTTCAGGGGAATGTGCGAATGAGCTCCCAACAGATGAGATTCTAGGAAGACAAGGATTTAGGGCCAAATTAAATGGACTCGAGAGAGTAAATTTCAGGTTTGCAGACTGCATTTTCCACCCAAATTCAAAGCTGCTAATGGAGGACTCAAAATATTCAGTTCTTCACACATACACACGGCAGACTCCTAGAAAACAGGAAGGGGGGTAGGTTTCTGCCTGAACAAGACAAATGTTGATGAAGAGTGAAAATGGGAGTGGCGAGACTGAACTGGGACCCCAAAGGTGTCATCTGGAGAGGTGAGGCAGCTGCCTTAAGGTATTAAAATGCTTCAGTTAGTGCTCTTAGGACCAGCTTAACCAAAAATGGTTCCACCTGGCACTCAGAACAGCATAATCTGCATTCACACCACCCACAAGCCCTTAAATGGCCCCATGGATCTACTACTAAGGTCAAGTCGGGGGCCTCTGAGAGAACAGCCAGCCTCCCGACTCCACAGCTTAGCTGTGGACAGAAGCGGCTATGTTGTCGACACCAGGAAACCGGGGCAGAGACCTGGCCACACTGGACATAAAGGCAGGCTTGCAAATCCATTGACGCCACACTCAACTCCAAGGCTTATTATTCAAGAGAGTGTCTACTCTATGCCAGACACCCTGTTAGTTCAGAGACTACCACAGGCAACAAGGCAGATAAGGCCCCTGCCTGGGCAGAGGGTAGTCTGGGAGGGGAGGCAGCAGGACTGCTGGGGAGGGAACATCTAGAGAGTGCCAAGGTCAAGCCGAGGGAAGACTACACGAGAGGGCACACTAGATACATGCAAGGAACCACGGACTCCATTCCTGGCACTATCAAGAGCCAGATCTCAACAGTGCTGTGGTCAGGAAAGTGAATAAATACAATTTAAAAGTGAATGGGGGGGTCTGTAGCGCAGCAGGTTAAGCGCACATGGTGCGAAGCACAAAGACTAGCATAGGATCCCTGTTGGAGCCCCCAGCTCCCTACCTGCAGGGGGCAACAAGCAGTGAAGCAGGTCTGCAGGTGTCTGTCTTTCTCTCCCCACCTCTGTCTTTCCTTTCTCCATTTCTCTCTGTCCTATCTAACAACAACGACTGCAATGGCAGCAATGACAACAATAACAATAATAAGGGCAACAAAAATGGGAAAAATGGCCATCAGGAGCAGTGGATGCGTAGTGCAGGCAGTGAGACTCAGTGATAACCCTGGAGGCAAAAAAAAAAGTGAAGTGATATCTGGGAGAATGAGAGCAGGCTGGGGACAGTGTTTGTGGTGGAATGGAGAATGCTCTGGATGGAGGGACTGACACACACAGGCCTGGAGGTAGGGAGGGTGTCAGTCTGCAGGAGCCTGACAGACAGCAGACGACCTACAAGTGATGTCACAGATTGCGGCAGGCTCCATTTCATCTGCCAAAAACTCATTCATGGGGGTCCTAACCCTCTGTCCCTGGGAATAGGGCTGCATCTAGGGACGTCTCTAAAGAAGCCACTCAAGTTAACCAAGGTCATATGTGTAGACGTGCATCCAGTCTGACTGGTGTTCTTGCAGGAGGCGATCTGGGCACAGAGAGAAGGTAGCAGAGACACAGGCACAGGGCAGATCATGGAAGGACACCACAGGAAGGGGACGGCCTGAGCCGAGGAGACAGGTCTCAGAGGAAACCAGACTCGCTGGCAATTTGAACCTGGACGTCCATGCTGGACACGATATTGAGGCTTCCAGTTCATGGAGATGGTATGTTTCTTCAAGTACTTAGATCCTTTTTGAGTTATTTTATCAGTCAGTGTATAGTTTTCAGTATACAAGTCCTGTATAATTAGCTTGTGTTATATTTATGCCCAAGCAATTCATTTTTGGGCAATCAAAAGTGCTATTATATTTTAATGTCACTGTACTAAAATATGTATTGTTAGAATAAAAAACACTAACTTCTGTGTATTTATTGTGTTTTTTGGGGGGAGGGGTTCGCTCTATAACATGCTATCTCAAAACAGTTTGATTTCTTCCTTTTTGATCTCTAACGACTTTTATTTTTGTTGAAATCTTGACACTAAGGGTATTCTAATTGAGACTCTGGGTCTGTTTTTTTTCCTCCAGGGTTATTGCTGGGCTCGGTGCCTGCACCATGAATCCACTGCTCCTGGAGGCCATTTTTTCCCCCTTTTGTTGCCCTTGTTGTTGTAGCCTCGTTGTGGTTATTATTATTGCCATTGTTGATGTTGTTCATTGTTGGATAGGTCAGAGAGAAATGGAGAGAGGAGGGGAAGACAGAGAGGGGGAGAGAAAGATAGACACCTGCAGACCTGCTTCACCGCCTGTGAAGTGACTCCCCTGCTGGTGGAGATCCGGGGGCTCGAACCGGGATCCTTACGCCGGTCCCTGCGCTTAGCACCACATGCGCTTAACCCACTGCACCACCGCCTGACCCCCCCCTGGGTCTTTAAAAAAAATTTTTTTTTTATCTTTATTTGCTGGATAGAGACAGAGATTGAGAGGGAAAGGGGTGATAGAGAGGGAGAGAGATAGAGAGACACTTGCAGCACTGCTTCACCACTTGTGAAGCTTTCCCCATGCAAGTGGGGGCCAGGGGCTCAAACCTGGGCCCTTGTGCACTGTAATATGTATGCTAAACCAGGTGCACCACCATCCGGTCCCCCCCTTTTTTTTAATGAGAGAGAAAAGACCAGAACACTGCTCAGCTCTGGTTTATGGTGGTGCTGGGGATTGAACCTGAGACCTTGGAGCCTCACCTATCAAAGTCTTTTTGCATAACCATTGTGCTTTGTCCCCAGCCTGACTCTAATCTTTGTTTTAACTGACTTTATTGACACAGTTTTGGTAGGGGGAGGGCTGGCACCACCTCATCACTGTCAGGAGGGATTATTAAAGTTCAGGCTCCCTGCACGGCCTGCACTACGCCACTAGGTTGGGGGGTGACCGCCCTTCCGTGTGGTCTCTCCACCTAGAGGGCAAGGACAGAGAACCCCCTAGCCCCCTGCTGAGGAGAGGGTATGTGCGAAGACTCCCTCCCGCTGGGCCTTAGCCTTTGGTGCTGGAGCCACAAGCCTTACTGTCCTGTCTGGCTGCAGTACAGTGAGAGGCGGTTGTCTGCTATCTAAAAGTTTTCTATCTTGGAGCCTAAGAAATAGCTCACCAGGTAGGGCACCTGCCTTGCCATGGGCATGGCCCAGGCTTGTGGCCCACTTCTTGGGAGGTGCTGTGCTCTGCCAATAGGAGCAACTCCAGTGCTGTGGCATCTCTCTCTCTCTCTCTCTAGCTCTGAGTAGGGATGGGGTAAGGGGGAAGCAGCTTGCAGGAAGTGAGACTGTGTAGGCACGGGGGTCTAGCACACAGAAAAATAAAAGGCTTCCCGCCTTGCCGGATGGCCCTTTCCTTGGTTGTGACCTGGAGAGGGTCAGTGTTCATTGAATCTTTTTTTGGTTGATACTTATTGCTGTACCCAGGCTGTCAATTTCTTTAGTTCTAAATCTGGGAGTCATGGGGCAAATGGACAACCCAGAAACAGTACTCAGGCCCCACCTTCTCTGCCTCCTCTCCACTTTCTCTAGTCTGGGATATGTACAGATATGTAGACAGACAAAGTTATGACAGATAACATTGTATGTGTAACCTTGTATGTATAGACACACATTTTGGTTTTTGATTTTTTTTTTTCAATAAAACGCAAACAATTCAGACTATTCCCTCCAAAGGAGGAAGAATGGCCATTAAAGGTCAAAGACAGACCTGTTGTTTAAACCACACCTTCACGCTTAGCAAGGAAGGCTGCACCTCCTCCTCCTGGTTCCCAGTGTTCTACACGGTCCCAGGAACGTCCTAGTAATGAAATACAGAACTGGTCCATGAAAATAGACTCTTTGCTTTATTTAGTGAAGGACGAGGGAGAAAGTGAGCTATTCCTGTCTTCCTAGAAAAGGAAGGCACTAGGAGTCGGGCAGTAGCACAGTGCGTTAAGCGCAGGTGGCGAGAAGCCCAAGGACCAGTTTCAGGATCCTGGTTCGAGCACCCGGCTCCCCACCTGCAGGGGAGTCGCTTCACAGGCGGTGAAGCAGGTCTGCAGGTGTCTATCTTTCTCGCCTCCTCTGTCTTCCCCTCCTCTCTCCATTTCTCTCTGTCCTATCCAACAACGATGACATCAATAACAATAACTACAACAAAACAACAAGGGCAACAAAAGGGAATAAATAAATAAATAAATAAATAAAAACTTAGGGGGAAAAATTGAAGGCGCTACTGTCTTTAACCACAACCTGGGTATATACTCAGCTACTACTCATCATAAGCCCAGCTCAGCCCCCCCCCCCCCACACACACACACATCTGGTCTCCGAGATTCCCCCATAAAAGACAGGCAGGAGGTGAGGGACAGGCTCTGGCACAGCAGTAGTGGGCGCCTGGGGTCTGGGCTGCTGCTCAGCTTCCTGCTACCCTCTGGCCCTGCCTGTCCTCTATTCTACACTGGACTGTCCCTGGGCACCCTGACCCGATGCCAGGCAAGCTCACCCTGGTCAGCTGCTTCAGCATCTCCCCTGGGTGTCCCACTGTCAGGACGACTTCATTCCCAAGAGCCAGTACCGCACTAAGGACAGCTGATCAAAAGCCTTGTCCCAGGAGTCGGGCAGTAGCGCAGCGGGTTAAGCACACGAGGCGCAAGACCAGCGTAAGGATCCCGGTTCCCACCTGCAGGGGAGTCACTTCACAGGCAGTGAAGCAGGTCTGCAGGTGTCTCTCTTTCTCTCCCCCTCTCTGTCTTCCCCTCCTCTCTCCATTTCTCTCTGTCCTATCTAACAACAACAGCAGCAATGGCAACAATAACAACAACCACCACAAGGGCAACAAAAGAGAATAAATAAATGTTAAAAAAAAAAAAGTCTTGTTCCAGAACCTCAAGGGCCTGAGCTGGAGCCCTCCCACTGGGACTTGTCACCAGCCCCATATGGCACCTCTGTCACTGAAGGACTGTCCAGACTGTGAAGCCCAACTGGTGAGGCAGCTGGCTCTGCAGCCCAGCCAGCCTCTGGGCCTCTTCCTGCTCTGGGCCTGCCTTTCCTGTCGCCTGCCATGTGAGCCTGAGTGTGTTTTTGGGTTTGGAACTGGCCCCTGGCCTTGTGTCTGTCATGCACGTGGGTCTCAAGCTCAAGTCAATCCCCAGTAACGGGTGGTTCCCCCCTTGACAAGTGCAGAAGCTGAGGCTCTAGAAGTGAGAGAAACATCCCTGTAGTCTGCAGGGCTTGTCAGTGTGGATCTGAAAGCAGAAGCCACTAGGGACAGACCGACTCCTGCCTGTGGTGCTAAACGGCAGCTCATTATTAGTAGTATCATCTGCTGAGTAATTGGACTGCTCCTTGAGCGGGAGCAGAAGCTCTCACTTCTAGAAAAGGCACAGTGGAACAGAAATAGACCTCAGACAGTGGAGAAGCACCAGCCCGGGAGGCTTGCTGGAGCAGAGCTCCCTGGCACCTGCCCCAGGCTGGGCGTGTGCGCTGGGGTGTCGCCGAGGAGAGAGCCTGGGTGCTGTGTTCATCCTGCCCAGAAAGCAGAGCCAGGAGTCCTGAGCCTAACGGGGGGGGGGGGGGGGGGGGAGAGGCAGCCCACAGGGGTGTCCTCTCAGGCATCCTGCTGGGCCCCTTCTGAAGCAAGTACTCCCTGCAGAGTAGGAGGGATGCTCCCCACTCTGTGCTCCCTTTCTGCTCGCCAGGCGCAGATCCAGCACCCAACAACTCTGCAGGAGGTGGTGAGGAGGAGGGGTGCCTGTAGGGCGGTGCCAGCCGTGCCCACGCCCACTCTGCCCCCCCCCCCCCCCCCCCCCGTCCTGCTCCTCCTCTGTCTCTCACCCACACTAATTCAGAGGTTCAGGCTTTTTCCTTTCCTGAAAGAAAACAGCCCCTTCAGTCTGACGCCTCTCTGGATCGATAAGAGAGGGGCCAACCAGGCCTGGAGTCTGAGGAGCTGGGCAGAGGCTCCCACCCAGGCCCCCTCCCCAGGGGGAGGCCCGGCCTCCCATCTGACCTGGCGTCCAGGCTGATCTCATTAGCAATGGCTGCTTCTGTTCACCAGAGCTGAATTCTCGCCCGGTATTGGCAAAGCATTTTATAAGCAGGGCTTCAATCTTCATTACAACCCGGGAGATACCATCATCCTCATTTTATAGATAAGGTCGGGTTACTGCTACCGGACACTTGGTGTGTCTTGCATGGTTCTAAGCTATCGACTGGAACCCTAAAGTATATTATATACATTTTAGTGAAGCGTAGATACAGGTAAATATAAATTATTAAAATAATGACCTTATAAAATACAAATATCTATGAAATAGAAACTGATACATGTTCATGTTTTCTGAGTATGTATCTAAATTATTCATATGCAGACGTGTCTGCATATATGGGCTTCACATATAATATATACATTTTGCTCAATCCTAACCAAATTTCCAGTTTGCAGACAAGGACACTGGGGCAGGGGATAAGTGGTCGTGGGCACAGCCATCTGCCCCGGCTCATGAGCTCCAGGGTAGCTGTCTCTCTGGCAGCCTGGGCCTCTGGCAGAATGAGCAGCTCTGCTCCCCAAGGAGTTCTTTAGGGCTCAGGCTGCTAGGGGCTCAGTAACTGAACCCCGATTCTCCCAACCTTAGCTCTGGCCACCAGCACACTACCATCTCTGAGTGCCTAAAAGCTGTGAACTCCAGCCCAGACAGCAGCCAAGCAGGCCTGAGAAGCAGCACTGTCCCCAGAGACCCCTGCCTTGCTTACCCCAAACCCTCCGCTGAGAATAAGCCCACATTCACAAGCCCAGGGGAAAGGCAATCCAGCTACAGGCAGACAAGGTTGGAATTAACACCTGAAGACCCTGCCTCATCCCAGAACCCCACAGCCTGGAATCTAGTGTAGTCAGCCTGACGGGACTGGGGCCCCTCAGCCTGCCCCTCAGCCCCATTCCCAGGGGTGCTATTCTCTGCACCCCCAGAAGACATCTGGGCTCAAAAAGCAAGTCTGGTTCCACTCATGGGCACCAAGATAAAGACGGTGCTCCTGCCCAGGGTGGCTGGATGTTACTGTCAGAAACTCCCAAATATAACTCCTATTACTGAAATAAATGATTGGGGAGCTTTCTCTCGCCTACTCTAAGCGCTCCATTAAGCAAATGAAATAGAAGCACTCAGACACACTCCCTTTTTCCTTCCCCTCCTGTGATTAACTGCATAATAAAAATGATATTACGTGAGCATAAATTTCAAAGGAACCCATCAAAGTGACAAGCCATGCAAAGGACAACAGCAAACAAGGGTCATCTGTACAGGTGACCTCAGTTCCTGGCCAGACCTGCCCTCATTTCCATTCTGAGCGACTCTGCCTCTTCCCAGCCACAGTCCCTGTTCCACTTCAACAGTTTGCATCTCCACTGGAGGTCCTGAGGCTCATGTCTCAGGAAGAGGGAAGTCACCTCTAGGGCCTCTCAGACATTTCTCTGAGGCTCTACTCCAGACAGCATCTGCCTGGGATTAGTCTTGGGCTCTGGCGGCTGGTAGGAAGCACAGTCCAGTTTGCTGGGCTCCTCAGAAGCAGGTCTTTTCTTGATTCCCACTATTCCAGCTCTTTCGGCCCTGTGATAAGTGCCCTCCCTCTGTAGCTGCCCAAAGTCCAGCTCCTGTAACTATCAGCACCCGGGTTTGGCAAATCCTCTCTCTCTTGAATTGTCCATCTGGGCCCTGGCTTCCCACCTCCTCACCTGGTGCTCAGAATCGTATGTTCTTCAGGTTCTTTGGGGCCTCACCTCTACCTTGTATGAGACCAGTGTGAGTGAACCCCCAGCTCTCCGAATCCTTGGGGCAAAGTGATCCCCAACAGTAACTTCCTCTTCTGTATACATAAATCTCAAGAAACACTGAAGGGAATCCTCCGTCTCCCTTTATCTTTGTTGTTGGAGAAGGGGTTGACTGGAGCGTTAGAGAAGAGAAAGCACTTAGACTTACCCAGATACATGCAAAATCACCTGTAGTTAGGCACAGACAGGCATGTGCACTGACACAGGTGGAGATACACATGATGACACAGCCGTTCATGTGCAGAGACTCACAAACACTGACACCAAATACTTCCTTTTTCTAAATTGTCCCCAGGATTATCACTGGGCTTGGGGCCTGCATGACAAATCCACTGCTCCTGGCAACCATTTTCCTTCCATCCTACCCCGCTCTACACACACACACACACACACACACACACACACACACACACACACACACACACACACACACACACACATTATACATATATTCTTTCTCCCTTCCTTTCTTTCTTTGTGGCGGGGAGATACAGAGAGAAAGGAGAAGACAGAGAGGGAGAGAAACCCATAGGTGAAGACTAGGGCTTGAACCCAGTTATATATATGACAGAGAGAAATTGAGGGAGGAGGGGAAGAGAGAGGGGGAGAGAAAGACACCTCTAGACCTGCTTCACCGCTAGTGAAGTGACCTCCCCCCTGCAAGTGGGGATCCAGGGCTTGAACTGGGATTCTTGAGCTGGTCTTTGTGCTTCGAGCCATGTGTACTTAACATGCTGCGCTACCACCAGAGCCACTGAACCCAGGTTCCTGAGCATGGTAATGTGTACACTTCACCAGGCATGCCACCACCCAGCCCTATAATTCTCATAGAGACAAGATAGACAGACAAACAGACCACAGTACCGAAGCTTCTTTCAGTGCTGTGGGGACTGGGCTCTAACCCGAGCCGCATACGTGGCAAAGCAGTGCAGTGTCCAAATGAGCTATTTCACCAGCCTTCACATACACGCCCCACACATGCACACGTTAGTCATGCACACGTTAGTCATGCAGTCCGAATGGGGAATGGGGACCGGGGGTGGGGGGCTCAACGGCGGAAACTTGCACAGCATGAGAGCTACAAAGACTAGGCAAGTCAGAGTTCCCCCAATGATGGAGCATACGCTATGTTACGCTCTCTCCCTATCAATCCATCTCATTCTCTCATAGCAAATGAAATTCAAAATCAGGCCAGAGAAGTGACAGAACACATGAGACCCTGAGTTCAATCTCCAGCTCCTCATGAAACAGAAAGTCAAACACATTTGGCTCGCATCTCATTTATGTCTCCGATTATATAGAAGGCTGTGTGGCAGTACAGGAGGACTGTGTGAATTACAAACACGAGTATGCCAGCAATATGTGCGTACATGCTGTATTTAAATCTGCAATCTTTAATGTAGTTCCTGGACTAAAGTAGATATCCAGTGATTTGTTTTCGCAGACCACTGCTCAGTTCTTCAGCATATGGTGGTGCTACACACTGAACCAGGGACCTCAGGGCCTCAGACATACAAGCACTGTGCTCTAACAGACTGAGCTACTGCCCCAACCCAATTTATCTATTTTTCCCTTCCCTTTTTTGTTGCCCTTGTTGTTTATCGTTGTTACTTTTATTATTGTTGTTGTTGTTGTCATTGTTGTTGGATAGGACAGAGAGAAATCGAGAGAGGAGGGGAGACAGAAAGGAAGAGAGAAAGACACCTGCAGACCTGCTTCACCGCTTGTGATGTGACCCCCCTGCAGGTGGGGAGACCGGGGCTCAAACCAGGATCCTTAAGCTAGTCCTTGCACTTGGTGCCATGTGCACTTAATCCACTGTGCTACCTACCACCCAGTCCCCCAATTTAACTATTTTTAACAATTGATTAGAGAAACACAATTCAGCTTCCTTTGTAAGCCACATGAAGTCAAGAAATGAAGTCCCTCAGCTCTCTACAGCCTGGTCCTGGGGATGGAGACAGCAAGCCCCACAGCGAGTACAAAACCCTGGATGTTGTCACAGACACACGCCTTCACTGACTGGGCCGTGGTCTCTGTGGAGCCCAGCTGTCCTCTCAGACCTAGATTAGTACAGAGGGTCTTTCCAGAGCCCGCTCCACTCCACACTCACCCCTCATCCCCTCCACTCAGCCAGGAGGATTTATAGAAAATATTATTTTGCTATTTCCTCAGAGTGTTTCCTGTTTTTCTTTACTTTTCAAATTCTGTGACAGATTTCTCAGGAACCATGGTGTGCCTACCAAGATGCCCTCCACCCCCCCCCCCATATGCTACGGCATGGGGCCGGGGGAGGGGACTTCCTCACCACTGAAATATGCCACCTCCCTGCCTCCCAGTCACTAAGCTGAGTCACCAGAAAGAGAAGGAAACTTCCTGCCTCTCAGCTCCTGCCTCCCCGTCTCTTTGCACTGGAGTGCACACCAGTGTGCATCCAGGTTTATGCTCAGCGTGGGCCGGAGCAGGTGCCAAACGTCTGCAGGGCAGCTGGTAACACACCCCTCGTTTGCTCCCTTAACAGTGCTATGATGAGAATTTTCATCCCCACCTTCAGAAAGTTCAAGAGCTGGGAGGCACTGTCCCACCACACATCTGCCTCAGGCCCTTTGATCCTGTCCTGCTCCCACCAGCAGACTGACTCCAAACTGGGCTGCTGGGAATCGTGACAGGAGGGCACCCAGTAGAGCACGAAAGTTACCATGTGTGAGGACCTGCTTTTGAGCCATGGAAGCACCAGCAACAAGGAAGCTTCACAAACGCAGTGGAGCAATGCTGTGCTGCTGTCTGTCCTTCTCTCTGTTTCTCTATAGAGAGAAAAAAAAAAAAAAACTTGCCATGGAGAGCAGTGGAGTTGCGTAGGCACTGAGCCGTAGCGATAACCCTGGTAGCAAAAGTATTTCAAAACTGAAATGAAAAACTGAAAGGGCTTCCCTGTCCAGTTGTGCAGTTTGTAAGTGCTCTGAGTGAAAAGGAGAAAATGCAGAAAAGCAAGAGTCACCAAAGACATAATGAATGGGAAAGCGAAGTCTCTGAAGTCCACTCTACTTAGAGAAACAAAGCCAAGGTGTGCTATGGGCCAAGAAATGAGGAGGAGGGGGCCAGGTGGTGGCACACCTGGTTGAGTGCACATGCTACAGTGTGCAAGCCCCAGTCCCCACCTGCAGGGGAGAAGCTTCATGAGTGGTGAAGCAGGGCTGCAGGTGTCTCTCTGTCTCTCTATCTCCCTCCCATATCTTCCTGTATCTATCAAATAAATAAAGACAATGAAAACTTAAAAAAGAAAGAAATGAGGAGGAGGAAGAATTTCAAGGATGAAAAAAGAAAACTCTACAGCATCTGGTCTAATCTGGTTTCTTTATTTCTTGGGACAGGGGCTGAGTTTGAAGCACTTAACCATTAATGGTGAAGGAGCTAGTGGAATAGCGGAGACCTGGCTCTGACAGCACCCAGTCTCTTAGGCAGCAAGTCCTCTGCTTAAGAGGGAACCTTATGATCAGGTCAAAGACAGGACTTCCAGGAACTGATGGGAGCCAATGCACCAGACAGTAAGGAACAAAACTGTTCTGACCAAGAAGACAAGACGAGAGAGAGCTATGAGGAGGGGGCAATCAGTGTGTGAGTGACGGCCCCCAGGACTGGGTAGTCTAGATATGTGAATGTGAAACTATCAGAATTATCATGATATAAGCCCCTTCTAAATACATCCCCCTCTGCAAAAGTCTGCAAGTACGTCTAACAATCCATGCATGGTCATGTCTTTTGTTATGTCTCGTAAGTCGTGACATGTTTTATTTCCATTTTTAAAATATTTCTGTTAGCATTTTATTTATTGGATAGAGACAGAAAGAAACTAGATGGAAAGGGGATGTAGAAAGACAGGCACATGCGGAATTGCGTCCTCACTCACGCAACTCTCCCCCTGCAGGTGGGGACCAGGGGCTTGAACCTAGGTCCTTGCTCAAGGTGACCATGTGATGAACTAGGTGTGCCAGAGGCTGGCCCCGTATTTTTGTTTCCATTTGTCTCAAGTATTTTTAAAGGTTTATTTTTTTAATTGTTTATTGTGTAGAGACAAATTCAATAGGGAGATCAAGATTGGGAGAGAAAGAGACCCAAGGCACTGATTTACCACTCATGAAGCTTTCACCCTGCAGGTGGGGCCTGGGGGCTTGAACCTGAGTCCTTATATACTGTAATATATGTGATCAACTGAGTGTGCTACTACTCAGCCCCTCAAGGTATTTTTTTGATCTCTCATTTGATGCACTGGTTTGTTAAGAACATGACAGTTAATCCCCACATATATGTGAATTTCCCAGTTTTCTTCTTGTAGCTAATTTCTCATCTCATCCCATTGTCATCAGTGAAGATATCTGATAGGAGCTCAGTCTTCTTAAATCTACTAATACATGTTCTGTGCCTAACCTGTGGTCTGTCCTACACAATGTTTTATATGCTCTTGAAAAGAATTTGTATTCCGCCACTGTTGGGTAAAAGTGTTCTGTATTTATCTGTTAGGCCCATCTGGTCTCACATGTAGCTTAAGTTCAATGTTTCCATATCGATTTTCTGTCTGGATGATCTATCTATTGGTGAAAAGTAGGGTACTGAAGTCTCCTGCTATCATTACATTGCTATTTTCCCCTTCAGATCTGTTAATATTTACTTTGTATATTTAGGTGTTCCTATGTTGGGTGCATAAATATTTATAAACAGTGTACCCGTTTGATGAATCGACCCTTCATCATTATATAATGGCCATCTTTATCCTGTAGCAGTTTTGTCTTAATGTCTACTTTGTTAACGTAAGTACAGTTACTGCCGGCTTCTTTCAGCTTCCATTTGTGTGGAATTTTTTTTTTCCACTTCCTCACTTTCGATCTCTGGTTCTTAATGTTGAAATAAGTCTCTTATAGTTAGAAAGAAGTCTCAGTTAGATCTTATTTTTGTTTTTCTATCCAGTTACATATCTTTTCACGTGGGACTTTAGTTATTTACATGTAAGGTAACTACTGATACTAGCTTACTATAGCCTCCCCCCCCCCCCCCGTTATTTTCTGGTAGACTGTTTCGTAATCCCTTTGTTCCTTTCTTCCTCTTGTGCTCTTTGTGATTCGATGACTTATTTTCTTGTATATCTACACAAAGCATCTTATATTTGGCACAGCCTATGTAAGCTGAAGATAACTATGAGCACATACAAAAGCTCTACATTCTGAAACATTTTGCATAAGTTGGATATATATATATATATATATATATATATATATATATATATAAACATATAATTTATATAGTTTTACATTGTGTGTTCGTTAACAAACCATTATGGTATAAGTAGATAGCTACTGGATATTCAAGATGAGATGGCGTTTCATATCTGGGTGATACTATGTGTACCAATGCGAACTCACACACACACAGATGAGGTGAATTCAAGTCCGCCGTGAACTAGAACACAGGTATTTATCAGCATGAGAACCTCAGACATCACTCAGTCTCAGAAATCCTGGGGAGAACAGTAAGTGATTGGGTCTGTGAGTGGACTTTATCTAAATGGTGGGCATTCCCAGCTTGACTAGGAGGCTTAACTTCATCTAGGTGAGACATCAGAGCACATGCTGAAGCAGTGGTTAAGAATCATTGGGGGGGGGGGTCAGGCGATAGCACAGTGGGTTAAGCACACATGGCACGAAGCACAAGGACTGGCATAAGGATCCCGGTTCAAGCCCCCGGCTCCCCACCTGCAGAGGAGTTGCTTCACAGGCGTGAAGCAGGTCTGCAGGTGACTGACTATCTTTCTCTCCTCCTGTCTTCCCCTCCTCTCTTCATTTCTCTTCATTTCTCTTTGCCCTATCCAACAACAGTAACATCAATAACAACAATAATAACCACAGCAATGATAAAACAGCAAGGGCAACAAAAGGGAAAAATATAGCCTCTAGGAGCAGTGAATTCATGGTGCAGGCATCAAGCCCAAGCAATAACCCTGGAGACAAAAAAAAAATAAAAATAAAAGAATCATTTTGGAGGGCAAAGTGGGGCATTTCTACAGGGAGGTAACTGGACCCTTTGACATGAAATTCCTCAATATCTACATCTGCTTCTGCATTCCAGGGTCCCTTAAAAGAGCTGATTAATGCTAGATGTGTTGTTTCTGAATTCCTATAGCCTGGCAGCCTGGTGCTAAGACTCTCACATACACTAGCTCATTGATTGCTGACAACAAAAGTCCTATGGGTAAATGATATGGCCGTTACTCGGCTGGCAAGGGAGCTGGGACTTGGAATAGTTATGTAACCGGCCTAGAACCATCATACCCAAGACCAGAACATGTCTGGCTTTCTACCCTACACTGTTCCTTACTGACTTTACAGGAATTTTCACACCTTTGTCAGCACCCTTCCCCATCACCTCTGTTCTTACAGATGGCACACCCACCCCCTGCCAGTATGCACCAGAGAAGCCATGGCTTTGGCATAGGCCTGGGCAAACCTCTAAGCATTGTCCATGTCTAACAGATGAGCATAGAACCTTACAGGATCTTGGGGGCTGAGAGGAGCTCTGTGCATTTTTCTGGGCCCTGGAACAGTGGAACTGGTTGTCCTAGAGGATAAAGCTCCATGCTATAGGCTGCGGCCCCTTTCTTCCCCCCGGGCCTCTTCTAGCTGGCAAAAGGCCAGGAAGCTGGAAGTCAGCCTCTCAGCTCAGCCGTTTCTGGAAACCTTCAAGGTTTAAATTGCTGACAGATAAGCTAGCCCTGTCTCCTAGTCTTTCTGCACCACTGTGCTTCCACGAAAACTGCCAACTTCTCTTCTCGCTTTGATCAAAGCCTTCTGGGATGCAGGAGAGGAAGGGGAGGAGAAGGCTCTGGATTCCATGGCTGAAACTCTTTGGAAGGTCGCCAGCTCTGCCTGCTGAGGGAGTGGGAAGGCAGCCTGCATGGCTGACCGAGAACCCTGGGGTGGGGGTGTGAAGCAGGCGGCTGGAGCCAAGCAGTGACCCCAGATGTCTCTCCAGCTCCAGAGTCCAGCCCAGGCCCCACTCAACAATCACTGCTCAGAAGGGTGGCTCCTGAGTCAGCAGTCTGGGTGGGGGTGGGGGTGGAGGTAGGGTCAGCGAGCCCAGAGTGGAGGCAGCATGTGCAGACTGACTTGCTCAGGTCTGCAGCACTTCTGGTAGGTTCTCACTGGAAGTTGACCAGCAGGCATGAGCAAGGTTTGCCCAGGGACTGGGGTTCTGGAACCTTCCAGAGCAGCCAAGGGAGAGCAATGGAACATCTTTCTAGCTGTCGGACTGTAAAAGTTAGGGAAGCATGAAGGCTACTTAGCAAGGTGGTTGGGGTATATGAGAATCAGAAAGTGGCCTTGGAGAGTCTTGAGTGGGTTGGCAGAAAGGAGGCTTCAGTCCAGGACAGACCGGCCATTTGTTCTCTGTGGGGGCTGTTCTTCTTTTAAGGGAAGTCAGGCCACTCCTCTTGAGCATGGGCACCTGGGACATCATGAGACACCACAGCCTGAACTGCACAGTCCCTCAGCAGCCCTGCTTGCCAGTGACAGGTCACAGAAACCTAGAGCTGTCACAGGGCAGGGTTCTTCAGAGTGTTCTAAGCAGGGACAAGTGTCTGATCTCTGTGCTCCGAGAGCACATCCAGCAAAAGACGTTCCCAAAAGGCTGGCTTATCACTAATGTCCCCCATGACCCAATTTCTACAGACACCCTACTTGTTACACAGGGTTATATCCAAAGGGAACACAATCAGGAACTCAAAAGAGAGGCCCAAACGCTCATGTTCCTTGAAGTGTCATCATTCACAATAGCCCAGATGTAGCAGCAATCCCAGTGCTCATGGATGCCACGCGTCACATGTATAATTATTCTTCAGCCTTAAAAAAGGAAGGAAGGGCTGGGGAGAGAGCGTAATATAATGGTTGTGCAAGAGACTGTCACGCTAGAGGCTATGAGGTCCCAGGTGAAATCCCCAGCACCACCATAAGCCAGACCTGAACAGTGCTTGGGAGGGGGAAGAGAAAGGGATAGGGAGAGAGAGGGAGAGAGAGAGTGGGGAGACTCCCACTGCCCTTTGTGATGTAGCTGGAACTAGAGGGCATTGTGCTGAGTGTACTAAGCCAGAAACACAAAGATACACAGCGCACAACTTTACTTCTGTGTGGAACCTAAAAATGTCAGATCTGTAGAAGCAGAGAGTTGCTGGTTACCAGAACTGAGGTGCAGAGTTGTGTGGTACCAAGTGTCTCTCATATGGGACAGGTATGTGGAGAGGAGAGTTCGTGCCTGGCAGCATGACAGTACTGAACAGTAGCATGCTGTATACCTCAACACTGCCAAAGGGGGGTTAATCTTAAATTCCCCGCGCACTACAGTGCCAGGGTACTACTCCTGAGCCAGCTTTATTATTGTTTTACAGAGAGAGATTTTAGAGGGAGAGAGAAGCTAAGGTGTGGAGTGGAGGGAGACAGAGGGGCCATACCACTGTGCCGCCAGGTGTCCCCCGCCACCCCCCCCCCCCATGCTGTGGTCTTCCTATGTGGCACCAGGACTCAAAACCATGATTTTTCTGCTTGGTAAAAAACACTCAATTGGGTGAGCTGTCTTCTGATCCTAATATTAATTTGTAAAGATTGATTTGATTTATCTTGATAGGACAGAGAGAAATTGAGGAGAGTAGGGGGGACAGGTGTGGGGGGTATCTGCAACATCACTTCACTGCAGGTGGGGTCTAAGGTTCTCTCACATGACATTCAACTGGGTATGTCACGTTTGCTGTCACCCACTCACATCTGCTTAACCTCTATTTTTAATTTTTCTTTAGGTCTTAAAAGCCTTACCACACACAAAATGACTATAAAAATTGGTAACTGTGAGGTGATGAATATATTAATTAGCTGTGGCAGTCATTACAGGGCATCACATGTCACATTATAGCCTGAAATATAAACTTTTTTTTTTTTTTTTTAGAAAATCCAGACCCCATTAAACACATGACAGAAAGAAAAGCAGTTTCCTGACATCACCCCCAAGGTCAGTTGTCTCTGGCGAGAGGCCCTGGTCTGGTTGGCGGGGCCAGGCTTCCTCTGTGTGCTCCAGCGCCAAGCCCAGAAAGCGTATGTGGACTCTCTTGGGCTTCACCCGCACAGAAGCAACTGCTGCAGGAAAACCACTTCCTGGGCTCCCTATACCCCACTCTAGTTGTGGACAAGAAGCTGAACCCTCTCTGGTGGGCAATGGATGGCACACCCAGGTCCCAGATAGGAAAGCAAAAGCATCTTCACAACACCAGGTCCCACCCCGCAGGCCCCGCCACCTCCAGCATGGAAACACTTCAGGAGACGTTTGCTGTCACCCACTCAGCTCCTTTCACAGCCCCAAGACACCTTCCTCAGGGATTGAGCCCAAGCCTGGTCTTAGTCACACACATAATTAATACAACTAAGTCATCATTTGAATTAAAAAGAAGGGAAGAAGGAAAGAAGGGGAGAAAGAAAGAAAGAAAGAAAGAAAGAAAGAAAGAAAGAAAAGGAAGACCCTGCTCCAACTAATGCCTTTCTCAGAGAACATGCCTCCTGCCCAGGGAGGCACTAAGCAGTCTCTGAATGCTGCAGAGGCAGGTTTGCAAGCTCCAGGCCCATCAACACTTCCTGCAACCTTTGCTCTCAGCCCCGCCTGTGGTGGACAGAGCCCAGAAAGTTCTCCCTGCCTTTTGAGAGCACCCCGCCACACTAAGCTTGTATTTGCTCATTCCTTGCACCAAATTAATGGTAACTTCCTGGAGGGGAGACATGACTCAACCCCAGGAAAGCAGCCAGATGGGTTCTGGGCCACCAGAGCTCACGTTCTTCTCCAGCTGTGACCAGGCTCAGCGATAAAGGCATAAGAGCTTTATAAAACTCTTTTTAGGAGAAGAGAGATGGGGGAGAAATAAAGGGGGGCATGGTCTCCCCTTACCCCAGGGAGGGAGGTGTATACACCTCCAAGAGCATCCTTTGCCCTGACACAAGCCAAAGATTCTGTGGTGCTAGCCACAGGGTTCCTAGGAGAAATGCAGCAGATGAGAGATGATGCTGTGAGTGCCAACCTCTGGTCAAAGATAGCATTTCTGTCACAGGCGAGGTAGCCAGGCACCCAGTTCCTAATCTATAAAGTAGAGGCCATCACATTCCGCATACAGCTGCAGTGATGCCCTACCCCACATTCTGGAGGTGGTGGGGGTCCTCACCCAGATGGGGGTCCTTAGGGCAGCTCTCACGGCTTGGGTTTAGCTCAACTAATACCTGAAGCTGAATTGAACAGTATAGCTTTCTTGTCATGACAAAATCTGAGAAGTAACCAGGAGGGAGAGTTAGAGGAAAACAAAGAGCCGGGATTGGTGAGAGGCAGAAGCTCAGGAGTCCCTCGACTACCTGTCACTTGTCTGTTTGGTAGCAGAGGGTTAGACCAGACCTTCCCCTCAGTGGCTAGAGTTTGGTGGCAAGTACATAAGAGCAGGCCCAGCAGAGGGTGGGGGCAGGCAAAGTACAAGCAAGGCTTGGGAGGACAGTCCACATGGAACATTCTGGAAACCTAGTCCTTTCTTTCTACTTGGATCCTGGAGAAGATGGACATCCCTGACTGACCCCAGGAGCCATGCTGCCGGAGCAGGAGAAGTGAGGCGGCTTTTCTCCAGGCAGGCAGTCAACTCCACATCCCCCAAAGGATGAAAGGGGCACTGCCCTGTGGAGCTGGAGCTGGAGCTGCGGCTCACCTGGGAGGACTGAGCTGAAAGTGTGGTGGATCCAGGTGTTGGTTTGCAGAAAGGAGGGGTGGGTTTCAGTTCACTGGGGACTGCCTGGAAATCCTGTTTTTCTCAGAGTTGGGGCTCATTTTCAGAGCTGGCAGATGTGTTCACTGGCCCAAAGATCCAAATGTGCATTCTTCCTGCAGCAAATTAGCACGTTCTCTCAGGTTGACTCACCCCAGGGACAGCAAGTCAGAAACTACGTGGGTCCACAGCACGTGGGCTTCTCTATGGTCCTCTGGGCCCCACGGTTTCCCAGCTGCCCTTGGCAAGGTCATTCCTCTCTCCTGTGGGTCAAGCCTGCCTTCAGTGGCAGGTATTTCACTTGGAGAGTTCCAGGACCCTCTCTGAGCTACACTCTGAAAGTCTGCCCTGTGGCCTGCCAAGTAGATTTAGTTTAAAAATAACTCCTTCCAGCTCCGGCTGACAGTAATTTGTGGAATTAAGATGGTGTCAGAGACAATTTTATGAAAGTGAGTGTTGTCCGCAGTGATTGTGTTTCCTGAAAGATGAGTGGCTGACTCACCACAGGACATTCCATTAGCCTGCATTACCCTCCCCCAAGGCGAACCAAACAGACTCCTGTTTTTCTCCGAGATGGGGCTCATTTTCAGACCTGACAGATCTGTTCTCAATGGGCCCAGAGATCAAAATGTACATCCAACTGGGATGCAGAATGACAGTGGCATGGACTTAGACCTTCGGTACACGAAGCTCACTACAACGTATCAGCTACAAGAAAGCCGCTGCCCTCAGTCAGCATCTACTCTCAGTGAACTTCTGAATCAATCCGGGTTTTTCCAGTACTAGTTCTTCCAGTACTGGGGTTTTTTCACCCAAGAATGCCCTACTTAAGGATAGAGGCAATTCACTGGCTTGTGTAATAAAGTTAGGGCTACATTCAGGTAGGGTTTGCTCTAGGTGCTCATAAGCTGCCATGAGACTTTAGTCTCCTCTCTCAGCTGGGATTTACACTCTCAGATGTCACTTTCCTTCTCAGCAGGCTTTCTTCTCATGGCAACCACATGCCTGACACAATTCTGGACTTAGGCCACCTGAGCTATTTCATACTAAATAAAATTCATACTAAAGAAAAGTCTGGGGGTGGGAAGTAGCATAGCGGGTTGAGTGCACATGGTGTGAAGCACACAGACCACCATAGGGATCCTAGTTCGAGCCCCCAGCTCCCCACCTAGAGGGAGGTCACTTCACAAGCAGTGAAGCGGGTCTGCAGGTGTCTTTCTCTCCCTCTTTCTGTCATCCTTCTCTTGATTTCTCTCTGTCCTATCCAACAACAGCAATAAAAATAACAACAAAAACAAGGGCAATAAAAATGGGAAAAAATGGCCGTGGATTCACAGTGTAGGCATTGAGCCCTGGCAAAAGAAAGAAGAAAGAAAAGGAAGGCAGGAAGGCGGAAAAAGAAAGAAAAGTCTGCCTCTCTGATACAGAACTCCAGAAGCATTCAGACAGTTCTGGCTGAAATTATGGGTCCTTCTCTGGGTCAAACAATGAAGACTCCAGAATGTGACTGAGAGAAGAGTAGAAATTCCTGCTGTGAATCAGGGGCCATGAAAGTCACAAGCATTGTGGGTGGAGGGTCCAGGTGCTGTGCCGGGGATAGCATTCAGGGTTCTAGAGTTCAAAGCCCTCTGCAAGGAGCTCATTTTCTTGCACAGAAAGACCGAGGACTCGGGCTCCTCTTAGACATCTGCTCTTCTCATGTTGTCACTCACCCTCATGCACCTGCACTGAGAATGTTGCCCTATAACCCAGGCAGCACACTTTTCAGGCATAAAGAAGAGGGAAGGGCGAGGGAGAAGGGCATGCCACCCAGGTCAACTTCCCATCAAGAAAGACCACCCCCCTAAACTTCTCCTCACAGGCTCCTTTAAATACTACATCATGGGGGACCAAGCAGTGGTGCACCTGGTTGAGTGCATAGCATATGTTACACCTGCAAGGGGAAAGCTTCATGAGTGGTGAAACAGGGCTGCAAGTATCTCTTCTATCTCTTTCCCTATCTCCCCCTTCCCTCTAAATTTCTGGCTGTCTCTATCCAGTAAATAAAGATAATTTTTTTTTAATCTTTATTTCATATGGGGCCAGTTGGTGGTGCACCTGGTTGAGCACACAAGATATAATGTTTAAGGACCCAGGTTCAAGCCTCCAGTCTCCACCCGCAGGGGGAAAGTTTCATGAGTGGTGAAGCAGGTCTACAGGGGTCTTTCTGTCTCTCTTGCTATCTCTCCCTTCCCTCTTAATTTCTGACTGTCTCTGTCCAATAAATAAATAAAGATAATAAAAAAAAAGAAAGCCTAAAAAAATCACGTGTTTGCTTCCTAGCTTACCTCTGGAGAGGTGAGTATTTTTAATGCAGAACACAAACCTCTCTCACACAAGTGAGATTCAAAGAAGAAATCCACAGCAGGTATGCCACCTAGCAGTGCCAGCTGTAGTTACAGTCCAAACAGCAACAGAACCAGCAAGTTGGGTAGTGCACTGCTTTGCCATGTGTGCGGCCTGGGTTAAAGCCCAGCCCCCACTGCATTGAAGGAAGCTTTAGTGCTGTGGTTTCTCTCTTCTTCTCCTTCTCCTCCTCCTTCCTCCTCTTCTTCTTTTTTGATCTTTATTTTTCTGATAGAGACAGCCACACATCAAGAGGAAGGGGGAGACAGAGAGGGAGAGAGACAGAGAGACACCTGCACACCTGCTTCACCACTTGTGAACCTTTCCTCCTGCAGGTGGAGACCTGGGGCTTGAACCCGGGTCCTTGTGCACTGTAACATCTGCATTCAACAGGTGTGTCACCATTCAGCCCCAAGTACTGTGGTATCTTCACCTCTGTGTCTCTTTACTTGTCTCTATCTGAAAAAGTCAGCCCAGAGCTGTAAAACCCTGGAGGTGACCAAAAAAAAAGACTAAGCATCTGGACTCCTGGCTGATGACTTGGGGCTCAATGCCTGAGAAGTGCCACATGCTACCTGACTCAGCCTGTGTCCATGCCACAGTCAATCTTGGCAGAAGGTTTGGCCTCTAGGTCTAGAGAAACTCAAAAACAAATGACAATTGTTAAATATTTTAAAGGAAAAATTGTTGATCAAGGACATATTTTGAAAAGTATTATGATATTATAAATATGGAAATCAGGGTATTGGAAAACTGTGGGCATCCTTACATCTATGGAGAGCTACTGAGTATTGGTATTTTGTGTCTGAACTGAATATATTCCCGTTTTGTCCATTGTTTTGTTTGTTCCTGGGAAACCTGGAAAAGTCCATTATGTCAACAGTGATTTTCCTGGGAGGAGGAACTCAGAGCAAGAGGAGCAAGAAAAATCCTCCACCCAGCAGCAGGTTAAGGACAGCCACCTCCCGACCTCAGTGGGTGTAAGGAACATTAAGCAAAACAAAGCAGGAGGGTTGTTTCACTGTTTGAAAGACCACACACCATATATATATATTTGATAGAAACAGAGATCAATAGGAAATGGGGAGACACGGAGAAAGAGGAGGGAAAGGGAGGAGACCTAGCACCACTGCTTTTACCACTCCTGAAGCTCCCTCCTGCTGGTAGGACTGGGGGCTTGAACTGAGGTCCTTGTACATGGTAACCTGTGCGCTCTACTGTGCACACCACCACCTGGCCCAGGTCTAGACTATTACAGTGCTGTATCTCACACCTCATGGGGGGTGTATTATTATGTGGAAAACTGAGAAATGTTATGCATGTACAAACTATTGTATTCACTGTCGACTGTAAAACATTAATCCCCAATAAAGGAAAAAAATTTTAATAAAGATACTCTTCTACATGACTATAGAATAATCAAAATTAGGAAATTAACACTGTCAAGATACTATTAACTAATTTACAGACTTTGCTTAGATTCTCCTATTACCCTAATAGTATACTCTGTGTACATAAAAAAAAATTAATTCCTTGTTCAAAACTTACCCTCAGTTACAGAGCCTTAACTCCTTGAACATGAAACAGTTCTTAAGTCTTTCATTGCCTTTCCTGACTTTGGCAGTTTTGGTCAATGCATAATCCTTTAATTAATTAATTAATTTTTTCCTTTTTTTTTTTTTTTACCTCCAGGGTTATTGCTGGGGCTCCGGTGCCTGCACTACGAATCCACTGCTTCTGGAGGCTATTTTTCCCATTTTGTTGCCCTTGTTGTGATTATTATTATTGTTGTCATTGCTGTTGTTGGATAGGACAGAGAGAAATCGAGAGAGGAGGGGAGACAAAGAGGGAGAGAGGAAGAGACACCTGCAGACCTGCTTCCCCACCTGTGAAGCGACTCCCCTGCAGGTGCGGAGCTGGGGGCTCGAACTGGGATCCTTAAACTGGTCCTTGCACTTCACGCATGTGTGCTTAACCCGCTGAGCTACCGCCTGACCCCCATCATCACTTAGTTTATAGAGTTTCTGACTGAGTTTGAAAACTATTAAAATTTTACTCTTAGCATGAAAGGCCAAAATGCTGTGACTTCTCCTTTGTGATTAATGCTAAAGAGCCCAGTCAACATAGGATTCCCATCTCAATGCAAGGAACAGGAGAGAACACACTAAAGGGTGCTAATCCTGGGTCCCAGTTTGGGGAAAATGGGCCCAAACCCACCAGCGGTTGAGTAAAGTCCCAGCCCTCAGGAGAGACGGGACCCATAGGGAGGAAGCCATATTGGCTTCCTTCAAGATCTAAGATACTGCTCATTTGCAACAACCAGTTATGGGCCAATTTTTCACCATGGTTGGTTGTCGCAAATGAAGGATTGTTTTGTTTGTTGTTCACTCAAACCTAATTAAAACCAAGGTTAGCAGGGCATCTGCCAGCCTCCAACGTCTTCCTTCTCGCTTACCCTTCCCATCACCAATTGACATGATTCATCGGCTTTTAGTGCATTAGGCAAATTTGCTATAATTGCAGAGAGGGGAAGGAGCAAGGGGCCTATGGCACCACCCAGGCGCTACACCAGTGCCTTCCTGTAAGTCACACAGACTCCAAGAAAGGGGCTCAAATTGCCTGTATTGATTTGCCAGTTTCTAATAGATCATTTCTCACTGAGCAAAGGACAGGACCCTCAGTGACAGGTCTTTCTCCTCCTCTGGCCCTCATCATGGGTCCTGTCTCAGTGGGAAGGGTGTCCAGGGCTGAATGTCATGTCAGAAGGAATTAAAATGCAGGCATCAATTCTCACACAGGTGCAGCTGACAGGACACTATTTCCATCTTGTTTCAGACCAGACACCCTGGCCTTGAAGTTAGGCACAGAGAAGTGACTCTCAGGGTCCTAATTTCCTCCCTCTTTGAGGTTGTGGCAGATGCTCATGCTGGGACCTCACACCCAGTCCTCAGAGCAGCTCCTGTGGGAAGGAACAGAGCAGAGAAGAGGCACATGCCTCAACCCCATGTGCAAGGAGCTCAGCCAACAGCAGCAGCCTGACTCCAGCCCTCTCCTCACATCACACACTTTCTTAAAACAGACCATGTGTCAAGTACCTCCTTAGATTCTTTGCAAGGTGGAACCTTCAAACTCAAAGCATCTATGGAGATGGCTGAGAATAGCTAACACAACATGATGTGCTTAGTCCCACAGTAGAACTCTCACAGTAAATGCAAAGGACAATAATGCATGGGGGCTGGGGGGGGGGGGCTCTTGGTCTTCATGTGCCTGGAAAAGTGGGGTCACGGCAGGCAGACTGAGGACAATGTGTGCAGTCCACACACTTCTGCACTTAACTAGCTCTGGCTGTGTTCAAGCTCCTGAGGGTCCAGGATGCAGTTTCCTCATTTAGGCCATAAGTCCCAGGAGGACAGGAGTCTAGTCTGATATTTGGGGTATTCTTCCCAGTACCAGTCAGGTGCTGCTCACACAGGAAGTTCTCAAGGACATCTTGGTGCCTAGAAAGTCCAGCAGTCACACAGCTGTGGGGAGCACCTGGACAGCTGCTGAAGCCAGGTGTTTGGGGGGGATTTGGAAGGAGTCTAGTGGGAATGCTCAGTGGGTCAAATAAGTGTTGACACCATAGCCCCAGGGATGGCTCTTTAACATAACAGTATGTCAAATACCCTTACTATAAACATACTCCTGGGGGGTGGGGGGGAGTCGGGCCGCAGCGCAGCAGCTTAAATGCACGTGGTGCAAAGCGCAAAGATCAGCGTAAGGATCCCGGTTCAAGCTCCCGGCTCCCCACCTATAGGAGAGTCGCTTCACAAGCGGTGAAGTAGGTCTGCAGGTGTCTATCTTTCTCTCCTCCTCTCTGTCTTCCCCTCCTCTCTCCATTTCTCTCTGTCCTATCCAACAATGAAGACAGACAACAGTAATAATTACAAAACTAAAGCAACAAGGGTAAATAAAAAAAATAGTACTTCTGGGGATGCAAAGATATGCAAGACTCAGTTATACTGCTTTTTCCCAGAAAAATTTTACTACATAATTTCCAATACAATGACCTTATCTTGTTTTGACATCATCTGGGCTTTACCACCAACATTTTCAGATAGAAAGGGATAGAAACATATTGATCTCCACCTCCCCAGATCCCCACCCCACTAGGGAAAGAGAGAGACAGGCTGGGAGTATGGATAACCTGTCAATGCCCATTTTCAGGGGAAGCAATTCCAGAAGCCAGACCTCCCACCTTCTGCATCCCATAATGACCCTGGGTCCATGCTCCCAGAGGGATAAAGAATAGGGAAGCTACTAAAGGAGGGGATGGGATACAGAGTTCTGGTGGTGGGAATTGTGTGGAATTATACCCCTCTTATCCGATGGTCCTGTCAGTATTTCCATTTTATAAATAAAAATGAAACAGAGAACTGCAAAAGGAAGAATGAAATAAAGAAAAGAAACAGATTGAAAGAGGTTAAGGCACCATAGCACCAAAGCTCCCTCCAGTACTGGGGGGTGGGGGTGGTGGTCGTGGTGAGTGGGAGTGGCTAATCTCAAACCTGGATTGCAGCCATCCAACACAACCAAATGATTTAGACAGTTCCTTGGAATTCACTGTTCATACTAATGAAATTTAACCTAGAGTTAAATTTGATACAAACTCCATTGGTTCCAGATAAGAGTTTTTAAGGGTCGGTGTCAAAGTTCTCTGCCCAATAAGGGAAGGCAGGTGTTATAGGAGGTACAAGAAGAAAGGAAGAGGGAAGATGGGAGGATGGAAGGAGGGGAAAGGATGACTAATTACAAGGCTTTTCTCTTTCCCTTTCCTTTAGAGAAGACTTTTGCTGTCAGAGAGGCTTTGCATTATAAGTTTGCCTTGCTGTTTATTTTTCCTTTTTCCTTTTTTTCTGGTTATTTTTGCTTTCTTATTTTTCACAATCTTGGCTACCATACAAGTGGGAGCTAGAGAAGAGACTTCCACAGGTGGCATTTCTGATCTGGAGCTCAAAGAAAAATCCTCCCCCGCCTTAAGATTTATTTATTGGGAGTCATGCAGTAGCGCAGCAGGTTAAGCGCACATGGCACAAAAAGCGTAAGGATCCTGGTTCGAGCCCCCGGCTCCCCACCTGCAGGGGAGTCGCTTCACAAGCGGTGAAGCAGGTCTGCAGGTGTCTGTCTTTCTCTCCCGTCTTCCCCTCCTCTCTCCATTTCTCTGTCCTATCCAACAATGACAACATTAATAACAACAACAATAAAACAAGTGCAACAAAAGGGAAAAACAAAAAAAGAGAAAGGGTTAGAGTAATAGCTACACATTTTCTCATATGCATAAAATATCTCAAGATATATAAAGCACTGATTATACTTAAGTATTGTTGTTTCTGTTTTTGTTATTTTTAAAAGAGGTTACCAGTTGGGGTCAGGCAGGTTAAGCACACACACAAGGTAAGAAGCACAAGGACTAGAGCAAGGATCTGGTTCCAGCCCCCAGCTCCCCACCTGCAGGGGGTCTCTTCACAAGCAGTGAAGCAGATCTGCAGGTGTCTATTTTTTTCTCCCCGTCTCCCCTCCTCTCTTGATTTCTCTCTGTCCTATCCAACAACAACAACAGTAATGACAACAATAATAATAATGACACCAGCAAGGGGAACAACAAGGACAACAAAATGGGAAAAAAATGGCCTCCAGGAGCAGTGGATTCATAGTGCAGGCACCGAGCCCCAGCAATAACCCTGGAGGAAAAAAAAGGGAGGTCATGACTTTTCCAACAACCCAATATTTATATGAAGGAGACAGAACTGGGGGTGGGGGACAGACCAGAGACTCCAGAGCACTGCTCAGCTGTGACATATGGTGGTACGTGGGGTACCAGGACCTCCGGCATGCAAGTCCTTTGTTAAGACACTGAGCTATCTCCCTAGCCCATAGAAAGGGGCCCTTGAGACACTATGACTGGTTTCCAAAGACTGGGAAGCCCTTGAGGTGGCAAGAATCTAGGGTATTGTTGGGTTATAGCTCAGGACAGGTGAGCTAAGCGAGCAGCAAGGAGGAAAACAAGGCTGAACTCAGTCAGGGCCTGACAGCACAGCAGGGTAGGTGGTGCACAGGTGGGGTGGCGGTGGGTGTGCAGAGGCAGCTGGCTGCACAGTCACAGCCAGAGAAAAATCCCTCAGGATCAGGAGCCAGGCGGTAGCACAGCGGGTTAAGCACAGGTAGTGAAAAACGCAAGGACTGGCATTAAGGATCCTGGTTCGAGCCCCCGGCTCCCCACCTGCAGGGGAGTCACTTCACTGGCGGTGACGCAGGTCTGCAGGTGTTTATCTTTCTCTCCCCCTCTCTGTCTTCCCCTCCTCTCTCCATTACTCTATGTCCTATCCAACAATGATGACAACAATAATAATAACTACAACAATAAAACAACAAGGGCAACAAAAGGGAATAAATGAATATTTTTTTTAAAATCCCTCGATCTATTTCCCCAACAGGAATGAATACCCCCCCATAGTGGTAAGACTTGCCCACACTCTCCCTTAAGCCTGTCTGCCTTAAGCCTGTGGAAGGCTGGGGGCTGGGGGAGTCACATTTGAAATTGAGATTATTTGGAGCCAGTGGTGACAGGAGTCTCACTCTGGGGACAGAGGGCAGCCTTCCAGAATAGAAACACCACTCTCTCTCTCCCCCCCACCTTCCCCACTCAAAGCAAACCAAGCTTTGACACTTTCATCACAGTGAATAGCTACATGTAAGCCAGAACAGTCACTTTTGTAAGGGAAACAGGTTTCCTGCAAGTTCTGAGGAGGCAAAAGCAGAGAAGACAGAGAACCTCCTAGTGGCTGGGCTGAGACTCCAGGCTCCAGTGCCCCCTATTGGTGGGGGGGGAGCCAGCACAGGGATAAACCCTCACACTGAAGGTCCCATCTCTTAACTTGGCCTGACCAGCCAAGTCTAGGCCCATCCCAAAGGGTCATTGTCCAGTTAAAACCAGAGGTCATCTCTAGAGTGGCTTTGCACCATCCACACAAATAGCACCGGCACTGAGGAGCTGAAGAGGGAGCCCGTGGCAGACAGCTGTCAATGAGAACTCGAAATACTCCCCCTCACAGAAACACGGCAGGGGTGAGAGGGAAAGAACAGCTGCTCAGCTCTGCGGGCTTGTGGGGAGAAAGCACAGTGTCATCAGAACAGACCACAGAAATAGAACCCTCTCGGAGTCGTGCACCGCCTGCTCCCACAGACGCCACCAGCCCACCTTCTCCTCCACCCACTCGGCCTCACAGAGAGCCACCGGGCAGGCCGGTGAACCAGTTTTACAGAGAGGTAAACTGAGGCCCAGTAGAGAAAGCACTACCTCGCTATGCCACTGAGGCCCTTCCACGCCATCATGGAACAGCCCCTCCCTCCTGAGGGCACCCCCCCCAGCCAGCCTGTAGCCTGGACCCAGAGCCTGGTTCTGGAAGCAATCACTGTCACAGCCTGCAGCCTCCCAGCTCCCAAGAGGAAGCACTGAATGCTAAGGTCTCTCCCCAGGCCAGCGCCAGAGCCCTTGTGGCAGAACAAGTTGGGCCCACGCCTCACTGAGGAGCAATTCCGGAAGCTTCAAGCTCTGAATTGAAAACAGGGCCCTCAATTCTCTTCACTGGTGGGAGAGCTAGGAACAGCAACACAGCCTGGAGCTGGTGTCAATCAGCGAATCAAGCAGATTAGGTCCTGTCCCTTGCACGCTCTGTGGGAAAGGCCGGATTGATAAAGCGCACCTCTCTGGAGACAGCCCTGGTGGCCAGACTCTGCCTTTACCCCTCCACCAGCTGACCACACTGCTGTTCTTAACTGGGACTCTTCTCCATGGTGGCCCTGGGGAAGATCATACACTGGGAAACACCTCCTGCCTGGCATGCACATCCTGACCAGGGGCCCAAGGATGGATGCTGAGGTGTAGCCAGGTACCCCCACACCACACTCTGTCTCTGAGGTCCTGCACTGGGGGCAGAGTCCAGTGGTGGAGACCATGTGGCCTGCTGCTGGTCCCATGCCTCTTCTGCATGAGCTGACTGCCCTACCTAACTGGCACAGCGACGCTGTGAATGAGGGGTTGCTACCTGGTTGGTAGACGCTGAAGATCCCTGAGTTTTAGATACCTACCCAGGCACACACAGCTGGTACATGGCACAGGCACTTCTCAAACCTCAGTCTTTCTGCTCCAGAGCCCAGGGATTTTCAAATACACAATCCTGCCTTCTCTAGGCACCTCTAACCACATGGGAACTCTAACCACATGGTCCTCAAATGGACAAGCCAGATGTGGAGAATAAGAGGTACTGAAGGCTTAAGTCAAGCCCAACCTTTCCATTAGGCTCCTGATCACAAGGAGCCACTCTTAAGTCTCCCCTGCTGGAGCTGGAGCTGGAGCTGGAGCTGAGTTTGTAAATAAGCCTGAGCCCAGGAAGAGCCTGCAGGACTGGAGCAGGCACTGGACCAGGCCAGGCCAGCCAAGGTTACCATGACGACCGAGTCATTTCCATTACAAACCCTGCAAAGGGCTCCCAAAAGGTAATTAATGGCTGACCACCCCTGGGGTAGGAGGGTGTTCTCCTTAGTCTGATGCAAAGCTGGTGTACCTTTGGGAGACTGAGGTGACTTGTCTAGTGCAGACATTCTAGTTGAGACATTCCACCACCTGTCCCTAAAGTCTCAAAGTCAGCCCATCCTTGAGTCAGGGAACTCAAGGGCAGATAAAGGGAACTTGGAGACACCAGTGGACAAGGAGGAAACCTGTAAGGCCAGCTCACTCTGGCGGGGTAAACAGTACCCACACACAAAAGGGGAGAAGCACAAGAGGGAATTCAGAAAGGCCAGAAGCAGGAGATGGGAAGGATTCCTTTTCCTTGGAGCCTAGAAAAAAAGCCACTCAGGAAGAGATAGAGGAGAGGGGTGGGCTGCCTGCCAAAGCTGTGAGTGTGTGTGTGTGTGTGTGGGGGGGGGGCTCAGCCATCTCTGTGTGTGTCCCTGTACTCATCACCAAGGGGTGGGGGCCCACAGCCTGCCAAGTGGGGCAAACCAGATTTTACTCCCCAACCCCGGCGTCTGCTGTAGGGTCATCCTGGGCTCCCTCCCTCCCTGACAACTTCTCTCCCTGCAGCCATCTGGGCAGCTGTGACTGCTTCCTCATTGTTTGCCTTTGGCTGGTGATGAGTCACGCCCACCTCTCCAGTGTGTGTGTGTGTGGGGGGGGGGGGGAGGTCAGACATTTGCTGTGTCAGTTCAAGAATCTGGTTCATACTTGCTGTGATAGTGTGAGTCTGAGTTGAAATGATATTCTGCCTGAGAGAGGAATGTCAGGCCTTTCTCTCCTCCTGGGGGCCCCCAGCACAGGGCTTTGAAGTAAGTCTCCAGGAGTACACACCCCCCCTCCCAACCTGGGGTTAGAGGAACCTATCACCACCAAACAATCACCGAACCTTGGTGGGTACCCCACAGCTGTGTCAAGATCCCAAACTTGCTGAGCAAAATGCTGTCCTGGATAAGGACCCCCACTTGCTGCCTCATTTGTGTGAGAAATGTAGCAACATTTCCTGTGGGTTGGTTTCCAATGCTGACTTCCTGTCTGGGGGCAGGAGTTAAGCTCAATTCCTCCCAGACTCCTATTTCCCATTCCCAAGCCGCCTCTAATTTTTTTCTTGGGGGGGGGGGCATGGAGTGGGGGACAGCAGGGCCACTCCATCTGTAGTGTTCCCTCTACCACCCTGGCCTCCACCCACCATCCTGTGCTATCTGGGCTAGGTCCCCAATGGTCACTGCAGAGTCCTCCTCCTCCAGGCTCCTGGGCTTTTCTGAGCCTGCACCCAAGGTTCAGCTGCACTACAGACAGTCTGGAAGATGTCCCAGCCCCTCCACACTGCCCCCATTCACCTGGAATCCCACAGAGGGTTCTTCTACTGCCACTCTAGCCCTGACACACAGAATGTTTCATTTTAATGAAAGAGAAATACAGGAAGAAAGATACAGAAGAGGGAGCGAGAGAGACAGAGACAGAGAGACAGGGACCAAAGCTCTGCTCATTTCTGGTGCTGGGGACTGAAGCTGGGACCTTGGAGCAGCAGGCAGGAAAGGACACTGCCACTTTCTCCACACAGGGAATGGGGACTCCAACCACAGATCCCCCCATTTAGCTGCAAGTTTCCACCTCTGGCTTCAGCACAGAGGCTGGAGCCAGTGCACATGCTCTGGGCCATCCTTGCTACTTCTCTGCCCCACCCTTCCTCTAGAACCACCTGGATGCTTCTAGATTCCAGGGGTTTGTGGCCACCTTGGGTGCACATCTGCTGCCTCACCTTAGGACACATCGACCAGAAGTAGGATTCAGCCCTGCTCTGGGATTTACAGTCCCACTCCCCCAATATTGTAGAAACAAAGGGATAAAGAAGGGTGACAGTGACCAGCAAGCCACCCCACCCCCCAATATTCACAAAGAATAAGAGTCTCCCCGTCAGGGGCCCTTTCACTAGTCTGCCTCCAGTACCTTCCCTTTGCCTGAAGTCTACGGTGGGGCCCTGAGCTCCCCTTCCCCTTCCTTTGGAAGGTCCACCAGACTCCTTGCCCCACAAGCCCCTCCCCCCTCTCCCCTCTCTGCACTCAGCAATGTCAGAGGCCCTGTGCATGGTCTGTGAGATCTGTACTTCTGAGTTCACAGCAAGGCTATCAAGAACAATCACTTCTTCCCCCTTGCAAAGTAAATATCTACACCTAGGTCCAGCTTTCTGAGGCTGACACATAGTATAGGTTTTATTTATTTCCTTTTAATGGAGAGTGAGAACACCCAGGATCACACCCTGGGCCTCATGGACCCATGCAAGGCAAGGGCTCCTCCTCTGAGCACCTTCCAGCCCTGGAGCAGAGTTTTAACCCCGGCCTCACTCTTCTGGCCTCAGAGTGTGTGTCTTCAGGGAATCCAGAGTCAGATTCATATTTGCTTTGGTAGTGAATGGTTAGGAAGGAAAACAATGCATGGCTGAGGATCATGGTTTCCAAATGGCCCATAGTGCTTTTCCATTTATAGTAGGAGAGGGTTGATGTACCCAAGGATGTTCCTTCCTGAAAATGAGGGGATTTTAGGGCCTGGGGAAATAGTCCTGGGGTCCATGAGGGGCCCTGTCTCTCACCTTCATGGACTCTCCCTCTCTGTCCCCAACCCACCACCTCACCCTGCCTGAGGTCCTCTCAGCCTTTCTTTTTATTTTAATATTTATTTATTTATTTATTTTCCCTTTTGTTGCCTTTGGTTTTTTGATTGTTGTTATAGTTACTGTTGTTGGTGTCATCATTGTTAGATAGGACAGAGAGAAATGGAAAGAGGAGGGGAAGACAGAGAGGGAGAGGGAAAGATAGACACCTGCAGACCTGCTTCACCTGCCTGTGAAGTGACTCCCCTGCAGGCGGGGAGCGAGGGGGGGCTCGAACTGGGATCCTTAAGCCGGTCCTTGTGCTTCCTGCCACATGGCCACATGCACTTAACCCGTTGCACTACAGCCCAACTCCCTCTCTCAGCCTTTCTTTTTTTTTTTTTTTTTATTATTTTTTTCCTCCTCCAGGGTTATTGCTGGGCTCAGTGCCTGCACCATGAATCCACCGCTCCTGGAGGCCATTTTTTTTCCCCCTTTTGTTGCCCTTGTTGTAGCTTCGTTGTGGTTATTATTATTGCCCTTGTTGACACAATTCGTTGGATAGGACAGAGAGAAATGGAGAGAGGAGGGGAAGACAGAGAAGGGGAGAGAAAGACACCTGCAGACCTGCTTCACCGCCCGTGAAGCGACTCCCCTGCAGGTGGGGAGCCGGGGGCTTGAACCGGGATCCTTACGCCGGTCCCTGCGCTTTGCGCCACATGCGCTTAACCCACTGCGCCACCGCCTGACACCCCTCTCTCAGCCTTTCTATCCCCTCCCTGTGGCAAACCTTACCTGCTCTGTTTCTTCTCTCCCCTCTGTGCTTTTCCCTATTTCCTCAGGCCCTGTTCTCAGCTGGGAAGCTGATAAGCTGCACTAACGTGATAATGGATGGTAATAAGTTAATGTGCTACCCCCCCTCTGGTAACATTTGCATTTCGACAGGGTCTGCAGAAGCAAAATCCTCCTTAGCAACAAAATGACTGGAATGGGGGAGTTTCAGCACCTGGTGGGGGGGGGGGACTAAGGAGACAAGAGGATGCTGGTTCCTCTACTCACACCACTGGTCCCTCTTCCCATGCAGAGAGCAAGAGCCAGAGGTGTGTGAGGAGACATCTGGGTAAGATGTGGGCTTAGGCCAGAAAGTTGAGTCCCTCCACAGAAAAAAAGAGGAGGCTCCCAGAGATACAAGCACCCTAAAAATAGAAAGGGGTGGGGCAGAGGAAACCCTAGCAGAAAAGAAGTGACATTTCTGGGCTACTGCACAGAGGGGGCTGGCATAGGCTCCTGCAGCAGAGTTTGCAGGGGGAGTGTCACATGCAGGGGATGTTGCCATGGGGCTGGCTGGCAGCCAGGGGGTGGGGACTGGCAGCAGAGGAGGTGCCAAGCCTGCTCTAGAATCACAGCAGACATCCCCCCCCCCTGAGCTGCAACAGCTTCCTGACATCACAGGGCTGGAGACATAGCTGGGCACCCCTCCACTCCCATAGCCAGGCACACACTACCTCCTGCAAGCCAGGGTGCCATTCTGATACATTCTGCTTCTAGACCCAAATGGGGGAATTGCGGACATAGAAGTCCTGTGCTCTACCAGCTAAACTATTTCCTCACCCTCACCCCACCTACCCTGGGATGCTGCACCTTAGCCTGGACCCCACCCATCTCCTCCTGGGCCCTGGCAGGACCTCCCATCTCACTCCTTGGTCATCATTCCATTTCTGACTGAGCTCTGCCAGTCTTTGCCCTGCTTTATGTCACTCCCAGGGACAGCCCAGAGCCCTGGGACTCAGGCATGACCCCCCCCCCACCACCACCACCACCATGCCTTGTTCCCAAGCACTTCTCTAATCAGGGGATTCAAAGCAAGCAGTGAGGGGCCAGGAGCTGGCTCTCCCTGTGGAGCACACATTTTGCCAAGCTCAAGGACCAGGGTTGAAACCCCTGGCCACGACCAGAGAGCACACGCAAAGGGGAAGTTTCACAAGTGGCAGAGGGGTACTGTAGTGGCTCTGTTTCTTTCCCTCCCAAAATAAATAAATCAAGTCCACCAGGAGCAGTAGGATTCTGCAAGTGTGAAGATACGGTGAAAACCATGGCAACAATAAAAATAATAATAATGATAAAATTGAAGAAAAAACAAAACAAAACAAAAAAACAAACAAGCAACCACTCACGGAAGCAAGTCCCCTGGCACCCAGGTCCTGTCTGGTGCATGCAGAGCACAAGCCAGGTTGCCTCTCAAACTCCACTTCCATGAAACCATTCTGCAGGTGGCTGTCCGGCCACACTGGCAGGGAGCAGAGGTAGGACTGCTGGGGTCCTCCTGTGCTGGTGGCTCTTGGGGTCCTCAGCACCCCAGCAGGAAGCTAAGCATCATGAGATGTGAATGCCTTCTCTAGTGGTCAGGACATCGAGGCTCACTATACCCTGTCCTAGCCTCAGGAATTCGGTGTCCACAGAGCAACCTGCCTCTTCTCCAGATTCTATGGGAGCCTGCACCATGATCAGAGGGTCCCAGGCTGGTCTCCTGCATCCCAATCCATGCACCCACACCAAGGCAGCAAGGTCAATGTAGGCCCCACTCTGCCAAGTAAGAGAGAGGTCAGAACCAGTCCAGGTGGCCCCATGGGCACTGCTACCAACAGGTCATAGTCCAGCAGGTGGGCAGATTTCAGCTCTGTCCAAGCAAGCAAGCAGCTCTGTCTAAAAATCCCAGTTATCTGGGAGCTAATGGGATCACCACCCTGAGAAGTATTCAAGCAGGGGCTCCAAAGCCACCTACAAGAACTAGAAGGGCCACAGGACATTGCCCTCAGTGTAGAACAACAGTGGCAGAAATTGCCCCATTCTCTGGAGGGAGGCTGGGTCACCATATCCTGCTATTCGAGGAAGACAGGTCCTGAAATGAGTGCAGCCTAGAATGTTCTTAGCTGTGCCCATGGAATGCGAGCTCAGACTGACAGGGATGCAGAGGTTACACAGGCTCCTGTGCTAAATATGAATAGATATGGGCCCAAGGTCAGACTGATGGAGTTCACAGTTACTGGTATTTATATACTTTTTTCATATATGGGAGCTTCTCTCTGCCATTATCCAGCTGTCCAGTCTTATTCTCAGCTCTGACACCATCTTCTCAGACAATACTCCTAGCCCACCTGCATGTTAGCTGTTGGATTCAGTCAAAAATTAGTAAAGTCGTGAGCTTTACTTGTATATTCACCTTGGAATATACCTAAAATAGACTGCCTAGCTCCTTCCAACATGAAGATCCCTAATCTCATCTACTACACTTTTACCTTTAAGTTCTTGATTATAAAAAAAAAATTATTCTGTTTTATATCTTAATGCTTTTCAGCCACCAAGATGCAGATGCTACCAAGATGCCAACCTGACTTCCCTCGGCAGACGACCTCACCAAAGTGTCCTATAACCCCACCTCTCTAGAGCCCTACCCCACTAGACAAAGATAGAAATAGGCTGGGGTTATCGACCTGGCAACGTCCATGTTCAGTAGAGAAGCAATTACAGAAGGCAGAACTCCCACCTTCTGCTCCCCATAAAGATCTTTGGTCCATACTCCCAGAGGGATAAAGAATAGGGAAACTTCAAATGGAGGGGATACGGAACTCTGGTGTTGGGAACTGTACCCCTCATATCCCACAATCTTGTCAATCATTATTAAATCGCTAACAAAAATTATAAAAAAAGAGAGAAAGAAAGAAAGAGAAAGGAAGGAAGGAAGGAAGGAAGAAAGAGAAAGAAAGAAAGAAAGAAAGAAAGAGAAAGAAAGAAAGAAAGAAAGAAAGAAAGAAAGAAAGAAAGAAAGAATGAATTTGAAGGGCCGGCCTTCAGGCTCCAGCAGTGGGTGGGCTAGCATCTAATGGCTCTGTTTCAAGACTGAGTGCACAGCAAAGGCTCCTGAGTGGAGGGAAGGCTATTGATTGGGTAGCACTACCCCACTTAGAACCACCGCACCGGTTGGAGGGACGGAAAAGTATTAGCATTTATTGAAAATCATTATGTGCTGGACACATTCTCTTTAATCTTCACCAGTATGTGAAGTCAAGCTGAGTATTCCTGCTTCACAGTGAGAAAAACAGAGTTCACGGAGGTCAGGCACCTCACTCAACAGTGCAGGAGGCAAGCAGGAGGCACAGAGGGGTGGCTCTTTGACTGTCCTGCCCTCTGCCTCCTGCTGAAGAAGCCAAGGTTGAAGCTCAGGGCACCACCTCCCTCTGTCACTCCTGGGAGCCCTTCCTTCCCCTTTGCTTCCCCGGAGCTTGCTCTCACACTGTCCTGAGACCAGCCCAAATCTCTCACTGATGCAGTCATGTCAGTGTGTGGTGCTGAGCGTAAGGTCAGGTGTTTCCAGGCAAACTGCAGCATCCTTTAGAGCCGCCTGAGCAGCCCCAGGGGTTCTGAGACCTGGCCATGCTGGGACTTCCCCAGCAGGAAACCCCAGGGTAGACAGCCATATGGCTGTGGCTAAGTCTGGGGAGGGAGGACCAGCACAGTCTGGGGGAGCAAGGGGACAGCAGCTCCCACTAAGTTGGGACACCTTGTTGACTCTTTGCTAATGGAGACAAGTCTATGGTGAATGGTGGAGTCCAGAGACTCTAAATGCTGTCCTTAGCTGCTCCCCTGGCACTGTCTCTAACCTCCTGTGGAAACGGAGGCAGGCCAGAACTAAAGAGTTAGACTCTTCAAGCACAAATCAGGCAGACCTTAGCTCTCGTGGGCCATTGTGCTCCTTGTTTTGCTGAAAGGCAAGCTGGACATGTAATCAAAGCTGTTACAAACAAAGGGGTGCATAAAGCCCTTGGAATTCATATTCTCATTCTTATCTCTTCTTCATATTCATATTCTTATCTCTTGGGATAAGTGTCTAGGTGCATTACCCACAATTACCAAAGCACGGCGCCAATCTAAACACCCATCCCCAGGTGACCAAAGAAAAGCTGTTGGAGACATCCTCTGCTAGTAAAAAGAGGTTTCATGGGGTCAGGTGATGGGACATGTTACCCGGCAAAAGGACCCAGGATCAAGCCCCTGGTTCCTACCTACAAAGGAAAAGTTTCATGAGTGGGGGAAAGTCAGTGCTGCAGGTATGTCTCATCTCAGTCTCTTCCTCTCTCTCTCTCTCGTCCTATATTTCTGTCTTTCTATTGAAGGAAAAAAAAAAGACTTCTGGGAGTGGTAAAACCATCATGCAGGCACTGGACCCCAGCAGTAACAACCTTGGTGGCAAAAACAAAACAAAACAAAACAACAACAAAAAGCAAACAAACACAAAGGTTTCATGCCCCTTGGGACAAAATGAATGGAACTTGAGGTGATTATACTGACTGCAATACATAAGGCAGTGTGGGATAATTGCACTCTTACATGGAATATATTTAAAGCCCATACTAGCAAGAAAAGCCAGTCTCACACTCTGTAAAATCTACAGTGGTTTGAGGAGAAGGGCAGGGTTGAAGACTAACTAGGAAGGTCTTTTTGCTTGTGAGAGGAGACTGGAACTTTGGTGGGAGGTATGGTGAGTCTCATATGCAACTAGAGGTGTAGGGCCGCACCCCTAAAATTGTATAGCATTGTAAACCTGTGTCAAATTTAATTACAAAAGGAAAGGAAACCCGAGGTGGCAAAGAGAGAGGTTCATTGCTCCCCAAAGGCAGAGAAACAAAAGGCAGGAGTGGGAGGGGCAGCAGTGGTGGCACAGGGCTCCTGCTGGGTTCCCTGCCCCCGCCTCCTCCCCTCCTCTATCCAGGCTGCTCACACCTTCACTGTGGAGAAGCTGCCCTGGGACCACAGTCACTCTACCTCCCAGCTCACCCTCAGACCTTCCCCACAGGGTCATCTCAGGGGGTCTATGTGCCCTTTCTGCTGGTTCCCCAGACCCAGCCTCTTCATGGAAGGTGACCCAGGAGACCCTTGAGCAGTGGGCCTGGCTGACAGACGCTTAGCAATCCCAGGCCTGTGTCTGGAGATGACTGCTCTAGGGTCTGGCCCTGCTCCAGCATGGAGCAGCCACCTGGAAGGACAAGGGCGTGGCTACTGACAGCACACAGCACTGATTGCATCTGCTGGTAGCTGGTCCCAGCGGCTCCCTGGAAGGGTCCTGACTTGGACTAGAACCTGATGCACTGGCTGAGGCCAGAGACTATTTCCAAGTGGAATTCTATCCTGTGGATGGGAAATGTGTTCACTCATTTGCAAAGCTTGTCAGCCAGGAACAAGTCTGCTCTGCATTTCCACCCAGCACAAGTGGGCAGGGCTGGAGCAAGCTGGTTAGAAGTGGGGACACGAATTCATAATCAGGATTTAGCAGATCCTCTTAGAGGGAGTCAGCATTTACGTGGCAATGAGATTATTTACAGAGCTGTGAGCAACAGCAATAGCTGGAGGAAAATAGAGATTTGACAAGCAAGAGCAGGGAGCAGGGCTGGGAGATGTCCCTCCCCTATCCCCGGAAACCTGGTCGCACTTGGAGCCTCTTGACAAATGGTTTCAGACCAGAGCAGACATCACGACTGAATCCACATATCCTTCAGGAACTATTAGCATCATCTATTAGCTCTGAATCTTAAATCTTGAATTGAGGAGATAAAAAGGAATGTGATCTGCCTTCTGTTTGTAGCTGAGGATTGTCCCCTCTTCTTTCCCTTATAAAGATCAGTGATGCTCCAAACATTTCAAGCCCCTCAAAATAAAAAGAAAGAAAACCAATTGTGCAGACAGATGGCTGTGGCCTGTGAGAGCAGTGGAAGTGGGAATCGCTGGGTCATCCTGGAGTACAGAGCCATAGGGGACCCCAGTTCCTAGAGAGGCTCTATCAGGCCCAGAGTGGGGCCTCCAGAGGCTGGCATTCACTCTCCCTAATGCCTCCCTCCCCTTGTGCAAAGGCCTTCTGGACCAGTGCCTGGGGAATCACACCTGTGCTCACAACTTCCCAGGATTCCAGGCCTTCCAACCCTTCCTTGGGTTCCAAACTGGGCCGTTGAGCAGGACAGGAGTTGCAGGCACAGAGTGCACTTTGCCATTTACCAGATTGGTGCTGGCGTCTGAAAGCCTCAAGCTGAAGGCATCAATAATTCAGGTATTCATATGCTGTAGAGTATTTCCCCTTTTGTCACATTTCTGGCCAATTGATTTCCCCTGGCCACAAACTTGCTGCTTTTAGAACATCATTAATAACAAATCAACTCTGGTAAAAATTGGTCCTGGGAGGGGGCATTGGTTCCTGACCCGGTTTCCCCTGAGATCTGGGTTCTGAGGGGTTGCGATGGCAGCGTCCACACATGCAGGTTGGGGGCCTTCCCTGCTCTTGCAGAGGCACGGGGAGCTCCCCTCTGCCTTCTCAGTCTACTGGACAATTTGCTGATCGGATACTGGGAGAAGGAAGGGGCCATAACTTAGGAGTCTCAGAATAAGAATATAGCGTGATGGTGGGCCAAAAGATAGCCCATCTGGAATAGCCCAGGCCCTGTTGTGCACAAGGTCCTGTGTTTGAGCCCCCAACACAATATGAGAACCACTACTGCTCTGGCGGAGCTCCAAGGATGATGGAGTAGTACTGCCGTGACTCTCCTTTCTGTCTGTCTCTCTGTCTCCCCCACTTCCTCAGTGAAGAATGGGAAAGTGGGCCAGGAGCACACCCAGCAGTAGTGCTGCACATGTGTGAAGCCCTGGACTCATTCCCTAGTGATTGATGTGTAGAAAAAAGAAAGAGCACAAGGACCAGTGTAAAGATCCTGGTTCAAGCCCTTGGCTCCCCACCTGCAGAGGAGTCGCTTCACAAGCGGTGAAGCAGGTCTGCAGGTGTCTATCTTTCTCTCCCCCCGTCTTCCCCTCCTCTCTCCATTTCTCTCTGTCCTATCCAACTACAACAACATCAATAACAATAATAATAACTACAACAATAAAACAAGGGCAACAAAAGGGAAAATAAGTAAATATTTTAAAAAAGAAAAAAGAAAGAATATAGTGAAATCCCTCCCTGGTCCCCTCCTTCCCCTTCATCCTTTTCACTGTCAATGAGCAAGCATTACTGACTCCATCTTGCTCCCCGCATAAATGGATACATATTTCTTATATCCTCTCCCTTCAGTAGTAGGCTATCACACAGACCTTTTGGTATTAACACTGTACATGTATCCTTCCACTAAGGAAATCTCACATTAGGAGCCTATCATGTAGATGTTCAGGAGAAGGTGTTACTTTACAGTGTCATCTCTTAAGTTTCGAGTGTTGGGTTCACTAAGCACAGTGACTCATTCTGTACAAGACTCCTACCAACAGCTGGGCGGCCTTGTGACAAGGACCCTTTATGCCAGGGTTTATACTCTGAGCCGCAGCCTGAGAGGCAGATGGCTTATGTGAGACACAAGCCTGCCATCTTCTCAGCTTTTCCATCACCAGACTAGATCTGATTTTTCTCGCACCAGCTTTTGCCTCTTGGAGTAGTATGCCTTTCAGGCAGTGAGCAACCAAACATCCATTTGGCGACACCACAAAGTCCTATTTCTGGAAGCCTCCAAGTCTGAGTTCCAAGTTCCCACAGGATAGGAACCTATTGGGTCTGGAATTCACCACAAAGCCTGGATCCCACCTGAAGTCTCTGCCACCGACCCCTGCCCTGTACCTTAACAGGCCCACTCAGAGTAACCAGACAGCATCACGGGCCTTTTCTCAGAGTCCCTCCCATAGCTCCACCTCCTACTCTGGAGGTACCCAGACCAGGTGGTCCCGCCCCACCCTCCCAATGTCCCCTACCCTGATCCTTAGTTATTCCAGCAGTACTAGAATGGAGGGCAGGGCTCAAGGTGAGTGTTCACAAAAGCCTTGCTGAGTGAGTCAAAGAGAAAGTGGTAGGCTTCAAACAGGGGGAGAATGCTTAAATATGGATATTGTCCTGGTGGTGGGACCTAAAATTAAACAAGATGGCTGGAGACAACTTCACCAATGGCATGAGGCTGGTCCTGATAATAAAACCCTCTTGGGCCAGGAAGATTACCTGATGTCAGAGCACGGAATCTGTCTGCATGCTTGAAGTCCCAGAGAACCTAGATTCCATTGCCAGTACTGACAGAGGCCAGAGCTAAGCAGTGCTGTGTTCTCTCTTCCTCTCTCATATGAAAATGAGTTCATTTTTGTTTAAAGCAACCCGATCCCACCACTGTGCTACCTAAAAAAAAAAAAAAAAAACCCTCTGAAAGGGTTCTAGAAGGGCTAGGAGACCCTACTCCAAGTAGTGTCCTTTCCCACACCCTAGCAGGGACCCCCTCAAGGTGTGTATGAGGAAGGCCCAAGCCCCTCTTCACATCTATTGAGTCTCCCCCAACTGTGGTGAGCTCAGAGCTCCTGTGAGAACCCCTACTACAGTGAAGTGGTTGTGGTCTAACATTATGCTTTGATCTCCAACCTTTGAGTACTAATACCAACCAAGACTGGGGCTTCCCAGAGGACTCTGCACTGCTGATCACATAGCTAAGGCCACCCTGCTCCCTCCCAGAACTGTGGTTTATATCTCTGGAAATCTCCTGGTTGGCCTGCTATTGATTTGCCTTTGAAAAGGAGTCAGTGAGAAACGCACACACCGTAGGCCTGAAATTGAAGCTGCCCTTGGCATTTTGCAGCAGATACTCCTCTGCAGCTGAGTCCATTTTAAACATGGCTGCCCCCAGCAGGCGCAGGGCCCTACAGCTGCCTGCTATAGCCGGGCTTGCCTTACAAGGCTGCAGGGGCTCAGCTACAGTGGGCAGCCTGTCTTGGTGTTTTATGGGCAGGATAAATATTTGTGTTACATTCGCACATTCAGCTTGGATCCTGAGCCCACTTTATGACCAGACCTGGGGAGACTGGAGAGCCGCTCAGTGCCAATGACAGGAAAATGTACTTTTCTGGTCACAAGAAACAGTTTGGGCTTGAGGACTGAGAGAAAAGAGTATTACTGGGCCTCACTGGACAGACTCTGAAGGCAGATTTTTCCCACCCAGCTTTCCCTCCCAAATGAGCTAACCCTCTGCACCTGAGGTCGTGCAGGTGCGCTGCTCACCCCCGTGATACACATCGGAGCTGAAAATATCATCAGAGGAAACAGCTGAAGCTGGAGAGGGGAGGGGGCCTGTTTTGCCTTAGCTCACCTAGCCAGCAGTGTCCCAGTAGCATAGGCCTCTTCCTGCTTGCAATCTACAGGAAAGTCGTCTTTTCCTTAACTTCAGAATCTTTCCTACTCTCTAATGTACTTTTTCAAGCACCTCTAGGAAGAGTTTAGACCCTCTGAGTGAGAGGGCTGCCCTACCCTGTCACAGAAGAGTGGACAAAGCTGTTGACAGTCTCAGCCACAGTCTACTGTTCCCGCTTCACATCTCTTACCTACGTGTTCATGGTTTTCTACTCTTTTTTCCCTAGGAAGAAGCTGACTTTTATTAAGCACCTAGCATATGCCAAGTTGTTTTCAATTTACAGGAGCTCTACGAGTTCGGGGTTATTATTCCCACTGCAAGTGTAACCACTGTGTGGAATAAACAGGACCCATGGGATAGATTGAAAAGGCAAATCTGTGCATGTTGCCACTGCCTCCTTAAACTTGTTCAATGGCCAGTTCTCTCCCCTGACGCTGGGTAAAGCCTGACTTTTCTTTTCAGGCTTAGAGAGCATAAGTCACCAACATAACATTGAAATTCAATCATTTAAAATCTCCAGTTCAAGGTAATGATAAGCATATATCCATCTTTATACAAAAGCATGTTAACCAGGATATTAAAGGTTTCTGCTTTGCTAACAAACAACCTTAAAAGCTCAGTGAGTAACAGAACACCTCAACTTAACCTCTCACGCGAGAGCCCTGGAGGTTGGGGACAGTCTCCAGGGCAGCTGCGCATCACACGTGCTTCTGTGACCCTGACCACTGTGTGTGTGGTGGGAGGTCCATGTCCCACAGGGGAGGGGACAGTCCTGTGACCCAAACCACTGTGTGTGTGGTGGGGGTGTCCATGTCCCACAGGGGAGGGGACAGCCCAAGACTCAACACAGGTGCCTTTGGGGCATCAGTCTGAATGTGTTGCTCATCCCTTCCAACCACATTCCTGCCCCCAGAACTAAGCATGTTGCCCCATATAACTTTAGGAGCTGAGAAGGACACTGCCAAAGAAAAACACAGTGGGAAACTGCTAACCACAGTCCATTGTCTGCCAGCAAGTCAGTCTCTTGACCCCAGTGGCCCTGGTGTCCCTGGAGGCCCAAGCTACAATCTGCTCCCGCCACAAGAGTAAAGGGTGCAGCCAGTTGCAGTATTTTCTTTCTCAAACACCACTTCCTCACCTTCCAACTTGGACCAGACAGAGGAAAGGAGTCTGTAGCACAACAGTACCAGGGACTCCCCGTCTGCAGTGTCCAGAGGTGTCTTCCCTCTCAGGGTGCTCTCATGGCTTGTCGGAGATTCAAAGGAAACAACAGAGCATGCCTTGCGATCCAGCACTTTCTCCTTCCCACCACTGCCCTCCCTGTCCAGGCTCTGGTTTGGCGACAGCCCACACCACATACCTGCTTTCTGCTGGATCTCCATGACTGTCCCCTTGAGGAAGACTGAAAATGGTGCCAGCCAGCAGTCTCCCACTTAAGTACTCTGCAGAGAGCATGCTCGTTTCTTTGCCTTAACAGCCTCCAGGTGTCCTGCCCAGCCCTCTCCTGTGTAGCAGCTTTTCAGCTTCACAGGGAGTAGCTGACCTCAGGTCTGTTGACCTCTGAAGCCAGGCAGCAGACCCCCAAATCCTGGATTCTCCTAACTGCAGAAGATAAAACTATCTCAAGTGCTCACTTGAAGTACCTCCTCCCTGTGGGGACCGGAAGTCCACCTCAGAGGCATTCTGGGGTAACGGAGGTGACCTGGTGGTTGCAGCACAGGATTTGTATGTGTGAGGCCCCGGATTCGAGTCCCCACATCGTATATGTCAATGTAGAGCGATTCTGGTTCTCTCATTTTCTCACACTCTCATTTTCACACATCCTCTCATTAGCTAAACGGCAAGCAAACAAATAACTGAATCTTAAAACTCCTCTCTATCAGATTTCTAACAGCCTGATAGTAAACTGTTCCCACATTGCTAGACAAAGGTTTTGAGAGTAGCAATCATGGATTCTCAGGTTTTCCTGCAAATTCTACAGACGGTCAGTGTGTTTCAATCAATTTAGCAGGCTGTGACCCAAATGACAGCAGACACTCAGTCCAACAGAAGTTGGCTGAAGCAAAATGGAGAATTTATTGTTAGATCAGTGAGATGACTCGTGGAACACAAAAGAAAGCATATGCATTCCATTGGGATTCCGGAATTGCTAGAGTTAAGGGTTTGACTCTCCTTAGGACCTTCTCTGCGTCTTGACTATGGTCTCCTTCCTGCTCTCCACGTTATTCCTGCCCCTCTCTCTGAAAAGTGATGGGCTGCCCTTGTTTCCTGGTCCTGTTCTGGGACACATAATTACTGGCAGCTCCCAAAGGTCACATGGTATAACCAGTGACAAGACAGAGAGAGAGGGAGGGGGGACAGGGGAAGGAGAGAGAGAGAGAGAGAGAGAGAGAGAGAGAGAGAGAGAGAGACTTCCCATTCTCTCAGGCCCTGAAGGAAGAGACACACAGGGGTAGTAAGATTGCACACTGGCAGCATACTGAACCTCCATGTCTGAGGCTTGGAAAGCCCAAATCCAACTCCTGGCACTGCCATAAGCTGGAGCTGACTAGTGTTCTGGCCTTTCTCTGTCAGTCTCGCATCAACAATGAACAGATCTTTAATACAGGATGGGAGGAAGACACAGGCTCAGCATGGTTAAGAATTCTTGGGGGTTAGGTGGTGGTGGGCCAAATTGAGCACACTCGTTACCATGTGCGAGGACTAGCGTTTGAGACTGTTCCCCACCTGCAGGGGAGATGCTTCACAACTGGTGAAGCAGGTTTGCGTATGTCTCTTTCTCTATATATATCTCCCTCTCTCATAACAAACAAAGTAGAAAGAAAGGGAAGAAGGAAGGAAGAAGAAAGGGTTGCTAACAGCAACCCAATGGTGACATTGGTGGCAATTAAAAAAGAGAGAGAGGGAGCCAGGCGGTAGCACAGCCGGTTAATTGCACGTGACACAAAGCATGAGGACCGGTGTTAAGGATCCCAGTTTAAGCCCCTGGCTCCCCACCTGCAGAGAATCTCACTTTACAGGCGGTGAAGCAGGTCTGCAGGTGTCTATCTTTCTCTCCCCCTCTGTCTTCCTCTCCTCTCTCCATTTCTCTCTGTCCTATCCAATAGGATAGGACGATGACAACAGTAACTACAACAGTAAAACAAGGGCAACAAAAGGGAATAAATAAATATTTAAAAGAGAGAGAAAGCAAGAATTCTCAGTGAGAGCATTCAGGTAGATTTGGGGGTGGGGCTCACTGCAACATGACAGCTCCCCAGCAGCCTGGATGGTGAGTGATGGTGGAAGCCTCAGAAGAAAAAACTTCTGAGCTCTTATCCAGATTTTCAGTCGTTTCGACTCTGCCAATGTATCTATCTAGCTGTTCAAACTTCTAGTTTGGTTTCCAGACTTGGGAGGTGGTGATGGGGTTCTAGTCGGTGCAAAAGCCACAGAAGCTGGTCCATCTCTCTTCTTAGCTCTCCCACCAATAAAGATTTTTTTTCATCAGTCATAAAACATTCACCACAAAGTGCCTTAAAATTTGAGATGACTTCCCATGAGTCTTTCATGCGAAACAGCACATATCTATGGCCTGAGGCTTTTTGTAGAAAACCATTTTTAAGTTTAAATTAACATCTAGAATAATGTTCTGTAGGTAGAAGTTGCTCAGCAATTGTTTACTGATTGACGTGGACACACAAGAACCCATGTCCTGCGCCACCTCACCTTCTACTGCCCTGCCTCACCATGTGGATACTGTATTCACTCAGGCAATGAGGTTGGACCTCAGAGCATCACTTGACTACCAACTCAAAGCCCCCCCTCCCCATTTTGTTTTCAACACGAGTTAAGAGCTCAGAAAGGACAGCCACAAAACTAAGCAGGTGGGGATAAAAGATTGTGTCTATAAAGGCAACCTTGACCTTAGGTTTGCTCACTCTGAGCATCTGCAGAGAAGAGGCTGGTGGGGGCTGAGCACCAGCTACTTCCCTAGAAACATGGAGCCACAAGAAATCTCAGGATAATGTCAGAGGGAGGAGACCGTTGAGATAGAAACTCAACCTCTCTGAATCAGGCATTTAGGAGGAAGTCAAAACTGGGAAAGCATATCATTATTTAAAAATCCCATTACAGTTCTATGGGGGTGGAGGGTGAAGGGATTTGCTAATTTCAGGAAGTGACTGAGTAGTTGTAAGTACCCAAAATTAATTGATGGTTTTCAGGAAGAAATAGAGTGTAGGTAACAGTGCGTCATAAACCCATCGCTGGAGAGGAGGAAGACTATTAATTCTCATGATTCCTCATACCACAGGACAGAAAAGTAATAGTTCAAGTTGTGTATGATGAAATCTAATGCTGTGGCATAATTTCTTCTCATCGATCGGTTCCCAGCCTATCTCTGGTGATTTATAGGAATAACGGAAAGGGAGCACTGTGCAGGACGGGCTGAGGACGTTCATGCACAGGATTGGTTTCCAGACTTAATAGATTTTCAATTATGGTCTATGGAAGAGTGTTAAGTTCCTGTTGGAGGCAGTGAGTCTGAAATGTAGCCACTCCTGGTTCTCCAGATCCTATCTACCACTCCCAACAAGGCAAGGGGGAGAGGCCTACCCCTCACTGGTTTCCTCGCATGACTGGTTAGAGGGGTCTGAGTTACAGCCTCCATCCACCAAAACTTACAAAGCTACACCCCTGAAACTGAGAAACTGGAAAAGATATGACTCATGGGGCTAAAATATCACCTATTCTACCCAATGCAATGTGACAGCCCAGCAGAGGTTTGATCTAAGAGGCAGAGTCTACCCAGGAAGGAGACAGTCACAGAGGGTTCAAGGTCAGAAACAAAGAGAACAGGGGAAGGCTTCAAAGGCTGGTCAACAATTCTAGAGAAGCACAAACACTTTCTGCCATTGTAGCCTTAGTGCCTAATACATTGTTGGGTCCTATTGTGCACTCAGATAGGTTCTGAAGTAGTTTGGGAATGACAGAGACCTTTAAGGAATAGTTACAAGCTTCACTTCTCCAGACCCCCTGCAGGAAATGGGTGTTAGACCAGGATGGGCCCGTGGGCTTTACACAGATGCAATGCAGGCCTGTCAGCATTAGCCCACAAACCCTCACTTACCTCTGCCCTTGCACTGATGACTATGGAGAGCTCAAGTTTCCAGGGATACATTTCAAGATGTAATCTGTCTGAAGCTTGGGCTGCCTTTGTCCTTTTTTCCTCTGAATGGTTAATATGAATAAAGTGAAATCTTAAGGGTGAGAGAGCTAATTCAGCAGGAGAGCACAGGAACTGTCTGTCTGAGGCCCCAGGTTCAATCCCTGGCACTCCACATATCAAAGCTGATTGGTGCTCTGTTCTCCCCACACCACATCTCTTTTTCCTTCACAGAAAAATTAATACATGAATATTTAAAAAAATTAAATGAAACTATACATAATTTGAAAACATGAAGAGTTTTATAGGTATAGATGTGTCACTGTCAAACACAATGGGTTTTCTATTGCTCAGCGTGTGCTGATTTGTCAGATTTACACTCCTCCTCAAGGGGAAGCTGGGCAAGTGTTGAGGGGACCCAGAAAGTCAAAGGTGAGTCATCAGCTCCACACATCAGCATGACCTGCTTCTTCAGCCTCTCAGCCTTCCACGTACCAAACTTTCACTAATCTCCTGCTATTCTCAGCAACTTGCTGCCACACAGGTCCCACCAGCAAGCTTGGTCGTTTAGAGGGAGCATGTGTCTAGTCAGATAATTGCAACCAGTTTGATCAAAAGCGGAACAGAAGTGAGTGATACATGCTGAGGGTGGAGGCACCTCTAATTCTTTCTGCAGAGAGAGACGTGGAGATTTTCACAGAGGAGGGTCCCTGCTTTCCTCAGCTGTACATATCAGCTCTCCCGGGGACACACAGAGACCAGGATCTAGAAGAAACAGGTGCATGAGAAAGAACCCAACTGGAAATTGTGGCCCCTCCCTTAGCTCCTCCTGAGACTGTGCCCCACGTCCTGGTGCCACCCGGACACAGCACTAATGTTCCAGATGTATGTGTAATTACTTCTCTTCCCAGCACTCTTATGATGAACAGAGTGACCATTAGTTTTTGTCTAAAATCCAACCAGGCCTTCAGAGACTAAATGCTAACCTCTCTTCCCCACGTTGCTCTGGCACTCGGAGAAGGTGCAGTGCCGGAGCCTGGAGAGAAGGACAAAGGCCTCCCACAGCGCCCGTGACTGGCTAGGTTAACACAGTGCTGCTATCCAGATGCCCAGCTGCCTCCATCCACAGTTTCTGAAGTATTGGCCAAACACCTCACCACGCCAGATGCCCAGGCCCAGGCCAGCATTCCTACGTGTTCGGGCAGGGCCAGGACCAGAGGTGATAGGAGGGCAGAAATCACTACCAGTGGTGACAACCTGACAAAATCTGCTACATGGTCCTCAGGCCATCCTCCCAAGTCCAAGGGCCTCAGGTCTTTTCCCCTGGATCTCTGCAGGCCTCTGAGCAAGGCTCAACACATTCCCCCCCACTTTCTCTGGGCAGCAGACCCGGAGGAACACACAGGCCCATCCATTTTGTTGTGTAGCGTCTCCGAGCACACACTTTCAACAGCTGGGCCATAGAAGCTCCTGGAGCTCCACTTCCCCAGAGCCCCACCCTACTAGGGAAAGAGAGAGACAGGCTGGGAGTATGGATCGACCAGTCAACACCCATGTTCATCAGGGAAGCAATTACAGAAGCCAGACCTTCCACCTTCTGCATCCTACAAAGACCTTGGGTCCATACTCTCAGAGGGTTATAGAGTAGGAAAGCTATCAGGGGAGGGGATGAGATACAAAGTTCTGGTGTTGGGAATTGTGTGGAGTTGTACCCCTCTTATCCTATGGTTTTGTTAAAGTCTCCTTTTTTAAATAAATAAATAAATAAAATTTAATAAAAAGAGAGACCAGGATCTCAAGGCCATTCTCTTCTTGTCTGATTTTATCCCAGCCCCCTAGAAGTTAGAATTAGGGCTCTGTGTCCCTCTCCCTAAGAGTCTATGGGAACTAGGGGAGGGCTGCAGCATTAGGGGGTGGGGAGCCCAGATGCAATTTTTGATATTAAAGCCAGCATTTTCATTGACTTTCCACTAACTTCTCCCCCTGTCTCTTCTACTTGTAACTATGGAAACTTGTAATAGATGTCCATTTAGATCCACAAAAGGGATGATTTTTAGAAACAAAAGAGAGTGTATTTCCAATAGCCCTGGCTTCTATTTCATCTTATTCCTGCCACCTGGCCCTGGTTCTCAGGTGCACAGGGGTGATATTCACGGCTTAACAGACAAGTGGCCCCATCATCAGTGTCTACTGAGGTGTAGGTGACCTTGGAGCCCCTCAACATAGGTGATCCTCGTCTGTATGGCTGGAAAGATGGGTGTCGCTGCCTGGAGGTGGGGAGCAGATGCAATGATTCTAAAACACCCCAAGAGAACTACTTTCCAGCATTCCAGGAGAGTGAGAGCACACACCCCTTACTGATTCCTGGTGAGAGGAAGGTGGGCAGCAGTGCTGTAACATCGGCTCCACAAAGCTAAGGCGGTGGGCCTGCACATCTGAGCATTAACACAGGGCTGTGCTCCCTGGCCCAGAGGATAATAAATTTCTTTAACTTTATTTTATCTGATAGAACAGAGAGAAATTGAGAGGGAGGGGAGGGAGCGAGACAACTGCAGTACTTACTGTCTCACCACACATGAGCCTCCCTCCTGCAGGCAGGGACTGAACCTGGGTCCTTGCGCATGGTAGTACATGTACTTAACCAGATACACCACCGCCCAACCAGAAGAATAGTATTTTTATATTAAAGCAAGTACAAGTTATAGGGAAGAAAATACTATAGCCTCATTTTTCTTAGTTTTATTTATTGGACAGAGACAGAAATTGAGAGGGGAAAGGGGGGACAGAGAGGGAGAGAGACAGAGAAACACTTGCAGCACTGCTTCACCACTCTTGAAGCGTTCCTCCTGCAGGTGAGAACTAAGGGCTTCAACCTGGGTCCTTGTATATGGTAACATGTGAGCTTTACCAGGTATGCCACCACCTGGCCCCCCAAATTTCATAGTACTCTATGAAGTTAAAAAGAATTTTGTGTTTCTAACATAGCTTCAGACTAAACCCCTGCTCCCTCTCAGGACTAAGAGAATGTCACTCTAAAGTGGAAAGGTTCTACCCCAAATTCCCCACCTCCTTGCTTGGTGTAGTGATTCATGTCTTTCTAAGATCCTTAGGAATTATGGTTTAGCATCTTGACAAAGCTAATTTCAAGCCAGTTTTAAGATGATGGGGGTTCAAAGCCTGCCCCTCCACAGTGCAGAAGATACATCTGATCTGAGACCCAGCCTTCTCTCTCCTCTCATGCCTCACCTCTCCAGAGTTCCAATTCAAAGACTGAGTTCTGAGAAGATGTAATTACTCCTAAGTGCCTGAATGTCACCTAGTGATTGGGGAAACCCAATCAAACTCACTTGAAGGGACTTAGCATAGAGCCAAGAAGAGAATCAATATTATTTTCTCTCCACTGAAAAGAAATGACAAAGGAAATTGTCCAACAGGGAAGCCTTTCAACTAGAACACCACTGATTTATTGAATGTTTGGCAGGTGAATCTGAATTCTCAGACCTGACTCCCCATACCCTTCCTTGTCCTTCTCATTCCCCATACTTCTGGCAGAGGAGATTGGTCCCACAGATATTCCCAACAGTACCTGGGCCTTAGATAAGAGCAAGTTGAAGTTTCTGATTCTCGGGAAAGAATAAGAACCCCACAGTCAAACTTTCTGGGCTAGATATTGCTAAGGCTTGAAGGTGCCATGTGTCTCTTGTTCTTTTTATTACAAAACGCCCCCCCCCCATAAAGTTCAGATAGGAAGTTGATGGTCAGGTCTACCATGGCACCAGCCATATACCCATGATGTAAGCCCCGGACCTTTATAACAAGTTCCTATGTCACCTCTGACTTTCACGTGGTTCTTTCACTCTTCACTTGTTTCACTAAGAGCCAGGGGACTCTCCTTTTTGTCCCCACCCAGAGAACACTGCTTTGCTGTAGTGATTATGCTGAACTGAAGTTGTGTTTGAACACAAAAGCACTGAATTTCTTAGGAGGAGGGACTAGTGTTCTCTAGTCCGGAAGAACAGGAGCAGGGAAAATAGTCCCCACTTGCTGTGACAGGAAAAAAACATATCAGACTTCTATCCCTCCCCCACCATGGCCATAGCTATAAAGAATGGACATTACAAGGAAAGGAGATATGACTTGAGTTAGGCGTACGCCAGCCTTAGTTCCATATAAATAAAGCACATTTCCCTTCATGCAAAAGCTGGAATGACAGTTTAGCGCTGGGCAGAAAAGACCAATTCTGTCCAGTTTCAAGGGAGCTTAAAAGGCAACAGATGCCAAAAGCTCTCTGGGACCTCCCCTTTCTACCTCAAGATAGTTATGACATTTCCCATGAGCGAGGTGCCCTATCTGTGCCAGCAGAGGTACATTCTTAGCACTGGAAACCGAGTCAACAGCAGAAAGAACCTATAAAAACAGACCTACTAAAGTAACCTGAGAAGGCAAAATAGCTCACTTGGGTAGTGCACCTGCTTTGCCATGCATGCGACCCAGGCCCCCACCACACTGGAGGTTACTGGAGGTTAGACAGATCTTGGACTCTGTCTCTCTATCTGAAAAAGTCAACCCAGAGTGCTAAAGCCCCAACAATGACAAAAAAGAAAAATAAACAAAACTCCTAGTCTTTCATTAGTCTCTCCTGTATTCTTCCTAGTCATCCTTTCACAAGTTACCGACCCTAGGTCTATCCCCCTTTCTCTTGTGTTGCCACTTTTCATTATTATTATCATTCTTATTATTGTCCTATAAGCTTTCAATCCTATTTCTTCAGTTTTTCATTTTTCCTTTGATGTTCCTGTAAAAGAACGTTTAATATTTTTGTAGCCACAAAAATATTAAACGTAACACATGTTTCTCTCCTACTAATGTGTCTGATGTCCAGTCACAGAACATAATAGGTGTAGGAAGAAAGCTTGCCTCCTCTACATGAATCCCTTCTACAGCCCAGGATATCTCTCTTCCTCTCTCTCCCTCTTTCTCTTCCTCTCTCTCCCTCTCTCTCTCTCTCTTCCTCTCTCTCTCTCTCCCTCTCTCCCTCTCTCTCTTCCTCTCTCCCTCTCTCTCCCTCTCTCCCTCTCTCTCCCTCTCTTCCTCTTTCTCCCTCTCTCTCTCCCTCTCTCTCCCTCTCTCTCTCCCTCTCTCTCCCTCTCTCTCCCTCTCTCTCTCTCTCTGCCACTAGGGCTATCACTGGCGGCTTGGTACCTGCAAGACAAATTCACTGCTCCTAGTGGACAATTTTTTCTTTTCTTGTTTTTTTTCTTTTTTCCTTTATTCTATTTGATAGGATGAAGAAAAACTGATAAGGGGTGTGGAGACAGAGAGAAAAAGAGAGACACTTGCAGACTTGCTTCACCACTCATGAAGCTCTACCCTCCCCTCCCCACAGATAGGGACCTTGTGCTTGAACCCGGGTCCTCAAAACAGTAACTATGCACTGTACTATGTGTGCCACTGCCCGGCCTATCTCTTCACTTTTTTCACCTGGAGGCTAAGGCAGGACTCCTATGCTCTGTGGCTGATCAGCTGAGAGCACTTGGAAGGTGGGCCAGGGTCTTTCTCCCAGGGCCAGGGCAAGTGTGACTAGGTCTCGATTTCAGTTTCAAGATTTGGCCTGTCTCAGTCTCCAACAGATTGGCATTGGCCTGGGGTTAGCAGCCCCTTGCTGCTTAATAAACTCCTCTCCCCAAAGGGTTGCTTTGTGCGTACATGCCCATCTGCCAGCTCCTGCAGGGCAGGAGGAGAGGGATGACCTGGGCCCTGACAATGACTATCACTAACCTACGAATCCGAACAGAACTGCAAGGATGCAGGAGCTCCCACACTCACACATGCAGATCAGTCTGCTCCGAAACTGAGGCTGGTCTGTTAGGATGTAATTCTCACTTATCACAGTTGGAATCTCAGTGCTCAGAGTCAAAGGCACCAGGTGGTGATCAAAGCAGCTAGTGACTGGCAGGGGGAGTGAGGGGAGGGAGGTGTCCAGGCTTTAGAAGTAGAATATATAATGGTGAGATGATGAGGACACAGGCCTTGGAGCCAAGTAGATCTCTGTGCCTTGCCTCTGACTTACTCTGTATAAGGGGTGTCAGTGTCTGTGTGTGTGTGTGTGTGTGTGTGTGTGTCTCCCCTTGACTTTGCTTCTCAGCTCCCACATGACTGTTTCTCCCTTCCTGCTGTTGCTGCCTACTGCCTCTCCCGTTCCCACAATGCCAGTCTCATCTCTCTCTCTCTCTCTCCCAAGAACCCTGCTCTCTGGATCAGAGAATGACTTTAGGGTCAGCCCAAAGGAGATCAGCTTTAAGACAAGAATACCCATATGGTTTCCATAGAGAGAAGGGGCCAGCTGGGGGAGGGCTCCTGGGCAGCAGGGACCCTTCCCCATCCCCAGTCTCTATTGTTAGGCAAACAAAGTCCCTGGTACTGGGCTGGGTTGAATGCAAATTGAATTAAGTCTCCATCTGTTAGTTTACTCATTAAGGAATTTTGTTTTGTTTTGTTTCTATTCTCCTTTTTGGACTCACCCCAGTTTCATACTTGCTAATGAGTGGATCAAATAGTATTAGGGGATATGGGGGAGGCTGACAGGGTCTGCTGGGAGTCCCCAGGCTTCTTCTCTGACACCTCCAAGAGATCCTCACCAACCCCACCCTCCCTTAGGATCACGACAGCCTCAACCCTCTTAGTCCAAAATACTGAGCAGATACACATTTACATGCAATGATCAGGGTGTTTATTTCTTATTCAGAGGGTTACTCCCCAGGCCCCAGCCCCGCTTCCCACCTTCCCGCTGCCTGGTCCAGGATAAGGACTTTTCCCTATAGTTGTACAGGAAAGGAAAAACACTCAGAAGGCTATTATTTTTTTCTAAGGACCACACATGATCCAAAGGAGGACTGCACAGTGAGCTGCAAATAGGCTTTCAGATCTAGAATTCATCTTCTCAAAAGCCAACTTCTGTATGAGGGCAAGGGGTCCATCTGGCCAGGGAACTGAGAGGATGGATCCCCTTCAGGTGGACCATCAGGGTCTTTTTTATTTATTTATGTATTGGATAGGACAGAGAGAAATAGAGAGGTAGGAGAGAAAGACAGATACTTACAGACCTGCTTCACTGCTTATGAAACAACCCCCCTGCAGGCGGGGAGCTGGGGACTCGAGCTGGGATCCTTGCGCAGTTCCTTATGCTTTGTACTATGTACACTTAACCTGATGCACCACTGCCTGGCCCCCGACTCTAGGAGTCTTCAGAGAGCAATCCAGCTGTAGTTTCTGGACTCTGCTCTCTGCTGTGCTGAGGTCATCTCTGCAATCATAGGAGGAAGAGGGAGTTATTTTGAGTCAGGGGCCTCTGACCTTCTCTGTCAGGTGCTGTCATAGTGCAAGACATGTCTATCCTTAGGGTCTTGGGAAAATTCAGCTGAAGGAAAGAGAGAGGGGCACTTGAGGACCCTGGAGCACCTGTGATCATAGCAGCAGCATGGGGGGGGGTGGTTAATGGGAGGAGCTGGAAGGTTCCATTTGGTGTGATGGCACAGGAACTTTGGAGGTGGTGGGGTGAGTTAGGTGCAAAACTATACTCCTAGAATTCTATAATATTACAAACCAATGTTAGTGAAAAATAAATAAGTAAACTGAAAATAACCAAGGTCACTATCTATTAACTCTACTCCAGACCTTGACTGATTTTTAATTCCAACTATTTTGTTAAAAGATGATTGATATCAGATCTGTTGGGACTTTCCTAAGTGCAAGGATTTGAAAGCATAACTAATACCCTAACAAGAAAGTGGGGTGGGTGTTGATATATGCAACTAGAAAAATCCAAATCCAGAGGTTCTAGCTATCTTGTTTGATTCAACAGCTCAGCCACTGCCACCTGAACATGGTCTCAGTTCTGCTTTCCCCTGTTTGGTGCCCACTTGACACAGCCCCAATATGTCATTTGTCTTCCCATTGACAGCCAGGGTTGATTCAGCTGATCTGGCTGGCTAGATGGGTGGCTCCTTCCTCCCCCACTGCTCCATGTGCGTCCTTCCCAAAGCTGTGTGCTCAGTGAAAGAGGAAGACCTTTCCCAGAGTAGAGCTGGGACTGAACTTCAGTCAAGGGTATATGAGTAACTGAGCTCCCCTGCTAGGACCTCCAAACTAGTTCACAAGGTCCTAAGTATGGCTGCTCTAAGCAGCTCTAGACTTCAGTCCAAGAGGAAAAAGACAGAGTCAGGTGGCACAAAGCACAAGGACCAGCGTAAGGAGCCTGGTTCAAGCCCCCCGGCTCCCCACCTGCAGGGGAGTCACTTCACAAGCGGTGAAGCAATTCTCTCCTCCTCTCTGTCTTCCCCATCTCTCTCCATTTCTCTCTGTCCTACCCAACAACAACATCAGCAACAACAATAATAACTACAACAATAAAACAACAAGGGCAACAAAAGGGAATAAATAAATATTTTTTAAAAGGGGGAAAAAGAAGGAAAGCTTCCTTTTCCAATGATTTTGAGTTTAGGTTCTGGACCTGATCTCATTGCAACAGACTGGGTCACAAGGTGACCAACCACAGTTGAACTGAAGAGTCAATGTTCATTATTAGCAGGAAGTCCAAGTTACATTGCACCAAGAGAAAGGTTCTGACATTGATGCCCCTCTGCCTTTGCAAAGTCTCAGGCCTCTGTTGGGTTCTGATTGCAGAAGAAAGCAGGATAGATGCTGAATGACAAAAATAGAGCATATCTACTGCAACTACCACATGCCAGCACAGAGAAGGACAAACACACTCAGAAGGATGCATCGTTTTCTGAGGGTCATTGGAGTCTAGACCTGAGCATTTCCTAGGGCAAACACTGCTTGATATCCTTCTTCTTCCAGGAGTATCAGGTGGAATGGAAATAGAGAAGGAAGCAATGGTGGGGCAGTGAACTGTATACCAAAAGCAGCCCAGGAGGTGCTTCAGTAGTTGATGGACTTGCGTGTATGAGGTTCCAAGTCTAAACTCCAGAACCACATGTGCTGGAGTGATGTTTTAGTTCTTAATCTTATAAATACACACTTAAACCCTAAAAAAAAACAACTGTTGACTAAATTAAACAATTGAGCTTCCAACATGTCCTGCAAGGTATAAACATGTCATAGGAGCAAGGAATACTCACTCATCCATTCATCCATAGAGACAATGACTCCCTAACAGAAATAAATGATTGGATATTCCAGAACAAGAAGAGGCCACGGGGCAGTTGAGATCATCTAGACTGACAAGAGGTGCCTCTTCACCCACTCCCTCCTCACCTGTCCCTTTCCTAGCTACAAAAAGCCAAGTGCTAAGTGGGTGTAGCAGAATTCCTTCTCTTCTATTAAAAAGGGGCGTGTGTGTGTGTGTGTGTGTGTGTGTGTTTATTAAAAAATAAGCAGTGGACACATTCTTCTGTGCCTGAAATTATCTTAACCACTGGTGCCCCATAGGTATCCCCAAGACATCTAGTACTCAGTACTGCCTCAGTGAGTGATTCACAACGGCAGCTGCTCTGTCCACCTTGTTTCTGCCACATCCCTTGCATATCCTTTAGAACTCTTTGATTAAAAGTTAGACACTACTCTGGCTGACTTGAATGGAAGGCTTCAAATAACCACAGAATAGACAGAACATATGTTTGTTTTTGATCAGAGCAAGGCTCGGCTCTGGAATCAGTTCTGGCATATATGGGGGTTGGTTGAACCTGGCTCCCGCACACCAGTCTTGAATGCTGTTGCTATTTTATCTCCATAACTAGACAGAACATGTGAACAATTTGACTTCAGGATGGTGAGGAAGCTGGATGAATCCAAGGATATCAGAGGGTGCAAGTAATCAGGGCACCCAGCTGGGCAGGTAAATTAGAGTGGACTGAATCTGCTCTCTGCTCACCAAGCCTTGCCTCTCTGTACAGGATTTTGTCTGTCACCAGAGAAAAATGGCTTTCTTTGCTCAAGGGTACTTCGATTCCTCTAGCTGGGTGCCTTGCTAACGGTCACAAACAGCTAGCAGTGGCACTGGAAGTAATAAACAATTTTCTCGGGTTGCTGTCATCAAAAAATCTTCAGCTCCAACTATTTCTGGCCTTGTGTAATTCCACACCCAAGTCAGAGTCTAGAGGGGACTGGCTAGCTTGAGCCCCTGATGGGCATTTTCCTGAGGACTCTGGACTCGGGATTCAGAGATGTGGAGTGGGAGGAGGCAAGAACAACAAAGGAAAACAGAATTTTTTACCTAAAGGGGGGAAAGCACTGCCAAGCAGATGAGACCTGCCATTTTGCACTGTAGTCCACAGCTGAACAGGGAGCAAGCGTTCTGGCTTCCTCAGAGCTGCTGTGCTGAAATGTTCCTCCCAGAATCCCATACTGGTGGCTCTGCCTGGAGTTGTGCCATGCAGAAGCCTTGCCTGTCTCCTGTGTATATGCTGTCTTGCCAATCTTTCCAGGACCAGCACATGGGCTACAGCTGATAAGCTCTTAATTCCTTTGCTGAACGCTCAGCCCAGCCTCTCAGCCTAACACCACACCAGAGGGCCCCGGCTTAGGACTCCTACCCTGCTGGTTCCTTTTTTTATGACCCAAAAGAAGAAGACCTAGTTCTTCAGAACCATTCCAGTTGGATGACCCTCTGTACCCCACTCTTTGGAGTTCTCTACTCTGCACCTCATACCTTTCCTATGTAAAAACTCCTGTGCTTCTTGTGCTTTGCAAATTGACACTAAGCCTTTGGTTTTCTGTTGTTTTTATTGGTTTTCTTTGGTTTTTTATTGTTTGTTTTACCAAAGCCCCACTCTGGTGGTTCCAGTGGTTAAGCCTGAGACCACTCTCATGCGGGTCCTATGCACTGCTCTCTGGTCAACTCCTGGGAACAGGGAGCCTTTTGTTTAGTAGAGTGGTAGTTGAGTTTTCTCTCCTCTAGTTGTAAAAAGAATGGAAGTGGTTAGTTTTGTAATTTCAGTCCACTCTTCAGGGCTACTTTCCTGATGAGTTATCTTAGAAACAAAAACAATAAAGTGAGTATTATTTGTGCCGGTCAGACCTCACCCAAGGAAAGCCCAGTTTTCTTTTAATGTGTCTTTGACCTTGTTCCTTGCAGAAAAATTGCCCTTGAATTACTGTGCTAAAGAGCTTTTGACCTCTTCCTGAGCTTGGCTTATGTTGTAAGAGCCATCACATTAGCCATGAGTGGCTGTGTCTGAGCCATCCGGGATGGCAGGTACCAGCTCCTATTAGATTCCTTTCCGTCCTCAAATCGCCTCCTTGATAGAAACAGCCAAGAGTTGGTCCCAGTTCATCACCACTCTTTTCTATTTAACTCTTGTCCACTCTGATCTTGATGGCCTCCCAACTATTAACCTTGCTATTCATTTCTTGGTTTCTGCCCTTGGCCCAACCTTTAGACTTAACTCTCAGTCCTGTCTCCGCACCTACTTCCTTGGCACCACTTTACAATTCTGCTGTTCTCCCCACCCGTACACTGCTGCTAGACCCAGATATACTCATGAGAATTTTGTTATATTAGGGATCTGTCTAGAAAGCAGGGAGAAATGAGATAGGAAAATGAAAACAATGGAAAAATGTAATTTCACCAAAATAGAAGAATCTTGTTCAGGGAGAAGCATAAAGAGGGTCCCTGGTCACCCTTGGCTAGGTTGATATGATTAGATGGAGTGGGAGAAAGACCTAGTGCTAAAAGCAGTGAAGTCAATTTCAGTGCACAGGGCAGACTCTGGAATAGCCACTGAGCCAGGACACAGCCCACACTGCAAGACTGGGCCAGCACAAAGGGAACTTGGCAGGGTGGGAATATTAGGGAGGTCTGGAGACAGGACAGTAAGCAGCCCACCACTGTCAGACCATCCAACCTCTTAATATGTCCAAGCCAGGAGGCACAGAAGGAAGTCCAGAAAGAAGTTGTGGCCAGTGGGTCTTCCCTGAGCAACGTCTAAGAGGTGTAGACTTGTGGAGTAGAAGAATTGGAAACTTGGGTCCAGAAAGGGTGAACATGGTAAGTTCTGAGGGTGCCTAACAGGGCTTTGATTCCATCTTGGAGAAAGAGCCTGACAAAGCAGTGAACAGATGTGAGTGTGGATGGTGGCCCAGGGCTGCCCAAGTGCTCTTCTCTCACCAACAGGCATCCTGGGTGAATCCAAACACCCTAGGGAACCTACAGTCTGAATGGCCTAGAAAACTCTGCTGGACTTAAGACCTCATATTGAACTACTTACTGGACATCTCTACTTGGGTGTTGCAGAGTCAGGCCACATTCAAAATGGCCTACACAATCCTGTCCAGTTTCCAAGCTTCCAGTCAAACTTATTTCAGAAGAAAGCATCACACTGCCCACACAGAACTTCCCAGGGAAGACAGTGATATCCCTGATCTCCCCATCTGCCTCAAGCCCCTGGCAGACAACTGAGATTTTTCCAGTTCTACCTCCTGGCTATCAGGTTTGTTCCTGATCTCTATCCCTCCTACATAGCTCACATTCAAGCCACCAATACTCCTGCCTCAATTGCCACAACAGTCTCAGCTACCATTGACTTACCTGTCCTTGTTGATGTCATCTTACATGCCATTCTCATGCTATTCTTATTCCCAGGCCCTAGGGAATGTTCCATTTTCTGAAGGGAGGCTGGACAATATACTCTACCTACCACCCGAGGAAGATGGGTCCTGAAATTGGTGCAGCCTGGAATGTTCCTAGCCATGACACAGAACGCAAGCTCAGACCTACAGGGATAGAGGTTACATAGGCCCCTGTGCTGAACATGGGCCCCAGATCAAATCATTAACAATATTTACACACTTTTCCCATATTTGGGAGTTACTCTCTTCCCTGATCCAGCTTTCTAGCCCTTTTCCAACTATTAAATCATTTCCCCAGACAATAACATGGGTCCACCTGCATATTAGACGTCAGGCTCAGGCAAAAACTAGTAAAATCATGGGCCCCTTGGAATATACCAAAAACAGACCTACTAGCTTTTCCAAAACGGAGACCCCAAATCTTCATCTGCAATATTCTTGCCTTTAGGTTCATGATTAGTCAACAATTTGTTCTGTTTTATATCTTAACTCTTTTTCAGCCACCAGGTTCCAGATGCTGCCATGATGCCAATTGGACTTCCCTGGGCAGATGACCCCATGAATGTGTCCTGAAGCCTTACCTCCCCAGATCCCTGCCCCACTAGGGAAAGGAAGAGACAGGCTGGGAATATGGATCAACCTGCCAATGCCCATGTTCAGCAGGGAAGCAATTAAAGAAGCCAGACCTTCCACCTGCTGTACCCCATAATGACCCTGGGCCCATACTCCCAGAGGGATAAAGAATAGGAAAGCTACCTAGGGAGGGAGTGGGATACAGAGATCTGGTGGTGGGAGTTGTGTGGAAATGTACCCCTCTTATCCTATGGTCTTGTCAATATTTCCATCTTATAAATAAAAATTATATATATACATGCATATATCCCAAGCTCCTGTGATAAAAATGAATAGATACAAGCCCTAGGCCAGATCAATGGTATTTAAATATTTTCCTCATATTTGGGAGCTACTCTCAGCCCTGATCCAGCTTTCTAGCCCTATTCTCAACTCTGACACCATCTTCCCAGATAATACTTTTTTTAGTCCACCTGCATGTTAGCTGGCAGGCCCAGGAAAAATCAGTAAAGTCATGGATCCCCTTGGAACGTACCTAAAATAGACTTCTTACTTCCTATACGAAGAAACTGTGGGTTCCTGTTTATTAAACAATTTGTCCTACTTTGTATCTTAACACCTTTCAGTTCCAGACACTACCATGATGCCATCCTGACTTCCCTGAGCAAACGACATCACCGATGTGTCCTGAAATCTTACCTGCCCAGAGCCCTACCCCACTAGGGACAGACAGAAACAGGCTGGGGGTATGGATCCACCTGCTAATGTCCATGTCCAATAAAGAAGCGATTACAGAAACCAGAACTTCCATCTTCTGCACCCCATAAAGAATTTTGGTCCAGGTTTCATGGTGGGGTACCAGGTGAAGCACACATAGTAAAAAAGCAAGGACACACACGAGGATCCTGGTTTGAGGCCCGGCTCCCCACCTGCAGTGGGGGAGGTCACTTCACAGGCGGTGAAGCAGGTCTTTAGGTGTCAGTCTTTCTCTCTCCCTCTCTATCTTCCCCATCCTTCTCAATTTCTCTCTGCCCTATTAAAAAAAAGAGAAAGAAAAAAGAATTGAGGGAGTCGGGCGGTAGCACAGCAGGTTAAGTGCAAGTGGCACAAAGCACAAGGACCAGCGTAAGGATCCTGGTTCGAGCCCCCGGCTCCCCACCTGCAGGGGAGTCACTTCACAGGGGGTGAAGCAGGTCTGCAGGTGTCTGTCTTTCTCTCCCCCTCTCTGTCTTCCCCTCCTCTCTCCATTTCTCTCTGTCCTATCCAAGAATACCAATATCAATAGCAACAATAATTACTGCAACAATAAAACAAGGGCAACAATAGGGAATAAATAAATAAATATTTTTTTTTTAAAAGAATTGAAAGTAGTGCAGGCACCGAGCCCCAGTAATAACCCTGGGGAAAAATTGGGGGAAGTCCATACACCCAAAGGGGTAAAGAATAGGGAATCTTCCAATGGAGGGGATGGGACACAGAATTCTGGTGGTGGGAACTGTGTAGAATTGTACCCCAGTTATCTAACAATCTCGTTAATCATTATTAAATCACTAATATATATTTTTTAATCCTACAGTTATTTTCACTTACTAAGGATAAATCCCAAGTTCCATTGTCCTGCCTATCTGATCTACTTTTAACTATAACTACCTTGGACTATTTGATCTGCCTTACCTCTGTGATCTACCTTTTGACTATTTCTCCAGCTCCATTCTTTTCTACTACCAATTATATGCTCCACAAACACACTTATTCTCCACTCCTAAAGCCTGTCATAGGTGAGCAGGGATGCGGTTCAGTCCTAGAGCACACAACAAGTTCTCAGCACTGGGTATAACAGTGATGCTCTGTCTGTCTCCCTGCCCAGGCACCTACCTACCTATTTCATTAATAAGGAAGATAGTAAAGTTTTTTTTAACCTCATCACCATGTCACTGCTTCAAATGGCTCCTTGACTAGCAAGAAATCCACACAACCACCACCACGATTTGTAGCTAACACAGGATCACCGAGACCCAGCTCTGCAGAACCTTATCCAAGAAGCTTTCCCTTTCCACTAGATACTTTCCAAAGGCTAAAATTATTACTATTATTTACTAGAACACTTCTCATCTCTGGTTATAGTGGTGCTGGAGATTGAACCTGGAATCTTGAAACCTCAGGCATGAAAGTCTTTTTGCACAACCATTATGCTATCACTCCAGCCCCCAAATATCATTTTTTTAAAAAAAGATCCTAAAAGATGACTTTATTTTTCACATTCAGGGACGCTAATTTGTCCTCTCATGATGCACAGTGCCAAGCTTCACATCAATCACACTACCTTTTATTAGAGTCATCTGTTTCTATCTACTTCCCACTTAATGGTAGTCTCCATGGGAGGAAGGATGATGTATGGCATCGCCAAAATCCAGTCATAATAGATTCTAAATAAACTGTAAATAAATAACTGTATTAAATAAATTATGACCACTCCTTTGATTTACTCAGTTCTCCAATGTTGGAAGAGGAAAGACTGCTTAGTGCTGTTCTTCCCACACAGTTTTCAGGGGGACTTGGGTCAACATCATGGGCTCTGGGTTCACGTACAGCTTCATCTTACTGACTGAGGAAACCTGGGCAAGTTACCTAAATCTTCTTGAGTCTCACCCTCCCTCACTGCAAAATAAAGATCGACACACTCTGCTTTGTGAGGTTGTATAAGGTCACAAACAGTACTGTTCTAGGTACATAGTAAATACTCAAAGAAAACAAAACAAAACCTGGTTATAATCATTCTTCCTCCCTATTCTGTATGCCAGCCTGTTATTCAGAGTATGGTTTTGGTTGGGAATGGAAAACAAACTAAATCTTTTCAGTCTATCTTTAACCTGAAATTTCTGCCTTTGTTTTGAGAAAACATCGTTTGCACTCTTAGCTCTTTTTTTCTTTTCCAAGAGGAAAGCTTCACAGAGTCACGGTGGCAGCTAGAACATGGGTCCCGTGAGCCTGGATGAGAGGAGTGGTGCTACCTGCCCAGTGCAGAGGGGCTGGGCCACGGTGGCAACTGGGCCACGGTGGCAACCCACCAGTGCTAACGACCTTTGTGCAGCTCATTAGCGGCACCTCACACTCAATATTTACCCTTGTGTGCTTTACAGCATTCTGCTTTCTCCTTGGGAAGCAAGCTGTTTTCATGGCAAGGAAAACCTCTGATGCCAGGCAGCAGCTTCAGCTCTGTCTACAGTGGATGGCTGGGGAGAACATGATGCCCAGGAGCCTGGGACGAGGCAGGAAGCTCGGGGTTCTCATTCCAGCCCTGGGTGGAGCTTTGGGCAGTACAGTTCTACCCAACAAGGGTGCCACACTCATGACTCAGCTCAACAGTTGTGGCCCCAAATGTATTCCACACAATTGCTCTGTGCTCACCACCTTTGTCCTCTGGAAGGCACAGTTCTCTGAGCTCGGGCCAGACCCCACTCCTTTAATAAGCACTTGGGGAAGGGCCTTCATGGAGGCTTCCTTGAGTAGGTGGTGCTTTGGGGACCTGCTCACCAGCTTGTCACAATTCACTTAAAGGTGTGTTCTCTCTCTCTCTCCCTTCCTCCCCGCCCCCCCCCCCCCACAGAGACATGCAGCAGAGCATACATGGTGCCAGAGATCGAGCTCAGAACCTCATGCCTGCAGGTTCATTGTCTTACTGCTGTACCTCCTCCTGGCAACTATTATAAAGCTTTAACCCAGCTCCTGAGCTGAGGCAAGCCCTAGGCTAAGGGCTGGGGCAACATCAGGACTAATAGGACAGAGTCTCAGCTGTGAGCAGCTCATTTAAATGCAAATGAGCTCAGGCAAGAATTACTAAAGTCATGGGCCACATGGAACATACCTGAAACAGACTTCCTAGTTTCTTTGCACATCCCCTAGTTTTATTTGCTCTATTCCTACCTTGGGGTTCCTGTTTATTGAAAATTTATTTTATATCTTACTGCCTTTCAACCACCAAGTTGCAGCTGTTGCTATGATGCCATCCTGACCTTCCCGGGCAGATGACCCCACCAATGTGTCCCGGAACCTCACCTCTCCAAAGTCCTGACCCACTAGAGAAAGACAGAAACAGGCTGGGGGTATGGATTGCCCTGCCAATGCCCACGTCCAGTGGAGAATCAATTACAGAAGCCAGACTTCCCACCTTCTGCACCCCATAAAGATCTTTGGTCCATACTCCTAGAAGGATAAAGAATAGGGAAACTTCCAGTGGAGGGGATGGGACACAGAACTCCAGTGTTGGGAACTGTACCCCTGTTATCTTACAGTCTTGTTAATCATTATCTAATCAATAATAAAAAAAATCTTGGCAGAAAAAATAAAAGAAGACTGAGCTGCAGCAATCCTGCTAAGCAGGGATGCTAACGGGTACAGTGCTGAGCTCCAGGGCAGGGCCACTTGAGAAGAACCTGGGGCTACATGGAGTAGGGATCACTAAGCAGCCTTATACTGGGAGCTCTCAACTCAGACCCACCTCTGTGGGAGACGTCTGACCCCCACCCTCTGCCCTGTTCTGAAGCCACAGACCTGGAAGCCAGGGCTGTGTCACAGCTGTAACTCCAGGTCCTGCATGACGTGATGCAGACCCAGACGCTGCCTCCGGGGACTGAGTGTGTTCTGGAGAGCAGCAGGCTCACAGCCACTCTGACAGCCCCAAGCCAAGCTGCTTCCTGCTTCCCTCAGCGTCTCCCCCACAGCTCAACTCAGCCCACTTCTCAGCCCTCCAATGCTCCCCAGCTTCCAATCCTCCCACCTTACTCCCCAATCCAGTGTAGACAGCAGAGGACACCACGTGGCCAGACACTTCTCATCACCCCCAGCCACAGATGTTCAATGACTAAATGTGTCTCCCCCAAATTCATGTGATGCAGCCAAATCCCCTATGTGATACTTGGGGGGGGGGGGGTGAGGAGGTCATTAGGTGTGGAGAAGAACCTTCATGAAGGCACCGGGACTGGAAAACAGATCCTAGAGGATGCTCTTTCTACAATGTGAAGATACAAGGAGAAGGCAAGAGTCTGCAAACCAACGAAGAGTTCCACACAAGCTGATCATGAGCACTCAGCCTCAGGAACTATGAGAAGTGAGTGATGTCTACAAGCCACCCAATCCAGGGGCCTTGGCGGCAGCATCATAATATAAGTGAGGCAAGATGCAGCCCAGAATGAATGAAAACTTCAACCCTGGGGCATGGTTGACCGGTCAGTGTGCAGTCCCAAAAGCACTGGAGTTCCTGTCCTACCACCAGCCTTGTCCAGGCTGAAACTGCTTTTTGGAAGTGCACAGAGTAGCAGGAGAGAAAATAACTTGGGTAGCTGCATGCTTAGTGGCAGGAGATGAACCCGGAGGATGGTCCTGTGTTGCAGAGGTGACCACAGAACCCAACGCCTCTTGTGAAGCCCATGGAGCTGCCTACCTGCCCCTGACATGCAAATCCCCACACCACAGCTCCTCTCCATGAGCAGGTGAAGCTTCACAAATGGTGAAGCTGTGCTGCCCTGTCTCTCCTCCTGTCCCTCTCTCTCTCATCCTCTATCTGGAAAAAAAGGTCTGCTAAGAGTCATGGAATCAAAAAAGACACAAAGTCATGGACCTGGTGGTTTTCTTGCATGCCCCAGTCATTACCTACTTCTGGGCCTTAGTTTTCTCAAAACTAATTCCATTTTACGCCAAGGGCTCTTTCAGTCTCTCTTCCTCTCCTTCTCTTTCCTCATAAGGGCACTAACTCAGGACAAAGCAGGAAAGGCAGCCAAGACAGAATGATCAGTCCTGGTGCCAACCTACTTATACCAACGTGGCTGTATCCAGACTTGTGGCAAAAGCTAAAGCCCAGCCAGCCTTGGGTTGAGGACACTTCACTTACATACACGCCTGCCTAAAGCTACTCAGAGAAGTAAAATACATGTATTTTTCCAAGTGTCTTAAAGAAATCTAGAAGCCATCCAGTTTAGTGTCCCTTTGATAGGTTGCTGGAACCAAGACCTCAGGAGAATGGTACTGACTAAAGCTGCGTAGTATGTAGATAGCCTATCCCCTGGCCTCCTGTCCCTCAGGGCAGTGACTGTCCTAGACTGTGAAGTAGAACACTCAGTGTCTACAGCCCCAGCTTCTGGCTTGGTTCCTCTCTGCTCAGTGCTGCTTAGAGGTGGCACATGTGACTGAAAGATTGGGTGTGGGTGGGAGTCCCATTCAAAGCAGGGGCCTGGGTGCTAGAATGCTAGCAGCTGCTGACCCAGGCCTGAATTCTGGCTCAGTCACTAAGTGGGCTAAGTGACTTTGGGAAGGTTACTTAGCTCCTCTGGGCCTCAGTTTTGTCACCTGCTAAATGGAATCATAATCCAGTCCACCACACGTGTAGCTGCACTGATCAAATGGGTTAATACAGATTAAAGAGCTTCATACTGAGTAAGTCTGATATGGGCCTAGGTGGTTATTATATTGTCATTACTACTACTATTGTTAGATGTTCACAATAAATACATATTCCAAGCCCCATGTCACAGATCAACTAAATTAATATAGATTGAAGAATCATATATAGAGCAAGTGCAATATAAACCTAGGTGGTTATTTTACCACTGTGACCACTTTCATGATTAGAAGTTTACTGTAAATGCTTGTTTCATGCCTGCTCAGAGAGAATCTGAGTGCATCCACGTTGGGAACCGGAAGTCTGCCTTCCAACAAACACCCCAAGTGACTACAGAGAGTGCTGGTGGATTGGGCAGGAGTGGCCCAGGCACCGTACTGGGAGCAGCCCTGCTTCCCAGGGTGTGTCCCTGTGTGGTGACCACTCTTTGTTCCATAAAGGGCTGTCCCTTTTCATTCTTCTTCTTCTAGCGTTTGCCTCTCTTTTCATTTGCAGCTCTAGATCCACACTTCTCAGAGTCTGCCCCCTCTAGGGTGGCTGCTTTAAAGACTGAGCCTCAGGTCCTGCCCCAAATTAGCTGGTCTTGACTTAGGCTTAGAAAGTTCAGCTCATGGGCTTAGGCAAGTCTGATGACTAGTTGAGCTATTTCCCTGGCCAAGCACAAAAAAGGTTGTCTTCTTTTTTTGCTTGTGGACTAAGAAATTGGCCTGTCCAGCACTGCCCCCTCCTGAAGTGATCTAGATGGAGGTCTGTAGCACTTTGAAGTCTCTGGTAAACTGCAGCTTTCTTGGACTAGCCTAGCTCTGCATGTGGGCACTGTGGGTCCCAGAACTGCCCGGGAGGGAGGGACCCAGGGTGCCCTTTGCTCCCTTCTACCTCGCCTACTCAGAGCTGCTGCTCACAGATCTCCATCCCAGCCTGGGTGGAAGTTCCATGCCCGCCTCTCATTTCCTGCCAAGAACAGAGCCAGCCTTTCTGATGCCCTGGCTCTCTGCCCAGTGCCCGGGCATCAGGAGACACCCTTGAACACAGCCTCACCCTTTCTCTCCAGGACTGAGAGCCATGCTGGGGTGGGCAAAGAAGGGGCAGGGCCATCACTTAGGGGCTGCTAAGACCCAGCTTGGGGAGCAGCCAAGAAGTCAGTCCCCAGACCAGACAGCCCCTCCCAGCCTACCCAGACCTCTGTGTACTCATGCAAAGATAATTCAGTTACTGGAACTCAGACTGGAGAGATAACCTGATTTAGAAGCTGAAACCCTCTGAGCTGGGGAGGTGGGGGTGGTAATGTAGGAATAGTTCTTATTAACCCAGGAGGCTGAAGCAGTAAACACAGGAGAGGGGGTATTTGGTGGGGAGGTACTAGGCGTCTGCCCGCCTAGGAAAAATGATTGCTTGGGACTGGAGGCTGATGGGTAGAACTTGAACCCCCTTCCCTGTACTCTCAGTTCATCTAAACACTCACTGGCCCTTAAATGCCTCCGTGAATTCACTTTTTTTTTTCTAGAAATTTAAGATAGCCATCATCTGCCTTATATAGCCATCAAGGGAGGAGATAAGCTGAGAAACCTATAAAATGTCAGCAAGGAAAAAAAAAAAGAAAGAAAAAGGAAAATTTCCTGGGGGTTAATTTGAGTCATTGATCACCTGCTTCCTTGGAACAAGTTATTTCAGTGAGAGTTATCATCTCTGAAAGCTTGTGGCTTGGAGACTGTGGAACCCATGGGTATGGGGGAGAGAGCACATAGAGGTCAAGGTCAGAAGCCTGTGGGCCATTCTTTCCCCTCCTCTTCCTTCATACCCAGAGCCTGCACTCCATGGGCCAAATCGGGGGACCTCACTCACCCTCCCTCTGCCTCTCACACAGTCTTCTCGACCTAGAGCCACCCAGCCCAATCCCATCACTTCCCTCCACCTGCATTTGGAGGGGAATGGGCTGGTTTCTTTGGCCCTGGAAAGGAAAGGGGGTGACTCAGCCCTTGAGAGCAGTTCCCTTTATTTATCTCTGTCTTCTCTTCTCCAGGCATACAGACATTTTTCTCTGCAAATAATTTGTCTTCTTCTTTTTTTTTCTTTTTCTTTTCTTTCTAATATAACCTGCCCATTCTGTCAAATAAATGTAAAACACTCAAGAAGAAGCTCAAGCCAGCACAAGAGTTCCTTGGGTGGTTTAGATGGGAGGGCTGAGTAGGGTGCTACTCTCACCCAGAGGTCACCTGGAGAGACCAGAGGCCCCACCCCATCAGAGAGGCTTGCACTGGAGCTGTCCTGGGAACAGCTGCTGGAGCAGGTCTGGAAGCTCCCACATCAGCCAGGCGGCAGACAGGCCAGCAAGGAAGGAGTTAAAGGACAGTAAGCTGTCCCCACCTCCCTCCTTCCTCTGGACCCCTGATTAACCAGTCAGTAAAAAGGCCTGGTGGAAAAAGTCCAGAATCATCCACCCTGATCCCAGGGGCATCTGCTCTTCTCAGCACAAATCAAATCCCTCAGAGTGAGGAGTGGACTGGGAGAGTGAGGAGGGCACAGGGAGGTGGCTTCCAGTGCTTTTCTCAGGCTGGGCAGGAGGGAAACCTTCTGCCTCTGGGGTCTGAAACCCAAGGTTTTGATAAAAGTGTGTGTGGGGGGGGCTCTCAAGAGCACCATGATGCACCTGTGTGCTGGCTTCTGCATATCCTCCGGCGAATTTGTTATATCCCCAGCAGAGATGTGCCTTGCTGTCCCTAGCATTTAAGGGGGTTGGGGTCATCTTTAGGGTTACCTTCTGTGTCCTGAGGACTTGAGTGAACTAAGAGATAAGGAAGGGAATTCCATCTGAGCAAACCTCAGGAAAGGTGGACTCTCCAGCTTCTGCCAGGAAGCTCAGACCTCCCACTGCTCCTCCAGGGAAGGGCCTACTTAGCTTGGCTCCTTTCCTGCCCACCCTCCCCACCCCCACCCCCCACCCCCATCCCAGGCCTCAGCTTCTGCCAGTGGGACAGTCTTTAGGCTCTATAGGTCTGTTGCTGAGCCTTTGTGTCCCTGAAATGCCTGAAATTTTCTAGGCCATAAACTACTGTCCCTTCCTCTGCAGCTCTGAGCACCCTCCTCAGGGTCCTCCTAGCCATGCTAGCCTGAAGGGGTCTTCCCTGCTTCAAGTGAGGGCTGCGTTTCTGGGTCCTGCCTTGCTTGGGATCTGCTAGTAGTTCAGAAGGGCCTATCCATGTAAAAACACTGGGGTGTCCACACTGCTGTAACACACAGTTAAATAGGGAGCCTGTATTTCTAGAATATTCTGCTTGTACTCATACCCAGACAAGGTCTTCAGTAACAGCACTGAGGAAACCCCACTAATATAATTTTTTAATGTAGTGTCATAAGTACTATGAGTAACATAATAAGAACAGTGTTCACCCTCCAGGACAACCATTTTTCAGACATAGGGATGCCTATAGCAAAGCTAGATCCCAGGCCCCAATCTCACCCCTCCCCACTCCCTGTCCCCCATCATCCACCAAACTCCTCTGCATCTACCTCACCCCTTTCCTTCCCAGGACTCAAGAATCCTGAGCTGGCATGCCCAGAGGTGGAGACAGCTCTGAGAAACGGGAAGGCAGAGACAGACAGAATAGTCTGCATATGAATATCTGCTTAGCTGCCAAGGGCAAAAAGATTCATGTGAAAACCCCACCCTGAGAAGCTAGTAGCGATCCATCAGCAATGTCATCAAGTTAGGATACTTATTGTAGGTTTGCGGGAGAACCAAGTAATGTACCGATTCAGGAATCACAGATTTGGAGAAAGAGAGGAGACAAAAAGCTCTCCCCTCCTCACACAATCAAGCCCTCACACAGCTTGCTTTTCTGGCTGGAGCTGCGTGAGAGAAGGGGAATGTGGAGGCTAGAGGGTGCAGACAGTGGGCCAGATGGGGAAACCAGCCTCCCACACAAAGAGGGGAAGGGAAAGCCATGTATCCACCTGCGACTCCAGGAAGGAACCATGTGAAGATGGCCAGTGGGCACTGCAGAGGGAGGACTTGCCAGGGCTGGCTGTCCCAGAAGCCCAAAGTGCTCCGACTGAAAGAAATATGTCTGTATCCACTAACTATTCTTCAGGACCAGGCAGAGAAATTGACGCTGTTGATTCATTTAGCTCAGCAGTATTCAGGTCAAAATCAATCTTGTCAAAAATCCATCACCCACACTCAATAAGTAAGAAAAGGGATACAGGCTCTCAGGGAATCAATCACACCCCAACAGGGAGCAGCTGCAAACGGATCTATTACGGCCTCTGACGGGGGCTTCCATTACTCAACCTTCTGGTTCTGAACGTTCCCTGGGGATCTTTCCAAGGTCATGGGCACCAGTCCCAGTCCCTACCAGCAGCCAGCACTGCAATGGCACAAGAGCAGGTGGTCAACCTCCCGGTCTTCTCTCTCCAGCCAGGTAGAAGTTTCTAGAGACATAGTGTATTTATACACACTTACTTTACTCAGGATCAGCATTCAGTGGCTTGGGAGGGCCCCACAGAAGTCCCTTCATCCATTTCTTGATTTCAGAAATCACGTTTATGTAACTCTGCTGCTGGCTTCAAATCCATGTGGCTTCCTCACATCTGCAGGAAAGGAAAATCATAGCTTAGGATAGAGTGGACCCTGCAGGGCTTCCCAACTGCAGGGCCTCTCTGAAGACAGACAGAAGTCAAGACATCCCATCCTCCTTGTTCTTAGTTCTGAAGTCAGCATCCCCAAATACTGACGACCCTGATCCTCCAAACTCAAAGTAGGGGGACCAGAGAATGTTCCTCAAAAGAATCAGGTGAAGCGGAGAAGCAATTATAGAAGCCAGACCTCCCACCTTCTGTACCCCATAAAGAATTTTGGTCCATACTCCCAGAGGGATAAAGAATAGGCAACTTCCCTGGACAGACAACCTCACCAATGTACCCTGGAATCCCACCTCTCCAGAAACCCACCCCACTAGGGAAAGATAGAAACAGGCTGGGAGTATGGATCGACCTGTCAACACCCATGTTCAGCAGGGAAGCAATTACAGAAGCCAGGCCTTCCACCTCCTGCACCCCATAATGATCCTGGGTCCATGCTCCCAGAGGGATAAAGAATAGAAAAGCTTGCAAGGCAGAGGATGGGATATGGAACTCTGGTGATGGGAATTGTGTGGAACTGTACCCCTCTTATCCTATGGTCTTGTTGATATTTTTCATTTTATAAATAAATTAAAAAATTTTTTAAAAATTTTAAAAAGAATAGGGAAGCTTCCAGTGGAGGGGATGGGGCACAGAGCTCTGGTAGTGGGAACTGTATGAAGTCACACCCCTGTTATCTTACAGTCTTGTTAATCATTATTAAATCACTAATATTTTTAAAGTAAACAAAGGGTCTGTGAGGGAGAGGCCTGAGCTCTATCTTTGCATTCTCATAGCTGTGTGAGCTCCACCCAGTTTAAACCTCTGGGCATCTCACTTTTCTCATACATAAGCTGGAAATTGCAAAGGGTTGTCCTCTTAGTAATGCTGCACATTTCCCAAGCCTCCTCCATGTGTGAAGAATGATGTCGACAGTACCCAGTGGGTGAAGACTCTTGTTAGACAAAGGTCCCTGCTGGCATTGAGTCTTCACTTTTATTCTCATTTTTCTGCCACAACAACCTTTAAGATGTGTCCACAGGATTCATTCATTCTCTCAGAAAATATTTCTTCTCTGTTGACTATTCTACTCCTGTGCTGAATTCTGGAAAGAGTATACACAGAGGGCTGGGGCAGAGGGCCTCTAATCACATGCAACACTCACAGATAATAACAAATGGTTCATGGAGAGCAGGAATGAACTGGAGAGTGACTGAGTTGCTGTGGGGTTGGGAGCTGTTTAAATTTGATTCAAGGAAGGCCTCTGTGAGTAGGGAACACTGGAGTTGAACCCTAAATGGTAGAAAGGGTCAGCCAGAGGACAGTCTGGAAGGAGGACATTGCAGGCACTGAGAACCAGAAGGCTGAAGGGAGTGGAGGTAGGGGAGTGAATGGAAAGGTACAGAGGACATAGGTCACACGAGATCATGGAGTCTTTGATAACTTGGGGTATGCAGGGGTCAAACCCAGGGTTTCACATATGAGAGACGCAGTAGACCACACCACAAAGCTACCAGCCCAGTCCCTTAGGTTGTATTTTAGAGAGCTCATTCAGAGTGCTGTTTGGAGAATGGATTGATGCTGGGCCACAGTGAAAGGAAGGAAGAAAGGAAGGAAGAAGTAAAGCACCCCATATCCATCCCCCCCACACACACTTTATGAACTGAAGTTCTATGTCTCCTCAGAACTCATGCTGAAAGTCCCATCCTCAGTGTGAAGGTATTTGGAAGACGGTCCTTGGGGATGTACTTAGGTTTAGGTGAGGCCATGAGGCTGAGGCCCATAATGGAATCAGCATCTTTCTAAGATGGAGAGAGACCAAGAGACCCCAATCCTCCCTTCCTGTGCCCCCCTCCTGCCCCCAGCCATGTGACAGCACAGTGACAAGGGTGTCATCTGCAAGCCAGGAAGCAGAGCCTCCCCAATAACTGGCTCTGCTGGCACCCTGATCTTGGACTTCCAGCCCCCAGAACTGGGAGAAGTCAGGGTCTGTGGCTGAAGATGCTGAGTATGTGTTCTGTTGTCATGGCAGCTCAAGCAGAGCAAATGTCCAGTGTCTAGAGACTATGGTGTGTGTGGGGAGGACACATCAGCCTCAATGCTGCCGAGGCCTGATTTCTAGAACTATAAGGTCTCCAGCTCCTGCCCACAGCAGCATCTGGCTATTAGGGTGAGACCTCAGGGGGCCTATTCTCTGTTTCCAAAGTTTCTTTGCTTTCAGCTTTTCTCAGAGCCCTGCCCCGCTAAGGGGGTTGCTCACACCTTCCAGTGACTCCAATGCCCCTCTGCCGAGCTCCCAAAGCTGCAGGCCCAGGAGAAGCCCCTCACACTCCCACTTCCTGCGGCAGTCCATCCTGAATGGAGAACTTCCCGCACCAAACCCCACTGTCCTCTTCATGACACCAGGGGAGGGAGCTGCCCACTGACTCAGCAGATTCCCCCTGCCAGAGTCAGTCAAATGACTACTTCCAGGAGTTGCAGACTGTTACCCTGGTGTCCTCAGCATCCGGCCCAGTGCCTGGTGCATACCAGGCAGGTGGCTCATGGCATTCTCCTGAGTGAAAGGACCAGCAGGCAGGAGAGGAAGAGAGAGTGGTCCCTGAAAGCATTTCGTGAGGGTGTGGAGGGAAGATCGAGGGGGTGGCACAGGCGCTCACTGCAGGAGATTGAGGGGTCTTAGGCAGGAAGTTGGGTGGAGAGGCCACTCCCTCCTCCACCCACAAGTACATATGCACTTGCTTCAGGATGATGGGAGTCAGTCTAGGGTGCCAAGAAGAAGCAGGTAATGGTCTCTATCTCAACTTCACAGCTGGGTGGGTTGAGGTCATGCCCAGGGAGTTTGTTTCTGGGACAGCAAAGAAACCTCTAGTTCTATCTAGTTCATCCAGCTGAATGGACAGGCTGAGTCTGGGGTGTGCAGGCTTCCATGCCCTCATCCCAGATCCCTCACTGGACTGTGTCTTGCACCTCCTCAGATACTGTCCAGCCCCACCCTTGAGCTCTCAGGCACAGGGCCTCCCCAAGATGGTGGCCTCCTCAGAACCAATGACACCACCTGGCTGCTTCCTGAAGGCTAGACACAGGTTCTCTCATTTAGTTGTTTTCTTGGATAGAGACAGAATAGCAGAAAAGAAGAGAGAGGCAGAGACAGACTGACTATAAGACCAAAGCTTCCTTCAGTGCAGTGGGGAGCAAACTTGAACCTGGGTCACACTCACTGCAAAGCAGTACATTATCTAAATGAGTTATTTCAACAGCCTTCCTTTATTCTTCAGACTAACCTTAGGGAGTGGAAGCAACCATTCTCATCTCACAGAGGAAGGACTGGGATCCAGGAAGCTTACTTAGTTCAACACTTTACAACACTAATGGGCAACAGAGTCAAGACTCCATCCAGCTATGCCTGACTCCAAATTTTATACTACAGGTCCTTTGTGAAATTCATTCCTTAGAGACAAAGAACCACATGTATGAAAGAGTTGTGGATGGGGTAAGGTCAAAGGAGAACCTGGCCCATTAGGCTGATGGCAAAGGGATGGTACAATCTGTATGAATCAATGTTCCCAGGTCAGAAGCGTGACACCCTTTATGGAGTAGAACCAATTTCCTCTCCACCAAGGAAGAATCTACTCTCTAGCTGGCAGGAGAAAAATAAATGGACATCCTCTGAGACTTGATATCAAGCAGTCTTTCTCATCCTCACACACAAAGAGGCAAAACTATTGAGGTACAGAAAGAAACAGAAATCCCAGGTGCATCTCAAAGGGTTGGGAAGGTTATTGGATCCTAAAACTGAATCCAAAACACCTCTTCAACAAGATCCAGACCATCCGAATTAGACCAGCCCATCTCAGCCCATCCTGAGGGCCAGTACCCTCCCCCAGGGTCCCTTTTAATCCTCTTCTCCCTTCGTCCCTATGAAGTAAGCCCTTTCCAGCCTGTTCCCCAAAAATCTCTGGAACCAATTCTTTTTTTATACTGTTTTTTTCTTTTTTAAAAATTATTTATTTTATTTATTCCCTTTTGTTGCCCTTGTTGTTTTATTGTTGTAGTTATTATTGTTATTGTTATTGATGTCACTGTTATTGGATAGGACAGAGAGAAATGGAGAGAGGAGAAGAAGACAGAGAGAGGGAGAGAAAGATAGACACCTGCAGACCTCCTTCACCGCTTGTGAAGCAACTCCTCTGCAGGTGGGGAGCCAGGGGCTTGAACCAGAATCCTTATGCCGGTCATTGCACTTTGTGCCACATGTGCTTAACCCGCTGCGCTACTGCCTGACTCCCCCTCTGGAACCAATTCTACCTGCCTTTCAAGTAGTCCACTTTGTTTAGCAAAGGGAGATCACTGGCTCCTAACCCAGCATTCTGATGTGATTCTGCCAAAAATTTCCTCTTAGGACTGAAGATGTCTTTTGTTTGCAGAGATTCTCCCTGCCCAGAGACACTTCTACCTTAGCTGCGGAGTTATATCAAGGGCTGTAATGGTTTCTCTTACCTGAACGTCCTGGAGCTCAGATCCCACACAGAGACATAGGCACAGGCATGGGCACCTGTCACTGGAATCTGTGAATTGGAGGATTCTCTTAAAGCTCTAAGAAAACCCAAGCCTGAGATGTGCTCCCAGCCAGCAGACTTTGGATTGCAAGTCTTGGCTGCCTGAAACCACTGCTTGTCAAGCTTTCCTGTACACAGGAGTCACCTCGGGGATCTTTTAGAAATGCATTTCCTGATCCAGTGAATCTGGGCTGTGAGAGGAGACTGCGTTTCTAGCAAGCTCCCAGGGATGCTAATGTCCCTGGTTCACGATTCAAAAGTTAGAGTAACCAGGATTCAAAGATGTAAACCTCAGGGACATGTTTTGCTTATGCATTAGAAGCTCAGAGATAGGTGGCCTGGGGTCAGCTCAGCACTCACTGACAGCTTCATAGGCTTTGTCCATCCTTTGCAGCAAAATCTCTCTCAGAATCCCATAGACCTTTGCATCTCCTTGATCAGAAGCGTGTCCATGCCTGACTCCAGGCCTGATACTGTCCACAGGGATTAGGTTTCCCAGTCCAGTGTAAGCCAGTTATTATCTCCCCCTCTGGGGCTAAACACATTTACACCTGAGCAAAACCCAGCCTCTGTTTGCAAGAAGGAAGGGGGTGACTACAAAACAGACAGGCAGCTTACACAGATGGCTCCGGGCATCCAGCAGCCACTGCCAGACCTCTACCTACTTGGTCCTTCTCTAAAAAGCCTTCAAGGAAAGGGAGACTATAGGGTGTTGGGGGCAGGGAAGGGACAGCAAAATTAAAGAAATCAAAACTAAGGGACTTTTAAGAGTGAAGGGAAAATTCCAGCACCAAGCACCATGAATATGTTCATCAGAGAAAGAGCTGGTGACCAGGAACAGTTTAGCTGGTAGAGTGCAGGAGCTGAAGGCCCCTGGCTCCTGGTTCAACCTCCAGTACAGCATGGATCTGAGTAGCACTCTGATTCCTCTCCCTCTCCCCCCCCCCCTTTCTCTCATATGAAACTCTCTATTTCATATGAAATAAATAGATAAATATCTAAAAAGAGTAAGATAGTGATTGTCCCTGTATGCCTCCCTCCTGGGGGTGCTGGCAGGACCACATGTGGCAGTGAGCAGAAAGGCACCTCGAAAGCAGTAAAATGTCACAGGGATGTAAGCAGATGTGGTGGTGATGTTTTCAATCTCTCTCTCTCTCTCTCTCTCTCACACACACACACACACACACACACTAGACTGGGAAGCCTAGAGAATGGCCTCCCGCGCAGGCTGTCCCCCAGCCAGATGACCTCTGTGACCTTGGTGGGAAATTTCTCTGCTCCTAACTCTGCCTCTTTGTTGACTGTAACTGCCCCAAGATCAGCTGACGCTACTGGCAGGGCCTGGTGGGCTGGCAGGAGGCTCCTGCGGGAGGAGAAAGAGGCATTTGTGTGGAGGAGGGATTCTTGCTCCACAGTGGTGAGAAGTCAAAGAGCCACAGGCCTGAGGGGACTTTGTGTCCTCTATAGAGTGAGCAGGCCCAGTTCTGGGCACCAGCCTACAGCCCAGTGTCTTCACACAGGCTGTTACTTTTCCTGGAGGTTCCCCCCACCCCTCCACACACACATTGCTCAGGCCTGGGGCCCCTCCTCAGCCCAGGCAGCTCTTCTGCAGAGAGCTCCTCCTTGGCCCCCAGTCTCAAGCAGCCACTCCCTCCCCTCCCCCACCTGTAGCTTACTATGAGAACAGACATTTTTTTCTTCCTCAGCTCAATCATTACAACCTATTGGTTGGTTTATTGTCAGTCAGTTGAACCTTTATAAGGGCAGGGACCATGGCTGCCGTGCATCTCCACCTACTCAGCACAGGGTCTGACACACAGCATTCACACAGAGACTAAGCACTAAATGAATGAAATATGCATGCATGCACACATGAATGAATGAATGAATGAATGTACTGAAAACAGTTGCTCTCTGCCTCCAGGAATGGAAGAATAAGAGTAAACATTTAAATGAAGCTAGGAGCATTTATTTAGCTAGAAGGGGTGAACTTTCTAGCTCTGGTGGTCCTACCGGCTGAGCAGAACAGTGTGATGATATGTCCACATAAGGGGACAGAAGATGGCTAGAGAGTGTTGGGATGGTGCCACCTGCCCAAGAAGATAGGGCCCTGGCCCAGTCACCGCCCCCCCCCCCCCTCCCAACTAGCACAGTACTTGAGAAATTGCCCCTTTGATCCCTGGTGCACCAGCCTCTGCTTTCAGAAACCCCATCTGTCAGCTGTGTGTGGGGGTGAGGGGTGGGGGGTGGGGGAGATGGGTGGGATCAGAGGATGGGATCCTGGGCTCCAGGTTCTGGTCCACTGGGCCATGTGATGAATGGGAAATTGACTGGAATGCCCAAGCTATGACCCAGAACTGCAACCTCATTGCCCGGGGCTTGATGGCAGGGAAGTGTAGAGGGAAACACCAATCACTCACACTGGCCTGGAGTTCACTTCCACTATCTTGGCAGTGTTGAAAAGGTTCCTGTATTTTTAAAAAAAAAAACAAAACAAAACAAACAAAAAACTAGTATAGTCATGGGCTCTTTGGAATATAACTAAAATCAGCCTACTAACTACCTACAAAATGGAGACCCTCCAACTCTTCATCTGCACTACTCCAGCCTTTAGGTTCATGATTAGTCAACAACTTGTTTGGCTCTATATGTTAACCTTTTTTCAGCCACCAGGTTCCAGGTGCTAGCATGATACCAACCAGACTTCCCTGGACAGACAACCCCTACCAGCATGTCCTGGAGTCCCATTTTCCTGAAGCTTTGCTTCCCCAGAACCCCACCTCACTAGGGAAAGAGAGAGACAGGCTGGGAGTATGGATCGACCTGTCAATGCCCATGTTCAGTGGGGAAGCAATTACAGAAGCCAGACCTTCAACCTTCTGCACCCCATAATGACCCTGGGTCCATGCTCCCAGAGGGATAAAGAATAGGAAAAGTATGAGGGGAGGGGAGGGGATATGGAGTTCTGGTGGTGGGAATTGTGTGGAGTTGTACCCCTCCTACCCTATGGTTTTGTTAATTAATCCTTTCTTAAATAAAAAAAAAAATTAAAAGAAAAGGGAAGGTTCCTGTATGTCCATCCTGGTGTTATGAAAAGGCACTGTCCCAGCCAGCCAGTGACCACAAAGGGGTTCCATCAAGCAGCAAGCCTGAGAGATGGACAGTTTGTGCCACTTCCAATCCTATTCCTCCATGTGATTCCATCCGTTAGCCTGTGCCAACAAACACTGCAGAAAATAAGGGCTGAGGAAAGTGGAAAGGGGAAAAAATAGTAAGCAAGTAGAAAGCTAAGCCTGTGTGTGTGTGTGTGTGTGTGTGTGTGTGTGTGTGTGTGTGTGTGTGTGTGTGTGTGTGAAGGGAGAGGGAGAGGGAGAGGGAGAGGGAGAGGGAGAGGGAGAGGGAGAGGGAGAGGGAGAGGGAGAGGGAGAGAGAGAGAAGAGCTGGAGCAGGGTGAAAGCCCCACACAAAGCTAAGATGAAGAACTGTCAGGGGCCAGGAGTCAGCTCACCTGCAGAGCAAGTGCCTTAGTAGGCCTGAGGTTCCAGGTTTGAACCCCAGCACCACATCACATGAGAGTGTCATGTTAGGATGGGGGGAAGCTCCATGGATGCTAGAGCAGTCCTGTTATTTCTCTTCCCCTCTCCTTTCTCTGTTCTATCTATCTAAGAAACAAGAAATAATGAAAAGTGGGCCCAGGATGGTGGTGCTGTACATGTATGAGGCCTGGGTCTGCCCCCAATACCCTTTTCAAAAAACAAGATACTTGTATCAGAAAATTTTACACTGAATATATAACTTTAGGTTATTTTGGGAAATCTTTTGACCCATCCATCCATCCATCCATCCATCCATCCACACAACCACACACCCACCCACCCACGCATCCATCCATCTGTGATGAATGAGCACCCACTCTTTGGGAGCCAATGTGGTAGCCATCAGACTTGGAGGGCAAAAGACATGTACATAGTCTCCCCCACCCCACCCCCGATAAAGCCCGTAATGTTCTGAGATCATCAGGAATAAACCAAATATTAACACAGAGAAATTGTGTAAGTGCTCTAGTAATCACACAATAAGTGTGTTTAACAGACATCAGTCAGAATAAATGTTCTAAGGATGTGGGAACTGAGCTGATAACTGAAGGAAGAAGAGGAGTTAGGTTAAAAGGAGAACAGAAGTATTCTATGCAGTCAAAACAATATGTGCAAAGATTCAAAGGTTAGATGGGACAAGCAGTGAAAAAGGACACAAACCCAAAGTGTACCAGTTTTTTTTATGTAGTGCATTCTGACACGTAAACACCAAATGACTGCAAGATTCGGGTGTAACATAACTGGTAATGGTCCCCAGCTGGAAGAAAAGTAATCTAGCAAAAATAGGACGAATAAATGTATTTGGTTTTAATATAGTGTACAGGAGTCTTGTGGTGGAAAACTGTACTGAAATTAAAAGGAACGAGACACAGCTCCACAGAACCATGGCAATTGAAGATATTATACTAAGACACTATGCTAAGCCAGATATAACAAACGTTGTTTGATGCCACTTATATAAGATAGCTAGAAGAGGCAAATTAGTAATACCAAATAAATCCCGTTTCTTGGCAGGAAACAGATTAGATAGGCTAAGAAGAGAGGGATAGGGATTTGCTGCTTTAAGGTTTCTGCTTGGGGTGATACAATTTTTGGAAATAAGTGCTTAGAATACTCTTACAGTCTTTTGGTGTGCATGTACACCTATGTTATTTTACTTTATAGTTTTGTGATACGCCTACTACTGGAATTCCTGGGCCATAAGCAGGCTTGGTGGTGGTGCATCTAGTTGAGCACACGTGTCACCATGCACAGGGACCCTGGTTCAAGCCCCATCTGTGGGGGGGTGGGGGTGGGGGGAGCTTCACAGTGAAGCAGTGCTATAGGTGTCTTTCTTTCTCTTTCCCTCTCTATCTCCTCTTCCCCTCTCAATTTCTCTCTGTCCTATCAAATAAATGAGTAAATAAATAAAACAGCAGACTCACTGTAAAAAAAAAAAAAGTGTGTATCCATTTAGCCATAGTATTTTCTGCCTAAAAGTTTTTCAGTGAGGTTGAACCTATCAACATATACTCTCATCAGAAGGATATGAGAAGGGGCACAGTGGTGGCACACCCGATTAAATGCACAAAGTACTAAGTGGTGGGACTAGTGCAAGGATCCAGGTTTGAGGCCCTGCTTCCCAACTGCGGGGGTGGGAGTGGGGGTGGGGACACTTTGTGAGTGGTGAAGCAGGTATACAGGTGTCTTTCTCCCTCCCTATCAATCTTCTCCCCTCTCAATTTCTCTCTGTTCTGTCAAATAAAAATAGAAAGGGGAAAAAATGGCCACCAGGAACAGTAGATGCATACTGCCAGCACTGAGCCCCTGTGGTAACCAGAGAGGAAAAAATAAATAAAGAGGGATGTGAGAATACTGCATCTTGTTGAAGCCAACATTAGGCATTGCCTTTTTTGTTTGTTTGTTTTTAGCAAGTCTTAACATATGAAATGATAGTTCTTTGTGGCTTTAATCAGTATATTCCTGATGACCAAATAGTTGGGAACTTTTTCATGGTGGTCTTCAGGATATTCTCTTCTGTGAAGCTTTTGCCTCTTGAAAAGAAGGATAACTTTCTTTCCTCATTCCTTTCTCCCTTTCCTTTCCTGTTCCTCTCCTTTACTCTCTCCCTTTCTTACTTCCATTCTGTTTATTTTTACTGACATTCTTTAAATACTAAAAAATACTTTAAATATTTTTGTCATATATATAAGTGCTTAACATCAATAATGTTCATATCTCAATAGTAATGTTCTTAGTAGTCTCCTTGTATATTTCTTCTCTTTCAACTGTGATCCTTCAGGACTGTCTAAGCTATTTTGAATGTGTAAAGTTAAGAGTCTCTCAATTTTCACATATAAAATGTTATTGTACTTTCCACTGGGATTGCATTAACCTCATAGGCCAAATTAAGGAACACTGCTAATGTGTTATAATAGTGAGTCTTTTTTTTTAAACTTAAAAAAATTATATTTATTTATTCCCTTTTGTTGTCCTTGTTTTATTGTTGTAGTTATTATTATTGTTACTGATGTCATTGTTGTTGGATAGGACAGAGAGAAATGGAGAGAGGAGGGGAAGACAGAGAGGGGGAGAGAAAGACAGACACCTGCAGATCTGCTTCACCACCTGTGAAGCAAGCCCCATGCAGGTGGGGAGCTGGGGGCTTGAACTGGGATCCTTATGCTGGTCCTTGTGCTTTGCACCATGTGCGCTTAACCCGCTGAGCTACTGCTCGACTTCCATAGTGAGTCTTTTTGATAGGAGAAAATTCCTTCATTTAGTTTCGCCTTCTGTCAGTGATCTTTTGCAGCTTTCTTTAGACTTACACAATTTATTTCTAGTTATTTGATAGTTTTAATACTATTGTAATTGCATCCACCTTAATTTTCTTTTATGACTGCTTTCTCCAATTATATAGAAGTGATAAGATTTAGACCACTTTTTAATGTTAGTAAGATGGTTTTGGTCAAGAAGGAAGTTTCCTTCTGTCTCAATTTCCTTTTTAAAATATAAATTATTAATGAGAGAGGGAAAGAAAAAGGAAAGGAGTGAGAAAGAGAAGCAGAGCAACTCTGGCATCACTCAAGCTTATAGGCCTGCACTCTGCTGCCACAGGCCTCTCTTGCCCCAATTTTGTAAGATTTTCTCCTTTATTAAACAAATTGGATGAATTACAATGGTCAATTTTTCTAATGCTAAGTTATTCTTGAATCCCTAGAACAAATTCCAGAAGACCATATTATTCCTTTTCTAAATTGCTGATTTTCCCCCCAAAAGTCCTTTATCAGCACTATCTCTATTTTCATAAGGGAGAATGGTCTTTAATTTTCCTTTCTTATAATGTCCTTCATGGTCTGGTATCAGAATGAAGCCGGCCTCATAAGAGTGTATTGAGAACAGTCTCTTCTGTTTTCAAAAAGAGCTTAAGACTAGTATTGTTGTTCCTGCTTTTGTTATTTTAGAAGAGGTTACCAATTGGGGTCAGGCGGTAGCTCAGCAGGTTAAGCACACACACAAGGTAAGAAGCACAAGGACCAGAGCAAGGATCTGGTTCCAGCCCCCAGCTCCCCACCTGCAGGGGGTCGCTTCACAAGCAGTGAAGCAGATCTGCAGGTGTCTATTCCCCCCCCCCCGCTCTGTCTCCCCTCCTCTCTTGATTTCTCTCTGTCCTATCCAACAACAACAGCAATGACAACAATAATAATAATGACAACAGCAAGGGGAACAACAAAATGGGGAGAAAAATGACCTCCAGGAGCAGTGGATTCATAGTTCAGGCACTGAGCCACAGCAATAACCCTGGAGGCAAAATAAATAAAATAAAATAAAATAAAATAAAATAAAATAAAATAAAATAAAATAAAATAGGTTACCAGTCAAGCAACTTGAGCCCCACCTGTAGAAGAAAAGCTTTACAAGCTGTGGAACAGTGCAGCAGGTCTCTCTCTCTCTCTCTCTCTCTCTTTCTCTTTCTCCCTCTCTTTCTCTGTCTCTAAGGAAAGGAAAGAGGAAAGGGGAAGCAGAAGGGAAAATAAGAGAATAAAGAAAAAATGGCCACCAGAATCAGTGGAGTCTTACAGGCACTGAGCCCCAGTGATAACCTGGGTGGGGGAAAAAAAGTAATTGGGGGGATTCAGAACTCTGGTGGTGGGAAGAGTATAGAGTTGTACCCCTGTTATCTTGTAATTTTGTAAATCAATATTTAATTACTACTAATAATAAAAAATAATTTGAGTTTAGAAATTTTCTTATGGAAGTTTTAAGATAAGGATTAATTTCTTTAACAGAATGGGACTGTTTGGACTTTCTATTCCTTTTACATTAGCTTAGTAAAAAATTTTTTCCCTATAATTGTCCATTTAATTTAAATTTTCTAATATGTTGGCTTAAAGTGAGTTTATTTATTTAGTGTGTGTGTGTGTGTGTGTGTGTGTGTGTGTGTGTGTGTGTGTGTGTGTGTGATTGTTGAAGCTTCGCTACTCCTGGTTGACTAATTTTTACGACAGAGAGAGATAAAGACAGAGTGAGAGAAGAAAATATACCACAACACCAAAGCTTCCTCTGGGGTGTTGGAGGCCAGGCTCCAATCTGGGCTTGGCACATGACAAATAGGCGCGTTATCCAGGTGAGCTATGATACTGGTCCCTGAAAGGGATTCTGAACATCATCTTATTATTTTTATAAAATCTGTAGTCTTTGTAGTACTGTCCTCTTTTTTTTTTATTTTACTCTTGCTATAGGTCATTAGTTTCTGATCTCCCATTTTTCTGATCACACTTGCTGAAAATTTATTTTACTAGGATATCAAAGAACCAAATGTTGGCTTTGTTAGTTTTCTTTAGTACATATTTATTTTCCATTTATTGATTTCTTCTCTTCTTCCTTTAACTGTCTTTGGGTTTAATTATTGTTACTCTTAAGCTTTTTGGAAGCGATTCTTAGATAACTGATTTTTAAGCCTTTCCCTTCAAGTACATTCATTTAAAAAATATAACTTTATTTCTTTTATTTAACACTTCATGTGCTGGATGACTTGGATATTCTCTTATGCTTTCAAATAACTGTTTTCACTTTTGTTCAGATTTTAAACATCTGACTGACAGAAACATTTCTATGTTATAGAGTTTTAAGAAGTATAATTACAGTGGGAAAACAGTGAAATGTTAATAGAAGTTGGTGCCCTCAGACAACTTTAAATGTATTGGATTTTATTCTACAAAATATGCTTGCAGAATCAAATGGAGACTCTTCTACTCCTGGAGATTTCTAGCAGGGAAATCAAAACAACATTTTCGATGTTAGTCATTAATAAACTGCTAACAAACACTGGTTAAATAACTACTATGTAGGAGTCAAGGTAGCAGAGCAACTAGGATTAGAATGTAGGGTTCACTTGTCTTAATGTGAACGTGACATTTACTAGCAAGTGATCTTCAATGAACTTTTCTGTGTTTTCTCTTGTTAAAACAAGGGTACATCCTAATCATCTTATAATGTGAATGAGGGAGATTAAATAAGATCATGTAGACCACATCTAGGACAATGCTTAGAACACAGTAGAATAGCTAGCATCTAACTGTTAATCATGCTGACTTGTATTTTGGAGAGAAGATCATTGGGACTCAGAGAGGTAAATTTACTTGCTTAGGTCCCATAGCTTATAAATGATAGCACACAGATTTAAATAGAGCTCTACATGTCTACAGACTCAGGAGGTTTATACTAAGGAATGCAAGAGGCGTTGGTGGAAGAAGAAAATAGAAAAATGGCTGCTGCAGTACTCTAAAAATAAAGTCACGGGGACTTAAATTTAAGTGATGACAATGCAAAGGGAATGGAGGAAAATTATCTGAGAGGCATGACTCCGGAAACACAGGACTTGATGAATCACTGGATACAAGAGTGTGGGGAGCAAGAGCACAAAGTCAGGGCTGAGTCAGGGTGCCAAGCCTGGGTGACTGGTGAGTTGATGATGCATAAATAGAAACAGGAGAGACAACAGGAGGAGTGTGCTTTGGAGGGGAGGTGTTAGACTCCGTTTTAAGCCTGTGGAGAGGTTGCCTTCAGTTGCAGATGTTGTTTTGGAAGTTGGAAAGAGGATAGCTCTGTAGAGATTATCCCTGGAGAGGAGGTAGTTAAAGCTTCAACAGAGGATGTGATCCCTAAGTGAGAGAATAAAGAGACAGGAACAGAGCCCCAAGGATTGAACCTTGGGACACAGCCAATGTTTATTTATGGATGTTCTAGAAGTGAATAAATAGACATGGAGATAAGGGAACTGGTGAATGTAATCTACTCAGACTTTCAATAAACCGTTGGCAAGATTACATTTCAAAGACTATAAGTAATCAGGGCATGATGTGTACGTGAGGAAAGCAGTTTTGTTAGAAACAAAGAATGGGTTTAGAGACAGAAAACAAATAAGTATAAATGCATGGTCATTTCTCTAGGAGACAAGCAAAAAGGATCAGTGCTGGGTCTTTACCAATGATTTTGATAAGGGCATTGCCAATAAAATCTCTTTTTGCATTGACTTTATATTATTTCTAGAAGGAAGACACCAAACTGAAGAGGATAGCCTAGAGGAGACCTTAGGAATTGGGTCTCACGTAGCCTTCTGGGAACTCATTTTAAAGCACTGCCTCATACTCATTACTTGTAGTCTGCCTTCCTCCATAGCTGAAGCCTAAGGGGCAAATTCAGTCCAGTGAAGTCCAATGCACTTTAGCCCAACCTCCTGGGTGTCAGCTCTCCCCTGGGATCCAATGGCCTGAGTGGACCCCAGCTCAGAGATCAGGTAGCTGGATCTGCAGAATCCAGTACTTGTTTATGTTAGGAGCTTTTTGAGTGCTGTGATAGCTTCAGTCCTCAAGGCACTTAATATAAAGTCCTTGTTATTATTACACTACAGAATACAACCACTGACCTAACTTACACACTCTAGTTGTAGAGACAGTATTAGCCATATACAGAGATACAATCTCCTACATTTCTGAGTTTTCTTAAAGATAAAATGGAGCTATGTGATTAACTTTATCTAGGACTGAATAGATTTAGGAAGTAAAGTTTTTTTCACACAAGAGTCTCCTTCATCTCTGTTTTTCCTTACAGCCTTGGAAGACCATCCAACCTCCATTAAGCTTCATAATAGAAAAATAAACCTTTATTGTGTTAAGCTACTTTGGGGGTGGGGTATGTCTATTCCACAATCAAGCCTAGTTTCTACCAGTGAATTCACCATTGCTCCCCAGGAACTACAGTCCTATTTGTATAATCCAGTTAATTAATTGGGCCACTGCAATTTGAATACAGATGTTGTATTCAAATACCAACTACTGCAGGTCTCCTTGAAGTGAAGGAACCTCTGGATGGCACTGTCCAACAGAAGTTTCTGCAGTGATGGAGACAGCCCGTATGTGCATTATCCACCACGGTGCCCACTTGCTAGATAGGGAGAGTGAGGACTTGAAAAGTGGTTAAGAGACACGAAAAATCTGAATGTCCAATCTAATTTATTTCAGATTAATGTGAATCTATACAGTCCCGTGTGGCTATCATTTGGAGAACACTGCCCGCCTCAGGGCTGCATATGCCTTCCCTTAGTGCTCTGCACTGTGTTCTTCTAGTCGTTGCTGTTGTACAGGGTTACTTCTGGGGCTCAGTGCCTGTATTAGGAATTCATCACTCTGTGCAATTCACACTATTTATAATAGAGTCAGAGAGAAATTGAGAGAGAAGTGGAGGGGGGCAGAGAGAGAGAGATCTTCAGCACTGCTGCTTCACCACTTGCGAAGTTTCTCCTCTGCAGTGGGAGTTGGGGGCTTGAACCTGGGTCCTTGCACATGGTAATGTGTGCACTCTACAGTGTGCGCCACTGCCGGGTCTCTACACACTGTTACTAATGTTTGCAAGTTTAACCACTACACAAGAGATTGTTAAAATTTAAAAATATATAAATTTCATGTTTTATTATGGTCAGTGCATAGGTATGAAAACTGTAGAACATTTAGATCAATTGAACCATTAAGAGTAAGATCTAGAGACAAGAACTTGGATTCATCAAACATTTTTTTTTCCTAAACTCGGTGTCTGCCTTTTATAGCCTAAAAGATCATCAAAATATCAAATATCTGAAACTGTACCAAGCATTAGCCTTCCTTTAAACTTGAACTTCCTTTAAATTTACTTTCCTTTAAGCTGGAAATTCAATGGAAATTCAGTTTTGGTTTTTTTTGTTGTTGTTGTTCCTTTTTGGAGGAAAAGACGTATGGAAGGAGAAAAGATCTATAAAAAGGAGGGTCTGAAAGAGATAGATGAAATTGTTACTTGAGAAAACCTTTAAAATTCAATATTCTTCACTCTTTAGGTAGGAGGAAGGCATAACAAAAATTCATATAATCAAGAACAAGCAAGTTGCCACTTGTCCTTTGACCAAACCTCAAAATAGGGGACTAAAAGAGAATTAAAACCACAGCCCATTAAATAATCTCAGAGATTAGAGATCATTTCAGTTCTCATAAAAGAGACCTATTCAAGCTAGTTTAAGAAAGGCTTCAGGGGGCAGGTGGTCGTACACCCAGTTAAGTGCACAAGTTACTGTGTGCAGGGAGCCCAGTTCCAGCCCTAACTCCCCACCTTCACAAGCAGTGAAGCAGACCTGCAGGTTTCTATCTTTCTTTCTCCCTCTCTGTCTCCCCCTCCTGTCTTCAATTTCTGTTTTCCTATCAAATAAAATACCACCCCCTTTCTCCTCTCTCTATTTGAATGAGAAAGTCAGTCCAGGGGCAGGGGTGGCGCACCCAGTTAAGCACACATACCAGCACCTGAAAGGACCTGGGTTTGAGCCCCCGCAGGTGGGACGCTTCACAGGTGGTGAAGCAGGTCTGCAGGTGTTTCTCTCTCCCTCTCTATCTCCCCTCCCCTATCAATTTCTCTCTGTCCTATAAAAACACAAATTAAAAAAAAACCCAGTCCAGAAGCAATGAATCATGCATGCATATGGACTTGATTCTACCCCAAAAGGAATATTCGTTTTTAGGGTTTCAGTGAGATGATGATGATGATGATGATGATGATTATTAATGATTTACAAGATCATAAGATTATAGGGATATAGCTCCACACCACACCCACCACAGTTCTGTGACTCCGCCCTCCACCACCCCAAGAAGATGACCATCATAGTTCTCATGAAGTCTTACAGTTTGGCTACTTTTCTTTCTTTCTTCCTTTCTTTCTTTCTTTCTTTCTTTCTTTCTTTCTTTCTTTCTTTCTTTCTCTCTTTCTTTCTTTCTTTCTCTCTTTCTAAACAAATTCATGTATTTCAGTTCTAGTCATTTTTTGAGAGATGCAGATATAAACAATAGCAGTTAGGTCCTTGAACACAAAAAACTGAAGGGTAAAACTTTTTGACTCTATCCCCTCCCCCCACATCTTTTAAAAATGCAGAGCCAGGGACAGGAAGTAGCACAATCATTATGCAAAAGACTTTCATGCCTTAGGCTCCAGGGTTTCGGGTTCAACCCAAGAAAGAAAACAAACTATAAGATTCAAGGGATAGATTCAAAGCCTCTTGCATACTGGGTATCACTGAGCTGATTCATGGACTCAACTTACTTACTGTTTGTTTGTTTGTTTGTTTATTCAGAAAGTCTCTACTGGGGCCAGGTGGTGGCGCACCTGGTTGAGTGCACTTGTTACAATGCACAAGGACCTGGGTTTGAGCCCCTGGCCCCCACCTGCAGGGGGCCAGCTTTACAAGTGGTGAAGCAGGGCTGCAGGTCTCTTTCTCTCTCTCTCTCTCTCTCTCTCTCTCCCTCCCTCTCTCCCTCTCTCTCCCTCCCTCCTTCCCTCTAGATTTCTGGCTGTCTCTATCCAATACATAAAAGTAATAATAATAAAAGAAAGTCTCTACCACTCCCAGTGGCTGTATTTCCCTCCCCTTCTCACTCCCTCCCTCCCTTCTTTTCTCTCTTTCTTTTTTGTTCTGATAGTGACAGAGGGAAATAAATAAAGGTGGGTGTTGGAGAGAAGGAGGGGAGAGATACCTGCAGCATAGCTTCACCACAAGTAAAGCCCCCCACACCCCCTGCTGTAGGTGGAGACCAGGGGCTTAATCCTTGGTCCTTGTACATGGTAGTGTGTACACTCTACTGGATGTGCCACCACCTTGGCCCCACAAGTAGCTGTTCTTATTCTTATATTGATTTACTTATCAAGAAACTGATGCTCATTGAAGTAATTAGCCCAAGGTCAGATATCTAGCCTGTGAGAGAGACAGGTTTAACTTTAATATTTCCAAATATTAAAGCCCTGAACTTCTCAGCTAGCCTCCTTTTTATTTCACATAGTGGGTAAAACTTCATGGAATTTATCTTCTCAAAAAAATTGATAGAAGGTGGTCCGGGAGTGGATAGGGCAATGGACTCTCAAGCATGAGGTCCTGAGTTTGATCCCCGGCAGCACATGTAACCAAGTGATGTCTGGGTCTTTCTCTCTCCTATCATTTCTCAGGAATAAATAAATAAAATCTTTTAAAAAATTGATAGATGCAGAAACTGTCAGTGTATCAGGATAACTTGAATTACAGAACAGTCAACAGAATAGAGACCCACAACCTGTAAATAGCACAAGATCAAACACCCAGTGCATCATACTATCACTGACTTCCAGTTTTCAAGAAAGCACATAATAATCTTACATTACATTTTTATTGAGAGAAAACATGACATATGTATGAGCAAGGATAATTCTCTAGCCATATATCCTTTAAGGTGTCTGTTACCAGTAGATAGATTTCTGGGCTGGGCAAAATCAATATGAGAATCAGCAGTTCACATGTAAAAGGAAGCTCAAAGCATAACTGAGTAGCAGAAAACAAGAAATATCACCAAAGTCATCAAATTCTATAGACATGCAGTAACTGGGAGCTACTAAAGATTAAAGAAGAAGCACTGTGGGTCTCTGCCCAGCAGAACACCTTCAGTTAAGGATGGTGGGATAGGACTTCCCATGCTGGCAGGATGGACATCAGAAGCCAAGGCATAAACATAAGCAGCATCTGAGGTTCTATGTAAATGGGAGAGGGCTGGCCACAGGCAGCAGATGGGATTGAGAATCAAGATTTGAGCAGGTTGCTGAGGGAGGTGAGCATGGAGGAATTGGCAGGGGAGGATCATGAAGGACCTTTTACGCTGTGTTAAGCAGCTTGGACTTTGTCCAGGTGATTAAAGCAGGAGAATAACAGGGTCAGATCCCTGCTTTTAAAAATAGCTTTTCCTGCTAGAAGGAAGACTGATTCGAGAAGGAAAGGCCCAGGGGCATGGAGACATAGTGGGTATCCAGGCATGAAATGATGAGGACCTGAATGAGCAGACATCCCAGAGAGGATGGAGAGAATTTCAAGAAATACTTGGGTTGAATGTGCTAGACTGGTAATCAATAGCAAAGAGAGGCTAAGCAAAGGAGAGACCCATGAGTGTTTGGAACATTCTGGCTTGCAGCCTGTACCGACAGGGAGTAAATCACCACAACAGGCAGGTGAGGTGGATCATGTTCGGGACAGGAAATGCTTAGTCCACACTTGACAAGTTGGGGAGCCTACAAGACTGGAGAGAGAAGTCTAGAAGCTCAGGACAGGGGCTGGGATTATTGTCACAGATTTGGATAAAACCTGTTACAACCTGAACAGGTGAGGTCACCACCAGAGAGCATGTTAAGCGAGAAGACAGAAAGGTCAGGAGCTGAATCTCGGAAAGGACCTGTCTTTGGAGGCTGAGGGTAAGAAACAGAAGGAGAAAAGGCAGGACAATATGAGACTAAGGGATGGAAAGACAAGAGGGGTGGAGGAGAGTTGGTGGAATGCTGCAGAAAGACTCAGTGGAGTTAGTATTAAAGTGTGGAGATCAACAAGTGATTGATAATCAATCATATTGAGTGCAGTATTCAGGAAATAGTCCAGTGGTAGCATTTGGTAGATTAAAGAGAAAACAGAAGTCTTTAGAGTGAAGGGAAAAGAAGGCCACGACCACATAGGCAAAATTAGTGGCCATCGTGCCCATGTATTCAGGAGACTGGCCAGATGAAAAATGTTTAGAAATGATTACCACCACCACCCCCCAGGGCTTGGTACTGGCACTACGAACCCTCTGCTCCTGGAGGCCATTTTTTCCATTTTATTGGATAAGACAGAGAATAACTGAGAGAGGAGGGGGAGATAGAGAGGAAGAGAGAAAGACAGACACCTACAGACATGCTTCACTGCTTGTGAAGCATCCCCCTTGCAGGTGGAGAGCTGGAGGCTCGAACCTGGATCCTAGCACGGTCCTTGTGCTTAGTATGATGTGCACTTAATTGGGTGTGCCACCACCTGGTCCCTAGAAATGCTATTTTCATTATTTGGAAGTGCTTCAAATGTTCACATCACTGACTAGTGGCTTTGTAGACAAGACTTTCTCCAGAGTAATGGAAACCAAATTTAGACTGCAAAGTGCATGGAGGGGGATTTGCTAGTGATGAGAAGAGAGGTTTGGTGAGGGGACTGAAAATTAAGACTTGAAAAACGAGAAAAATCAGATAAAAGATAGAAAGGTGGGGCTGGATGGTGGCGCAGCGGGTTAAGCGCACATGGCACTAAGCCCAAGAGCCAGCGTAAGAATACCGGTTTGAAACCCGGGTTCCCCACCTGCAGGGGGGTCGTTTCACAAGCAGTGAAGCAAGTCTGCAGATGTCTGTCTTTCTCTCCCCCTCTCTGTCTTCCCTTCTCTTTCAATTTCTCTCTGTCCTATCCAACAACAACGACAGCAATAACAACAACGATAAACACCAAGGGCAATAAAAGGGGGAAAAAATAGCCTCCAGGAGCAGTGGATTCATAGTGGAGTCCCAGAGATAGCCCTGGAGGCAAAAAAAAAAAAAAAGAAGACAGAAAGAAAAGCAGGTCAAGCAGAGGTGTGTTGCTTTACTTTGCAGGAGGCAAAACCTAGACATCTGGGGAGACATACTGGAAGAAAAGAGACCAGAGAAGGAATACCAGACCCTGATCAGAAGATACAGCCTTTGTTGCTGGAAGAACACTGCTTTCTAGATAAAACAGGAGCATGCAAATAGAGATAGATAGTCATGTGGAGAAATGGAAGAGAACTAAGCTGTGGAGGCCTCAGCCTTCTCAGGAAGGCAGTCACCTCTGCTCTAGGGTAGGCATGTGGACTAGCAGAGACTTTAAGTTGTCAATCATAGTAGGGGGAGACATGAGGGAGCAGTTAAAGGATGAGTAGAAGCCAGAATGGAAGGACTTGCTTTAAATTAGACTGATGATAGCAATGCAATCAAAGGAAAGTCAACTGAAACAAAGACCTGGGTTCGAACCCCTACTTTCTATCTGTAGGGGGAAGCTTCAAAATCAGGTCTTCAGGTCTCTGTCTCCTCTGTCTCTCCTTCCTTTTCAATTTCTCTCTGTCCAATTAAATGAAATAGAAAAAAAAATTGATAAAATGGCCACTGAGAGAGATGGGATTCAAAGTGCTGACACTGAGCCCCAGCGGCAATGAGAAAGAAGGGGGTGGGGAGGAGAAATCAGTACAAACAACCCACTTACAAATAACACAAGAAAACTTTCCAGAGGCAAGTCATCTTCTAGAAAAGCTGTACTGATGGTAGTATCAGGCCATTTTGAGGATGTGGTATGGAAATAAGGGGAGTTAAGGTTTCTACCCCTCAAACAAAACAGGTTTGGGAAACTCTTTCCAGGTCCAAGTCAGTAGCTTCACCTCCACCGGGTCTATTCATGGAACATAACTGAATACCTACAAGGTTTCAGGGCTGAGCTGAATGCTTTTAAGGATGAAGGGGAGAACAAAACAAATGAGACATTTTCTTTAGCTTATAGTTTGGATCAAGGACTTACTACCTAGTGTTCAGACTCCTCTAGGGGAAGCATCCACAGACCAATTTCTCTTTCTTTCCTTCTTTCTTCCTTCCTTTCTTTCTTTCTCTCTTTCTTTTCTTTCTTCCTTCCTTTCTTTCTTTCTTTTTTCCACCTCCAGGGTTAATACTAGAGTTTGGTGTCTGCACTACAAACCCACTGCTCCTGGCAGCCATTTTTTCCTTTATTTTATTTACTTATTTTTAATTTTTGCTGTTGTTGTTGGATAGGACAGAGAGAAGTTGAGAGAGGAGGGGAAGACAAAGAGGGGGAGAGGAAGACACCAGCAGACCCGCTTCACCGCTTGCGAAGAGATCCCCTTGCAGATGGGAAGCCAGGAGCTGGAACTGAGATCCTTGCGGGGGTCCTTGCACTTTGCACTATGTGCACTTAACCCAGTGTGCCACCACCTGGCCCCTCACAAACCAGTTTCTACTTATCCCAATATGTCAGTAGGCCCTGAGTCTTCCTTCCCAGGATAGAATGAGGAAGCTGAGAGGGGACATTTCTCCCCCATGAGATATGCCTGAGAGGACCAGCCTGTGTAATAATGGCCCTCCGCTATTACTGGCTGCTTAAAATATCCGAAGACATATTCTATAAAGTGGATGAATCAGCTAATCATAAATGCCCGTGTCGGGGGAAGAGGCTGCCAAAAGTAAATCAGTGTGTGCAACCCACAGACTGGCTCTTCTGAACACTCAGCCCCATAGCCCGCACTCTGTTCTCTGGAAACTCTGTGTGCCCGACTTCCAAGTGCTCCCGCCACAAAAACCATCCCTGCCACTGGCCTTTCTTGCTACCAAGAAGTTTCCACAATTACCTCACCCCAAGAGTCAAATGCAAAAAATACACATAGATTTTTCCAGAATTGATATTTAATTACCTAGCTTATGTTCAAAATTCCCTGCTGAGGTGTATTGCCATGCTGACTTTTCCTCCTTCTCTGTCTCCTCTTTCTTTCTTTCTTTCTTTCTTTCTTTCTTTCTTTCTTTCTGCCTTTGTTTCTTTCTTTCTTTCTTTTTATATCTTAAATTTATTTTTATTATCTTTATTTATTGGATAGAGACAGTCAGAAATAGAGAGGGAAGGGAGAGCTAGAGAGGGAGAGAGACAGAGTGACACCTGCGGCACTGCCTCGCTATTGTGAAGCTTTCCTCCTGCAGGTGGGGACCAGGGACTTGAACCTGGGTTCTTGAACATTGTGACATGTGCACTCAACCAGGTGCGCCACCACCCGGCCCCCTTCTTCCTTTTTTTTCTAGAGATTGGAATGCAGGGAGGGAGGGAGACACCCCACAGTGAAGCTTCCTTCAGTGTAGTGGGGGCGAGGCTCAAACATGGGTCGCACATATCCAGGTGAGCTAGTTCACTGGCCCACTGTACTGCTTCTGAAGGGCTGACTGCATCTAAGCTCCAGCTGTGCCTTCTCTGGCATCTCCAAAGAATGACTATAACCTACTCATTCCCTATTCTCTGCCTAAAGTCTAACTTTAATGTAGAGCCCACCTATCCCAAGGAGCCTCTACTTCCAGTCCTCCCCCATCAACTCTGTCTGCTGATGTACATGAAAACACGGATCTGTGAATACAAGTAGTACCTAACTGCATAATGTTATCTAGTGACTGAATTTCCCTGAGATTTACATCTCTAAATCAATTTGAACTTCTGAAAAGCAAACAAAAATTCCTCTCCCCTCCATCCCAAGGGTTGTGACTGAATGATTCAATAGATTGCTCATTTCTTCAATATTTTTACACACCAACTATTCTGGGGACTGAGACTATACTGAGAACCAGAATCCTGCCACTCTCAGGAAGTGGGTGTGGAGGAGAGGCAAGGAAATCCACCACTGGTAAGAAAAGCCTTAGGTGTAAGGGGAGGAAGCACAAGGTGCTCTGGGCGCACCGAGGAGTGGCATCTAAGCTGGCCCCGGCTTGTTCCATCATCAAGTGGGCAGGAAGAGACTTGTTGTAGGAGGTGGAGTCCAGGCACAGTCCCTGATGTGGATCAGAATTTGGTTAAGTCACAATCTGTAGTGTGGGCAGGAGCAGTGTCTCCTTTGGGAAGGAGACTCTTCAATGTTCAAAGCTTCTTATGTTGGTCCAGCCTGGGAGTATATGCCCAGAGTAAGGGGTGGAGAGTGATCAGACTTGGTACTGAGGGGCTCCTCAAAAATAAATGTGCACAGGGACTGGGCGGTGGCTCAGCAGGTTAAGCGTACATGGCGCAGAGCAAGGACCAGCATAAGGATCCCGGTTTGAACTCCCAGCTCCCAACATGCAGGGGAGGTCGCTTTGCAGGCAGTGAAGTAGGTCTGCAGGTGTCTATCTTTCTCTCCTCCTCTCTGTCTTCCCCTCCTCTCTAGATTTCTCTCTGTCCTATCCAACAACAGCTATAACAACAATAACGACTACAACAAGGGCAACAAAAATGGAAAAAAATGGCCGCCAGGAGCAGTGATGCAGGCACTGAGCCCCAGCGATAACCCTGGAGGCAAAAAAAAGACATGCACCCCCAAAAAGAATGTGGGTCTATAATCAAAAAGCAGAAAATGTTAGGAAGATGACCAGAGGGCTCTTCTTCTAGCGTTTGCCCTTCTTCCGTAGCCAGTCAACAGCGTCAGGTTGAGCCTGATGTAAAGTTTCGAGACCTCCTTTGAATCTGGAGAGGTGGCAGTCGTTGACTATGTGGGTCATAGTCTGTCTGTAGCCGCAGGGGCAGTTCAGGTCGTCTCTGGCTCCCCAGCGATGGAACATAGCGGCGCACCGGCCATGGCCTGTTCGATAGTGATTGAGGAGGGCCCAATCATAACGTGCTAGGTCAAAGCCGGGTTGACGCTTGCAGGGGTCTGTGATGAGGTGTTTGTTCTTGACCTCAGCTGACTGCCAGCTCTGTTTCCAAGAGACTGGAACAGAGAAGTTCAGTGTAGGCATAGGGGACCAGATTGGGTGACGAGACGTCAAGCGTTGGACAGGGTGGGCAAAGATATCCGCGTATATTGGCAGGTCCGGTCGAGCGTAGACGCGGGAAATGAACTTAGATGATGCCGCATCCCGACGAATATCTGGCGGGGCGATGTTGCTAAGAACTGGCAGCCATGGGACCGGGGTGGAACGGATGGTTCCAGAAATTATCCTCATGGAGGAATATAATTTGGAATCGACCAAGTGGACATGGGGGCTACAGAACCATACTGGGGCACAGTATTCTGCAGTGGAATAGCATAATGCCAGAGATGATGATCGTAGTGTGGAAGCGCTCGCGCCCCATGAGGAGCTGGCCAGTCTTGCAATGATGTTATTCCTCGCGCCCACCTTTGCTGCAGTTTTTATGAGATCTTTGTGAAATGACAGAGTGCGATCCAGAGTAACGCCAAGATAGACTGGCTGGGCTTCATGCTGGATTCTCGTATCGCCAAGTTGCACATTAAGCTCACGCGAGGCCGAGGCATGGTGTAGATGGAAAACAGACGATACCGTTTTTGCAGTGCTAGGGATTAGTCGCCATTGTTTACAGTAATCAGATATCAGAGACATGTCTTTCGTGAGTGTTTCCTCGAGGATGTCGAACTTTGATGCCTGAGTTGCACAGCAGATGTCATCGGCGTAGATGGACTTCCTTGAAGAAGTTTCTGGGCGGTCATTGATGTAAATATTAAATAGCGTAGGAGCCAGAACAGAGCCCTGGGGGAGGCCACTTGAGACAAGTCTCCATCTGCTAGACTTGTCACCCAGATGCACCCGGAATCTTCTGTTTTGGAGAAGAAACAATATAGTGTTGGCCACCCATGGAGGCAGGCATCTTGAGATACTGACTAGGAGACCACGGTGCCAGACGGTGTCATAGGCTGCTGTGAGATCAACAAAGACAGCACCCGTCTTTAAATTCTTCTGGAATCCATTTTCATTGTAAGTTGAGAGGGCCAGGGCTTGTTCGCAGGTAGATCTTCTTGGGCGGAAACCAGTTTGGGCGGGTGATAGGAATTTCTCTGTAAGAGGAGAAATACGTGGCAGAAGCAGCCTCTCAAGGAGTTTGTAACACACGGAGAGGAGAGAAATTGGTCTATAGCTGGCGGCCAGTGTTGGGTCTTTCTTTGGTTTCAAAACCACTATAATCTTCGCACGACACCAAACTTTGGGCATAGACTCAGATTCCAAGATGTGGGACAGGAATGAAGCGAGCCACTTCTTTGCTGCGGGACCCAGGTTAAGAATGAGTTCTGGGGTGATGTTATCATAGCCAGCAGCTGTTCCCGGTTTAACCCTCTTCAAAGCGTCTTCCAGTTCAGACAGTGTAAAGGGAGAGAGTTTTGGAGATGGACAAGATAACCGGAAGTGGCATGACCACTCATGGGAAATTTCTTTTTTCCAGACTGGGTCGATCTTAGCACGTCCAACTTGAGTTAGGTGACTGGCCACTGAGTTTGGAGATACGGGAGGATGGGAGACAGGAGGGGGTTGGCTACCGGCACCCAGTCTGTGAAGAAGCTTCCAGGCCTTCCTACTTGAGTGGGTGAAGTTCAGACTTTCCGTGAGTTGTTGCCAGCGGGCTTGGCATGCTGCATCCAGGGATGCAATGAGATGGTCAGCCACATCTGGGTCGCCCGACTCATCATACTGCTTTAGTAGTTGCTCGCATTCAGCATCAAGACAAGGCATATAGTTAGCACGTCTCCCAGGAGGAATGGCTTGGGAAGCTGCTTTGAAGATGACTTGGCAGAAGCGCCTGTAGGAATCTTCAGAGGGGATAGAGTTAATTGGAATTGCAGGAATAGATTTGTTGGTAAGAACACTGAACAGACGCCAGTTTGCTTTCCGAAAGTTCCATCTTAGTTTCTCCGAGCACAGAATCAGTGGGAGCTGGAGACCAATGTGGATGATAGCTGGGCGGTGATGACTGTGCGGGAAGATCTTGAGAACTTGTCTCGTAGCGGGAAAGGCTTGGCCGTTGACTGTGCTAATCCAGCACAGGTCGGGTGATGAGTCTTTATTCCATCTAGCACTGTGAAAAGAGCCTGGCTGTTTGGGATCGTATAATAGGGAGAGGTCATTCGCTGAAGCCCAGTCGGCTAAGATAGAGCCGTCAGCACGAGTGGAGGAACATCCCCAGTCTTGGTGATGACTATTAAAGTCTCCAATGTAAACGGCTGGGTGATTCGGGCTAGGCAGGACCTTATTATCCCATGAGGCACTGGGAGGCTTATATACGTTGACGAGCTGAATAATTCCAATAGTAATGGAGTCGTAGAAGGTCGAAGAGGCCATATGGTAAACGTCCGCAAGACACGATTTGGCGTAGATGGCTCTAAAGCCCACTTCCACTACCAGAGGGCTCTAAAGCCCACTTCCACCAGGATCCAAATAGACTCCTTACAGAATAGGCGATCTTTATATGGCATACAAAAAACTAACAACAAAAGACTAACAAGTAAAATATATAAAGAGCTCTCCAAACTCAACAACAACAAATGCCCCATCCACAAGTGAGAAGAGGATATGGACAAAGAAGAGATCCAAAAGGCCAAAAGGCATATGAAAAAAAATGCCCCAAGTTATTGATAGAGAAATGCAAATCAAGACAACAGTGAGATCACTTCACTCCTCTGAGAATGATATATACCAGAAACAATAGCAACAAGGAATGCCAGACAGGTTGTGGGGGCAAAGGAACCCTCCAGCACTGCTGGCAGGAATATAAATTGGCCCAACCCCTTTGGAGAGCAGTCTGAAGAACTCTCAGAAGGCTAGAAATGGACCTACCCTATGACCTGAAAAATTCCTCTCTTGGGGATATATCCTAAGGGACTAAACACTATCATCCAAAAAGATCTGTGTATACCTATGTTCATAGCAGAATAATTTGTAATCGTCCAAACCTGGAAGCAACTCAAGTGTTCAACAACAAATGAGTGGCTGAGTAAATTGTAGTATATATGCACAATGGAATACTACTCGGCTATTAAGAATGATGAATTCACCTTCTTCACTTCATCTTGGATAGAGCTTGAAGGAATGATGTTAAGTGAGATAAGCCAGAATGAGAAGGATGACTATGAGATGGTCTCGCTCATGGACAGAAGTTGAGAAAGAGGAAACATAAAGTAGAACTTGGATTGGGTTTAGTATATTGTACCAAAGTAAAGGACTCTGGGGGTTGGAGGGTGAGGCATGGGAGGTGGCCTGTTGCATGATGGTGGAAGAGAATCTAGGCTGGGGGTGAAAGTATTTTCCAGAAAACTAAGAAACTTCACACATGTAGTAACAACTGTATTCACTATATTTACTGTAAACCATTAATCCCCCAATTGAGAGAGAGAGACAGAGATAGACAGACAGAGAGGGAAAGGGCGGGCATGTTGGGAGCAGTAAAATTGTTGTGTATGCACTAAGCCCCAGCAACAACCGTTGTGGCAACCAAAAACAAAACAAAACAAAACAAAAAAATGTGGCCTACATACTCAGTTGTTAAAGTGATAAAACCACCTCTTTTGCATCATGTTGAATGAAACTGAAAGGCATTATGTTAAGTGAGATAAATCAAAAAAGAGAAGGACAAATACAGGATAAAGTATCTTTTACATATAGAACTGAAGAAAGAAAGACAGAAAAGGAGAGCAAAGTGAGACTTGGACAGGATGGGTGGATGGGGTATACTGCACCAAAGCAAAAACAAAAACAAAAACAAAACCTCTGGTGAAGGAGGGGTTGGGAAGGGGTGAGGAAGGCCTTGGGGACTTGGTGTATGTTTATAGAAAAGATTGTCTCCTACAGACACCTACCATAGGGAGATGAGAAACTGTACCGCTATGTCAACAACCATACTTTATTTAAAAAATAATTTTTTAAATATTTATTTATTTATTCCCTTTTGTTGCCCTTGTTGTTTTATTGTTGTAGTTATTATTGTTGCTGTTACTGATGTCGCTGTGGCTGGATAGGACAGAGAGAAATGGAAAGAGGAGGGGAAGACAGAGAGTGAGGAGAGAAAGACAGACACCTGCAGACCTGCTTTACCGCCTGTCAAGTGACTCCCCTGCAGGTGGGGACCCTGGGGCTGGAACTATGATCCTTACGCCAGTCCTTGTGCTTTGCGCCACCTGTGCTTAACCCACTGTGCTACCTACTGCCTGACTCCCAACACCATACTTTTAAACCATTAACCCCCCCCCCAATAAAATGGAAGAGAAGAAATTTTAACCCAATGTTAATTTTTTTGTAGCATTTTAAATATATTACTTCATTGTTTTCCTTCATTATTATGAATAGGAAAACTGCTGTTAGTTTTGTAGCGAGTGAAAGAAGTAAAGAGGAGGACAAATACCAGATGGTTTTGCTCACATGTGGAATATAGATGACTAAAACAAATAAACTTACAAAAAACAGCAACAAAACTGTCTCTTGGATTGTGTGAGAACTATGGTGGTGTGAGGGTGGGGGACACATAAGTATGGTGAAGGGTGTGGTGACTCAAAACACACCATATGCGACTTAAATTATACCCCTGAAGTCCTATAATTTTGGAAAACATTGTTAAATCACTAATAATGAAGACTTATTTATAGAGTAGGATGTTTTCTTTCCATGTTACTATTTCTCATTTTTCACATGCCATTGGTTGAATCACAAGTCTAAGTGTGTGTATATATATATACATATATATATATATATATATATATGTATATATATTATACTCAATACTCCAAATACATTTTTAAATGGAAGATTTGTCAATATTGTCAATCTTGGGGGGGGGGAAACAGCTATTTTTTTCAAAGATTCCTTCTTTGTCTCCATCTTTCCTTTATATTTCTATCTCACATAGTTTCACAGCCTTCTATTTAAAAAAAATTTTTGCCTATGTCACTTCATAACTTTTGTTTTTAATAAATACTTCTCTTTATATCTTTGAAGACTCTAAACATACTTCTTTTTTAAATCTTGTTAGCAGGCCCATATAATTAATTTCAGTTGGAGCTAGTTCATGATTGCTTATTGTTGGCTTACCCCCACTTTTTTTTACTATCAGATTTCTTCAGTGACCATTTAGAATGCGATGTTTTTCATTTTGTTTTGTATTTTTCTTCTTTCAGTCCCTGTCTAGTGATTTAATATTTGTTTCTACTTGATCCCCTGGGGCCCAAGTATAGTCAAGACAGTATCACAGCACCACTGGCTCTGTGTTGATACTAGGGATTCTGCAGATCCAGACATGAAGTCAGTGGGTGACTTGACAGGGTACTGCACATGAGGCCCTGCCCACTTTCTACCAATTCCCTGAGCCCACGTTTCAATTCAAGAGCTGTTCTCAAATTCAGCTTTTGGAACGGTAGTATCGGCGGCCCTAGAAACTAGTGGAAATGCAAATCCTTACCCCAAACCTACTGAATCAGATACTTGGCTCAGTATTCTGGGATTTAATGAGTCCTCCTGGTAGTTATGAGGCAAAGTCAGATTTGAGAACCACAGCAACAATCCCTAGACAACTAGCCTATGACGCTCTCTTGGACTCCTTCTGTGAAGGGTTTTTTTTTTTTTTTGGCTTCAGGGTTATTGTCAGGGCTCAGTGCCTGCACCACAAATTCACTGCTTCTGGAGACCATTTTTCCCCTTTTGTTACCCTTGTTGTTTTATCATTGTTGTGGTTATTATTATTACTGTTGTTGTTGCTATCGTTGGATAGGACAGAGAGAAATGGAGAGAGGAGGGGAAGACAGAGAGAGGGAGAGAAAGACAGACACCTGCAGACATGCTTCACCGCCTGTGAAGCAACTCCCCTAAAGGTGGGGAGCCAGGGGCTCGAACTGGGATCCTTAGGCCCGTTCTAGCGCTCCATGCCACGTGCGCTTAAACCAATGCGCTACCACCCGACTCCTGTGAAAGGAGTTCTTAACTAAGTCAGCACTACATCTTCAAACAGTGGATCTGATACTGTTCCCCATCTCGTTGCCATTTTCTGTCCTAAACCAAATAGCATCCTATTTGTATTTTCTTTTGGTTCTGGCCCACAAAAACATTTCTAATTTTTGAGCCAACTGATTTCTTGTTGGCTTTCTTGTTTGATATTTTTCTGTCTCAGACAGAATATGCTGAAATTTGAATGTACAGAGATATTATTAAGGTAGCTGCACCTTCACCTCTTGGGATCCTTACATGGGTCCTTGCTCTTTGTGCCATGTGCGCTTAACCCACTGTACTACCACCTGGCCCCCACCTTTAAAATTTTTTTTATAGAGACAGAGAAATTGAGAGGGGAGGGGTATGCACAGAGGGAGAGAGTAAGAGGCACCTTCAGCAGTGCTCATCATTTGTGAAGCACCTACGCGCTAGGTGGGGACTGGACCAGGGATCTGAACCAGCATTCTTGTAAATACTGTGTGTGCTCTACTGAATACAGCACCACCTGGTCCCCAGGTTACGTGCTTCTTACCCAACCTTCTTTTTTGTCACAATCCTAATTCCCCAGGACATCATGGTCTTCTAGAAGAGTGGGTCCTGTCTCCCTCACTTCTGTGGAGGAATGCAGTCACTGATGATAGTACGTTATACACACCTTTTAAGTGATGGATACTTGCATCCTTCTCCACGTGGAACCCCCAGTCCAGAAAAAGGGATATGAAAAACAATTTAAAAAAAAAACAGTGGACACAGTGATGAAAAGAAAGTTCATAGCATCAGGCGCTGTCCTGAGCACCTGACAGGTGATACCTCCTTCAGTCTTCACAGGAGCCTGGGCAGCAGTTACCATCACTACCCAGGCTTTTCAGGTGAAGGAAAAGCTACAGAAAGTCCACCTGTCCAATTTCACCCACCTAATAAGTTGTCTAGCCAGGATTTGAACCAGACAAAGTGGCTTCACAGGCAACCTATAGGGACTCTGAAGAATGAAGATTAATCACCCCAGTCAGTGATCTGGGCCAATGGGTCTATCCCAGTGCACTTTACAGCTTTGATGACTCAGTCGGGCAGTCGGGGAACTGCATTTCCATTCCATTCCAGCAATTGGATTCTACTCAGGCTCTGTTTCCATCAACAACTAGCTGTAGTTTTGTAGGAAACAGGGAAGAACAGGTCCCCTCAGGCAAAACTGTGGCTCCCCAGGACATTCCCTGGTGGTCCTGTGCTGTTGTCTTGAAGAATGTCTCCAGTCACTGTCAGCCTGTCCATGAGAATTTGCAGCTTCTGTTCTTTTTTGCTCTGTGGGATTGTCCCTCTCAGCTTCTCTTTGGTCACTGCTGTCTGCTTCTGTTACTCTCCTTTTTCCATTTAATGAAACTTCTCTCACAATGTAGTGACAATTTCCTAGTTGCAGCAGGAACCACTGATATCAAAAGTCAACAATATTTATGCCCCTTTCCCATATTTGGGAGCTACTATCTTCCCTGATCCAGCTTTCTGGTCCTTTTTCCAGCCATTACATCATCTTCCCAGACAATAACTTGGATCCACCTGCATATCAGATTTCAGGCTTAGGGGGGAAAAAAAACTAGTATAGCCACAGGCCCTTTGGAATATAACTAAAATATGCCTACCAGCTATCTACAAATTGGAGGACCTCCAACTCTTTATCTACAATATTATAGCCTTTAGGTTTATGATTAGACAACAATTTGTCTGACTTTATATGTTAACTCTCTTTTTCAGCCACCAGGTTCCAGATGCTAGCATGATGCTAACCATACTTCCCTGGACAGACAACCCCACCAATGTGTCCTGGGGTTCTGATTCCCTAGAATCCACCCCACTAGGGAAAGAGAGAGGCAGGCTGGGAGTATGGATCGACCTGTCAATGCCCATGTTCAGCGGGGAAGCAATTACAGAAGCCAGACCTTCCACCTTCTGCACCCCATAATGACCTTGGGTCCATGCTCCCAGAGGGATAAAGAATAGGGATGTTCCTACTCATGACCACAGAATGTGAACTCAGATCTACAGGGATGCAGAGGTCACATAGGCTTCTAAGCTGAATATGGGCCCCAGATCACATCAAATTGATGGCGTTTACAGTCAACAATATTTATACCCCTTTCCCATATTAGGGAGCTACTCTCTTCCCTGATCCAGCTTTCTGGTCCTTTTTCCAGCCATTATATCATCTCCCCAGACAATAACTTGGATCCACCTGCATATCAGATTTCAGGCTCAGGAAAAAAAAAAGAAAAAGAAAAAAATAGTATAGCCACAGGCCCTTTGGAATATAACTAAAATATGCGTACTAGCTATCTACAAAATGGAGGACCTGCAACTCTTCATCTGCACTATTCTAGCCTTTAGGTCCATTATTGGTCAACAATTTGTTTGGCTTTGTATGTTAACTCTCTTTTCAACCACCAGGTTCCAGATGCTAGCTTGAGGCCGACCAGACTTCCCTGGACAGACAACCCACCAATATGTCCTGGAGCTCCACTTCCCCAGAGCCCTTCCTGACTGGGGAAAGAGAGAGACAGACTGGGAGTATGGATCGACCTGTCAACACCCATGTTCAGTGGGGAAACAGTTAACAGAAGCCAGACCTTCAACCTTCTGCATCCCAGAAGGACCTTGGGTTCATATTCCCACAGGGTTAAAGAATAGGAAAGCTATCAGGAAAGGGGATGGGATACAGAGTTGTGGTGGTGGGAACTGTGTGGAGTTGTACCCCTCTTATCCTATGGTTTAGTCAATGTTTCCTTTTTATAAATAAAAAATTTTTAAAAAGAATAGGAAAGCTATCAGGGGAGGGGATGGGATATGGAGTTCTGGTGGTGGAAACTGTGTGGAGTTGTACCCCTCTTATCCTATGGTTTTGTCAGTGTTTCCTTTTTAAAAATAAAATAAGAGATAAAATAAATTTTTTAAAAAAGAGCAGTGCTCAGTTTTGGCATAAGTAGTGCCAGGGATTGATCCTGGGGCCTCTAGTAATCAGCAAGTCTGGTCTACAACTACTGTACAATCTCCCCCTGACCAGACATATTTTTTTCCCATATTGCTGGTGTGATTAAGTTGTTTATACCCAAAGGGTAACTGTCATGCTTATCAGGCAGGAGTTGTGATGGCAGCAGGAGGACAGAGAGGACTGCCCTAAGGGGGGTAACATCATTCACATCTCTGGCTCCCACTCTAGACATTAGAGTTTCCAGCTGAGATGATTCCATCTTGCATTGACTGAAAAATTGCTGTGATTTGGTCTATAAGCGGCTGGGAGAATGGGTTGTGTAGGAAAAAGCAGAGGCCTTTGATTCCAGTGTTTAGACAAGTTGCAGGCTGGCACACCTGGGAGCAGACAGAAAACTGAAGGAAGACGATGGCTCTTCACTTGGGCATAAATGAAGGCAGTTGATATGCACTCAGTAGCTGTAACATCATCCCCTCCCTCTCCAAAGTGCTAATTCATTAACACTAATGAGGCCCTGAAGAAGCTGAATGCTGATCTGATTCCCGGCATGCATCTGCCAGGCTGGCTCTCATCTATCTGCGGCAGATCAGAGTGAGGATGGGAACCTTGTCGGCTGGACAGAGGTTCTGGGGCCTCTTCGAACCTGCTCAGGCACTAAACATGAATTGGTTCTTTTTTTATTTTGCCTCCAGGGTTATTGCTGGGGCTCAGTGCCTGCACCATGAATCCACTGCTCCTGGAGGCCATTTCCCCCCCTTTTGTTGCCCTTGTTGTTGCAGCCCTGTTGTGGTTATTATTGTGTTGTTGATGTCGTTCGTTGTTAGATAGGACAGAGAGAAATCAAGAGAGGTGGGGAAGACAGAGAGAGGGAGAGAAAGATAGACACCTGCAGACCTGCTTCACTGCCTGTGAAGCAACTCCCCTGCAGGTGGGGAGCCAGGGGCTCGAACTGGGACCCCTATGCCAGTCCCTGTGCTTTGCACCACGTGCTACCACCCAACTCCTTTGAATTGGTTCTTGATTTGCACAGACTATATGCCCTCAGGTTCCATGTTCAGACCTCCCTTGTCTTCATTTCCTATCACACGTACCTCCTTCCTATCAAAACACACATTCTCCTCCTTTCTGCTAAGGACCCCTACCCCCCACTTGCCCTTCTTTTTCTAAGGCAAACCTGGATGTCTAAAAGTCATCTGTGCTTTCTGTTCGACCACCAGGCAAAAGGGAGGAGCTCTGTTAGCAAGAAATGGGCTTGGTGATAGTCATTCATTTTTTTTTTTAATTTTATTCCAAGACTGTGACTCCTAATTGTTACCCTTTCTTGGAAAGAGGGTGTGATGACATGTGCTAAGCAACAAAAGGGCAGGGAGACAGAGAGGTACTGGGCACTTCTTTACTTAGTAGTTTATTTCCCTCATCCTGTGAATATTCACTGAGCACCTATAGGGACTGAGAAATGCTCTCGACACTACAGGAATACTGCTAAATAGAAAGCAGTGTCTCCACGCTCTTAGCGTTTATTCTCCTGGATGAGATAGACATTTAAGAAATAAATTTAATGTCAGATTAAATAAATGAGGGACCTCGATAAAAATGTTATGGGACATATACTCAGTGGCGTATTATTCAGTGATAAAAAAGATGATAGTGTGTCCTTTGGGATAAAGTGGATGGAATTGGAGAAGATTATGCTTAGTGAAGTAATAAGGAGGAGGACAACTGCAGAATGGTTTCACTCATATGCAGAAGATAGAGAATTGAGTATGCAGATGTGGAGAAAAAGTCACTCTGTATCTAAGACTGTAAGAGAACTATAGTGGTTATCTATGGGGGTGGGGATGGGGACACAGCCCATTGGGGACAGGAGTGGTGTAAAAAAGAATGACTTTCCTGTTAACCATTACTCAATAAGGCTCTCAAGGTAAAAATAAAATAAAATAAACAAGGGAACTAAATCTGGAGTGAGTGCCATGTGGGCAGCATCATGAGCTGGGGTGGCTGCCTCCAGGAATCTGAGAGATGGTGTTAGGGCCAAGAACTGCAGAACAAGAGCGAAGGATTGGGGGGGGGAGAAAATATTAGATCAAGGGCAAGCACTTGAGAGGGGACACTCTTTTCAGACTGAGAACAGAAAGGAGGCCCACATGTCTGGGATTCGACAGGCAAGGGGAGCTCCATCAGTCATATCAGGGATTAAGGCAGGGTCAGAATAAATACTGCTCATGGCAAGGAATCCTTCTAGTCCTCATTTGTTACACCTGCAAAGGATGTGCGGCACGAGTGGGTATAAGCATTCTAAGTCCTCTTGGGACATTTTCAAGATGTAATTGAACTCACCCTTCTATGGCTAAGCCCTGCATCTTCTTATTCTTGCCTCTTTTACAGCCAGTAGAATCAATACAGCTTTGATCCTATGCATTTGTGCAGACCCTAAAATTGCTCAAAGACTAAAGCCTCCTCTTCTCCTCCCAGGTCTTAGCATGATTGACAGAAACTTCCTCAGCCACTGCATCCAACCAGTAAGTGATTTAAGTTTCAGCTTGGTGTCATTTCCCCTGCAAGAGTTGACCCTTGTAGCAGCAAGGCTGTATTTGGCTGCAAGTAACAAGAGTCCTAATATTGTAGTCTTGAAAGAACAAGAGGGTTTAGATCAGGTCAGAGAAGGGAAGTCCAGCGTAGGCAACCCTTCAGCAATGTCACTGGGAACCTAGTTGTCCCGATCTTCCTGCCACTCATAATGTACTGGGTTACATCCAGATTCTGGATGCTTTATGGTCATGTCATGGTTGTAGCACCTTCACACCATGTGTCCAAACTACAGGTAGGAAAAAGGGGGAGAACAACAAGAACTTTCTGCTAATGGAGGTTTCCCTTTTAATTCAAGAAGGTGAGAGCTTCCAAGAGATCCTCCTCCACCTCACTGACCACCCCAGTGTCCATGCCCTTGCCTGCTGTAGGAAAGTAAGGAAAAATGAGTGCAGTGAGAAGGGCACAGTGCCTCCTGGAAGGAAAATGGCATTTTGTCCAGAGAGAAGACAGTAGAAATTACGAAGGCAATTAACAGTGTCCACCGTAATCCTTTATTCAAATGCAGCTTTAAAATTACAAAGCAATTCAGGCTTGAATCAGTCAAATGATTTAATTAGAAGTACATGATTTGGGCAGAGATTTTTTTTTTAAAATAAACTTAATTTTTGGAACATTTTCTGAATCACAGAAAATTGTTAACATAGAAAAAACAACTTCTCATGTATCCAGCTCCCAGCTTTCCCTATTATTCACATTTTACATTAACATGACAGATTCATTACAATTAGTGAAACTGTCTTGACACTTTGTGATTAATTAGAGCCTAGATTTTATTCAGAGTTCCTTATGTCTTTATGAAATAGCCATTTCCTGTCCCAGGATCCACCCAGGATACCATATCCCATTTAGCTCTCTTGTTTCCGTGGGCTCCTCTGGGTTGTGACCATTTCTCAGACTTACTTGTTTCTGAAGACCTTGACAATTTTAAGTTGTATGGGTCATCTGTTTTGTAGAATGAATTGCAAATTGGATCTGTGTTATGTTCATCTCATGCTTAGGTGGGGACTCTTAAGTTTGCGGAAGAAGACCACACAGGTCAAGTGCTTGCCTCACCACATCATATCCTGGGCACATCCAGTCAGCATGGCCTCCCTGCTGATGTCAGTGCTTATGGTGACCAGGGTTTCCCAGTCTGGTTTCTCTTCTTTCCTCCCCTTTCCTTCTGTTCCTTTTGGAAGGAACTAAGTGTAGCCCACTAGGAAAGAGTGGTGAGTTATACTCCACAGCCTTAAAAGCAGAATATCTGGGCAGTGGGGAAATAGTGTAATGGTTATGCAAAGAGACTCTCATGCCTGAGGCTCCAAAGTCCCAGGTTCAATTCCTCATACCATCATCAGGCAGAGCTGAGCAGTGCTCTGGTCTGGTTAAAAAAAAAAAAAAAGCAAAAAGCAGAGTATCTATGCAAATGGCTTGTAAGACATGTACAATCAAATGTCTCTTCTTCCCATTTACTTATTTATTCCATCAGTTATGGATATTAACATAAAAACTTTGTTCCTTGAGTTATGATTCATAGCCCTTTATTTCTTACTCAAATGTTTCCACTTTTGACCACCAAAAGCTCTTTTGATTAGTGCCTATATGCCGATCAGTAGTGTGGGGTTTGTGTGTGTGTGTGTGTGTGTGTGTGTGTGTGTGTGTGTGTGAGAGAGGGGGGAGTTTCCACTTTCTGGCATCACAAGCTGCCCCAAGCTCATCTTGAATAGTCCCTACTCCAGCCCTCAAATCAGCCATATCTTCAAGAAGCCTTGGTTTCTTTTATTAGAGAGCAGTGTTAAAAACCAAGATCTGGGCATTACATGTGCTCATTGTGGGCAGTTGCCTTTAATTACAGACTTGAAACTTCCTTCGCCATCTCTCAAATGAATAATTATTTGGCTCTTCTGCCCACCTCCCATTTCTTTCTATCCCTGCCCACACAGAACTGAGACGAACGGGAATGCTGGCTTCTCAAAAGTTAGGGTGGAAAGAATGTAAAAAAACAAGAATCCTGCCTCCATGAAAAATAGATCCCAGACAACTTGGCTGGAAAGATGCTCAACTCATAGGATTCCTGAATGCTGGAGATGCCATATAACCCAAATTGCCATGTTTCTGAGGCTCTAAGAAGGAAAGTGATGCAGCCAGGAGTTGACCCTCCAGAACCCCCCCCCCCCACTATTGTCCTCATGTGCCTAAACCACCATGCTGGTGAAATCTACTGATTCCTGTAATCCCCCGGTTAGTGTAGGACTGATTCCCTCCATGATGGGCCTCTTACTGGGCTGACGCCCCAGCTTACCAGGGACAGGGCTGGATGCTGACAGCTGTAGTCAGTTTTCCAGGCTGAGTGACTGCAAAGAGCAGAAATGTCAGACACCAAGCCAGCATGTAGGGAGCAGGTAGGGAGGCGGCATCCGGCATCCTTGTGGATAATGAGGTGCCAACACAGGTGTTGTGCTCCAGGGGTCCCCTGGTCTCTGCTGCCTCTCCTGCACTCCCACCCCTACCAGAGAAGGGATCACCGATTTGGGATGCAAGTGTGTTTGGATGATGTTGTTTTTCTGATGTAACCCCTGTTGGTTTCCTCACATCCCTTTTCTCTGCCTCTTTCCCTCCCTCCTGGGAGCAATTTCAGTGTCTTTGGCTCCTTTTAGAAGGGGAGAGAGTGCTAATTAACTGTCTAATTCAACCCAGGCCACTAGTCCCAGGACACTTGGCAAGGAAAGCAGACTGGGAGTGGCCCCAAACTCTCCAGGGCAGGTGAGTGTCCCTGGGACTGGATCAGGCCCCCATCTGGCAACTGGCTATGCATCAGTCAGTATGATGGGCTGGAAGGAAGATTCTGCTCCAGCAATGTGTGCAAGGGACAATTCCTGCAGCCTTTGCAGACCTCTATTTATTCACATTTAAATTATTTAAAAATGTTTACTTATTTCTTTCCCCAAGGGAGAAATAGTGAGACTATAGCACTGCTCAGCTCAGACAGGGGCAGTGTCAGGTATTGAACCTGGGACCTGTATGGCATCACCCATGCAAATCAGGCGCGCTGCTGCTGCGCCACCTCCTCAGTCTCCCTCCCCCCCTCTTTTTGGGGAGGGGGTTCTTAATTCAATCCTCCCCTCCACTGGAAATATGCCAGTGACAACATTCTGGGGACTTCTCACCACTTGTGGGATGGGTGGAGCAGTGGTCTGTCTCCCCCTTCCTTCTCACTTGCTCCATGTTTACCCACAGAGCCACTTCCCTTCCAAGCCACAGCAGAAAGCTCAGTTAAACATCTCAGAGTGCAGCCTGTAACTCCCTCCCCTCCTCTCTGTCTCCTCAAGTCACCAAAGCAGGTCTCAATGCCCTCTTGCCTCACAAGGCAGCCCTGACAAGGGTCCACTGTCATCTGGTCACCACAGCCACAGTCTCCTCCCAGCCTCTGCAGTGTTTGTCTCGGTATTTGTCTGTTTCCCCCACAACACCTGGAGCCTTGTCCAGGCATGATTTTTACTGCTCCTGGGCTGACATTTTGATTCAGATAGAGTGGCAGACATCACAGTGTCAGAGCTTCCCCTGGTGCTGTGGCACCCCCAGGCCCTGTGAGGTTCCAAATGAGCAGCACACACAGCAAGGCGCATACCCTGCCAGGTGAGCTACTTCTCAAATCCCACAGATGCCAAAGATTTTGAGCAGCTGGCATCTCATCTCCCAAAGTGCTTTCTCCTCTTGGCTTCCAGTGAAACTGGCGTCTTTCTACCTGATGCTGTTCTTACTCAGTTTCCTCTTCTGGATGCCCACTCCACCCCAGGCTCTTCTCATCTCCACCCTATTCTCCATGAAATGACAGATTTTGCTCCAGGGCTAAACACTATTCCTATGTGGAGGTCTCCTTGACCTTCCTCTGTGCCCCACATTTAAATGCCAAGCCATTAGGATGCCTGCTTAGATCACATGCCCAGACTTGGGCTCTCCTAAGGAAGTCCAGACCATTAAAAAAAAAAAAAGGCAGAAGAATAAGTAGAAGAAGGAAGGAAGGCTGGCTCAAAGCACGATACTAATTATTCTTAAACTGATTTAAAACATAATGACCAGGACTGCAGTGATTTTCTTCTCTTCATATTGCCTTTGCTTACTCTTACTCCTTGGATTTTCTGCCTGATTATATAATGATTGCTAATGTCATCATCATCACAGTAACACCACCACCAACAGCAGCAGCAAGTAACTGCTTCTTTCCCTGCACCCAGTGCTGTGCCTAACAGCATGTAACACCTCTGATGATCCAAGAGCTGTCATTATCCCCATTTTTTAAATCAGAACATTCAGACTTAGATTGAAGATCTTCTTAGGGCTGGAGACACAGCACAGTCCTAGTACAGAGGATTTGCATTTGAGAGGCCCCAACAACAGCCAGTACCAAGCTGTGCTCTGGTTAATAGTAATAAAATGACAGCCTAAGAGGTTAGCAGTGAGTGGAGCACCTTATTTGCAAGCAGGAGCTTCCTAGTTTGATCCCTGGTGTCATATATACAAGAATGACACTCGGGTTTTTTTTTTTCTCTCTCTCCTAAAAAAATAAAATTTTACAAGAGACTGGCATACTTTAACTATGACTCTTTAGTTACTAACAGGCCACCCCATTAGCTGGGGCCCTATTCAGGGAGTCCTGAGATTCCCAAACAGACATGATGGGCCTAGACCTCGAATAAATCCCTCTCTCCATTGTTATCAGTCATTCCTATCAGAAACAACACAACCCCTTTGTGGGCCCCCACAGGACCTTGCCCTCAACTTGGATCAACAATGGTAGAGAATGTTCCATCCTCCGAAGGGAGGCAGGACAATATTCTCTATGCTACACCTGAGGAAGATGGGTCCTGATATTGGGACAGCTTGGAACCTTCCTACTTATGACGACAGAATGTGAGCTCATATCTAGAGGGATGTAGAGGTCACATAGGCTTCTAAGATGAATATGGGGCCCAGATCACATCAAATCAATGGGGTTTACAATCAACAATATTTATACACCTTCCCCATATTTGGGAGCTATCCTCTTCCCTAATCCAGCTTTCTGGTCCTTTTCCCAGCCATGACACCACCTCCCCAGACAATAATTAGGGTCCACCTGCATATCAAATTTCAAGCTCAGGCAAAAACAAACAAAAAACACTAGTATTACCACAGGCCCTTTGGAATATAACTAAAATATGCCTACTAGCTATCTACAAAATGGAGGACCCTGCAACTCTTCATCTGCACTATTCTAGCCTTTAGGTCCATGATTGGTCAACAATTTGTTTGGCTTTGTATGTTAACTCTCTTTTCAGCCACCAGGTTCCAGATGCTAGCATGAGGCTGACTAGACTTCCCTAGACAGACAACCCCACCAATGTGTCTTGGAGCTCCACTTCCCTAGAGCCCTTCCCCACTAGGGAAAGAGAAAGACAGGCTGGGAGTATGGATTGACCTGTCAAAGCCCATGTTCAGCAGGGAAGCAATTACAGAAGCCAGACCTTCCACCTTCTGCATCCCACAATGACCTTAGGTCCATACTCCCAGACGGTTAAAGAATAGGAAAGCTGTCAGGGGAGGGGATGGGATACAGAGTTCTGGTGGTGGGAATTGTGTGAAATTGTACCCCACTTATCCTATGGATTAGTCAATGTTTCCTTTTTATAAATAAAAAAATAAATTTAAAAAAAAGAAAAAAATGGTTTCCAGGAGCAGTGAGTGGATTTGTAGTGGCCTAACTGAGCCCCAGCGACAACCCTGGAGGCAAGAGAAAGGACTGAGATGGAATGAGCCTAGGTCCCAAGGTTGCTCAACTCTCACTCACCAATAGAGAACAAACTGAGTCCATTCTGTCCCTGGATGTGTCTTCAGAGCAGCCAGATATAATCAGCCGTCAAAGTTATCTTTGAAGCTGGACTAGGCCAGAGCCCAGAGGGAGGAGAGGACGTGAAGCGAGATGTATCACTCACAGATATCTCTGAAAAGTTTGTCTCTCCCACGACTTTCTTGGGCATGAGTGGAGACATTTTTACTTAGTTCCCATTTGAGAATTCTCAATCGATAAGCTATTATCATAGAACACATGTCAGAGGAACCCAAAGGGCCTGGTTACCACAGTGTGCAATCTGGGTTCAGTGAGGTCTTAAGGTTCCAGGAGAGTCTTGGGGCCTAGTAAAGTCTAGGCCTTCATCAGGAGGATCCCAAGCTAGCTCTTATTAGTTCTACCTAAAATTTCACCCATTTAAATGGATAAAATTTCCTACCATTACTAGGATCTCACAGTTCCAGGCTGCCTTTCAGACAGTAAAAGACAGTGGATGCTGAGCTTAGAACTGGGTTGTGTGTCTGGCAAAGCAGGTGCACTCTCCAGGTGAGCTGCACTGCTGGCCTGAATTTCAGAGCTGTTTTAAGCAAACTATGCATACAAAAGGCAGGAGGTTCAGATCTACAGGGATGCAGAGGTCACATAGTCTTCTAGCTGAATATGGGCCCCACATCACATCAAATCGATGGGGTTTACAGTCAACAATATTTATACACCTTTCCCATATTTGCGAGCTACTCTCTTCCCTCATCCAACTTTCTGGTCCTTTTTCCAGCCATGATATCATCTTCCCAGACAATAACTTGGATCCACCTGCATATCAGAGGTCAGACTCAGGAAAAAAAAAAAAACTAGTATAGTTATGGGCCCTTTGGAATAGAACTAAAATAGGCCTAATAACTATCTATAAAACAGAGACCCCCCAAATCTTCATCTGCAATATTCTAGCCTTTAGGTTCATGATTAGTCAACAATTTGTTTGGCTTTATATGTTAACTCTTCTTTCAGTCACCAGGTTCCAGATGCTACCATGATGCCAACTGGACTTTCCTGGGCAGACGACCCCACCAATGTGTCCCAGAGCCCCGCTTCCCCAGAGCCCTGCCTCACTAGGGAAAGAGAGAGACAGGCTAGGAGTATGGATCGACCTGTCAATGCCCATGTTCAGTGGGGAAGCAATTACAGAAGCCAGACCTTCAACCTTCTGCACCCCATAACAACCCTGGGTCCATATTCCCAGAGGGATGAAAATAGAAAAGCTATCAGGGGAGGGGATGGGATACAGAGTTCTGGTGGTGGAATTGTGTGGAATTGTACCCCCCTTATCCTATGGTCTTGTCAGTGTTTCCTCTTTATAAAAACTTTTTTTTTTAAGGCAGGAGGTTTTAAAGTAGCACAGTTACTTCTGCAATTTACTAATAAATATCTTTAAGTCTTTACCCTCTCTCAGTAAAATAGGGCTGACAGTGTCTACCCTTAGGAGTTGTAGAAGTAATAAGTAGAACTGTAACAGAAAGCTTCTAGCAGAGCAATTTTGGGGGGGGGTAATACTGAGGGATTTCCATTTTTCTCCTTGTATTCTTTTTAGAATTTTATTAAAAAATTATCTTTATTTATTTATTGGGTAGAGACATCCAGAAGTCAAGAGGGAAAGGGGATATACAGAGGGGGATAGACAGAGAGACACCTGCAGCACTGCTTCATCACTCGCAAAGCTTATCTCCTGAAGGTGGGAACTGGGTGCTTGAACCCAGGTCCTTGTACACTGTAACCTGTGTGCTCAACCAGGTGTGCCACCACCCAGCCCCCTCCTTGTATTCTCTAGTGTGACACCTTTCTGCCCAAACACAAATTACAGAGGGTATTCATGTGTGCTAACTGTCCGCAAATAGGAGAGTGTCCCATGGAACCTCTATCAAGTTGTATAAGGTGAACATTAGCAAAGTGAATAACCCAAACAGCCCTTGGCTTTCCAAAATAGCCATTACAGAGCCTGTCTCTGCCAAGCTGGCACCTCCTTCTTTGGGCTGTTACTGAGGGCCTTGTTGCCTCTTCTCTAATATGCTCACAAAGCGGGGTTGACAGCCCCTCCCCCACAAAGCCCATAGCAACTCACAGAGAAACAGCCCCTCAAAAGAAAGGCAGTGAGGCGATTAGAGATGGATATCCTGACAGCCAGCGCAGTGAAAGCTGATCTTCTGACATTGAAGAGTCAGAGCAACCAAAAAGCAGATGCAGACATAGATTATAGCACCATGAAATTATGATCAGTGGCCTCTGTTTAAGGAGGTAGGAGAGTGTGTAATGTGTTTTTGAAAAATGTCTACTAAAAATGATTAATTTTTTTAAGAAACGATTTTGGCTCTAGGAAGGATAGGTTTCTGTTATCTAGCTAGTTTGCGTAACTTCCAGCAGTGCCCAGACAAATGAGGCATCACTGTACTTTAACTCAGTCCCTTGACTTGTGGGTTTGTTTTAAGCAATGGAGTGAATGGGAAAGAAGTCCACTAATGGTTTCAGTATCCAGGGAAGCTGCCAAGCTTCTAGGGGGGAAGAAACCCCCCCTCAACAAAGCCCAGAAGTAAGGACCACCTTCTGGAACCAAGTGAGGAGAAAGGTGGGGAGGGAGATGTGGAAACTTGATACGGCAGATGGCTGGGTCCAGAGCAAAGTGCGATTCATTAGCTTTTATGTCTCCCCCCTGAACGGAGATGGAAGAGAGGAGAAAGTGTCAAATTACCATTTAATTATTTTTTAAAACTCTCTCTACATACATCTTGCATGGTTGCAGCAAAGCATATCATTTTCCCACAGGTGTAAATCTCCCACCAACAGTCAAGTGCCAACTGAGAGTGTGGGGTCTGAATGTGATCTCACCCCTCCCAAGACTCTGGAGAGGAGCAGCGGCATCTGGGCACAGCCCTGTGGAGCCTGCAGCTCACGGTGGTGCACTGCTGGCTTTCTCCTCAACTTGGACCTGGGGAGTAGACCTGGTTCCTAAGCCCCCAGACCAGCTGCCATAACACATCAAGCACTGGTTCCGTGCCAGGGGCACTTTGGGTCAGTGGATCTACTTGGTTTAGTACCCCATCACACCATGATTCTAATCCAGGCTGCCGGGATGGGGAATCTAAGCACGTAAATAGATAGTGGCAGAGACCTCTCCCTCCCTCTGTGATGCCATGGTCTTGCACAGATTTGACTGCTCCTGTACCAACTTTGCATTTTTTTGTTTTAGATAAATGAGAGAGGGGGTGGGGGAGAAGCACCACAGCACATGAGTCTCCTCAGGTGCCATGGCACTCCCATTTGGTGTCTGGCTGGAACTGGACTGCATGCTTGGCAAGGCATGCCTTCCCAGTGAGCTGTCTTTGGGCCCCAGGACCCCTTCTCTCTCAAATAAAAACAGCGTTAGGGGAGCTGGGCGGTAGCACAGCAGGTTAAGTGCACATGGTGCAAAGCACAAGGGCCAGGGTCAGGATCCTAGTTCGAGCCCCCGGCTTTCCACCTGCATGGGGGTTGCTTCACAAATGGTGAAGCGGGTCTGCAGGTGTCTCTCTTTCTCTTCCCCTCTCTGTCTTCCCCTTCTCTCTCTATTTCTCTCTGTCCTATCCAACAACAACATCTATGGCAACAATAACAACTACAACAAGGACAACAAAATGGGGAAAATGGCCTCCAGGAGCAGTGGATTCATAGTCCAGGCACCCTGGAGGCAAAAAAAAAAAAGAAAAAGAAAACCCCAAAACAGCATCAGAGCATTTCCAAGTCTTTCTGGCTTCCTCAGCTACCTGTACTACCTGCTTTCTTATTCCTTGCCCTGCCTGGGTAAATACCCCTCCTACTCCAGACTCCCCCTGAGCATCATGAGGTTAGTCCACATTCATGGACTCTGAACTGCTCACTAGGCTTCTGTCACAGTGACCTACTGGGTGACCCTCCTGTCCCTGATTGGGTTTCTGCAGATGCTTGGTTCCCTCTGGCAAGGGATGAGTCATTCCTGGGAAGCTGGCCTAATCCCCTCACACCTGCAAGGTCTCTGATTCCCATGAGGACCCTGAACTCATGGAGCAGCTCTCACATTTCCTCCCACAGCTCTACACTCCTCTCTTGGGCCCCAGTCTCCCCTTGTCACTCCCCAAATCAGCCAGGCATCTAAAGTCACATGGCCTGGTACAGGACACAGGGGATCCTCTGTGCAGCTCAGGGAGTAACAGACTTGTCCAGGGTGATAAGGCTGGAGGTAGGCTGTCTGTCTGTCTGTCTGTCTCTCTCTCTCTCTTTTCCAATCCCTCTCTCTCATTGGCAGGTCTCTGCCTTATTTGTGAGGAACAGCACAAGAAATCTATTACCAAAAGTAACTACCAGCCTTTGCAAATGGACTCTCATTTATCCTAAATTCCTTTTGGGAAGTCAGGAAAACCATTGCAAGGCAGTTTGGAGTCTCCAACAGTGCCTGGATTCTGGCTCTATCCACTGATAATCTTTGTAACCTTTGGTAGTTTCTTATCTCTCTCTAACCTTCAATTAACCTGTCAGTAAAGTGGGATGATCAGAGACTTTACCTCTTAGGGGATGTGTGGGGAGCAAACAAGTGAGAGACATGGGGGAGCCTTGTACCACCATGTTTGGCATTGGCAGCTACCAGTAGATGCTGGCTTAAATAAGTATCCATGTTTTTTTTGTGTTAATTGTTCATAGAAATAACTCCAGGAGGCTGCATTTGACAACTGTACCCTCTCCCTATTATTCTTATGGGCTTTCCTGCAGCAGGGAGAGGAAAAAGGTAGGACTGTGCTGCATACAGAGTAGCTGTATGTAATAGCAGCTTATCTTATCAATATTTTTGTCATATCTCTTGAGATATATGCACTAACGTGCTAATAATATTTGTGGTGGCTGTGACTTATTATAGTGCCTTGTTTCCCCACAAAATAGAACCGTGTGTGTGTGTGTGTGTGTGTGTGTGTGTCTCCTCCTTGTGACTTCATTGAGAGAGTATCAGAGGCTCAAGCCCCTCTGTCTAGACTGCTGGAGGAGACAGAGGCTGACAGCAGTCACACCCAGGTGTCTCAGGGGTCTCTTGCAAAACCTTAGGGTAGAGACTCAGTCCGCAGGCCAGCCCAGCCCCAGAACCAGACACCTGTCAGGAAGGCTTCTCCCCAGATGAATATGGAAGAGCCTTCACTCAGGACTGACAGTACTGGGGCTTTGTTTCTCTCCACACCTCCCCCAGCTCTCTGATCTACATCACTGTTATTATTATTATCATTTCCTCTGTGTTGACAAGTGATTTAAACATTTTATTGGAGAAAATAAAAAACCAGAGTATGGGGACTGGTGGGGGGGGTCTTTCCATTGAATCCAGGGTGCTCTTCTTCCTCTTCTTTCTTTTTTTTTTTAACAAATAAATGACCCTGAGCTCAAATAAATTAAAACAGGTTAATTAGAGAACATTTAGATCTTTTTGGGGAAAAAAAATAGTACAGGCCAATGACTATCTCCTTCTGAGGCTGACCAAAGCCTGGTAAACAGCACTGCACAGAGGACTGGCACAGTGGCAGCTGACTCTGCCCCTTTGTGCAGGGTGCCAAGGATACTGTGACCAGCCTGGTAACTGGGTCAGGCCTTCCCTGCAGACCAGGGAAGGAGGATACTGGGAATCAGAACCAGGCTCCCTCAGGGGAGTTGGGGAAGCAGAGTCCTTTCTGGTCCCCACCCTGTTTCTTGGCTCTGGCTCTGATCTTTCTCAGTCCCTGTCTCTCTTTCTGACTGCCCTTTCCTGCTCAGCTGTGACTGTCACTCAGTCTGAGTCAATCTGTCCTCCAGACAATTGTATTTCAGAGAGCATTTACTCCATGACAACCTTTCCTGGTGGCATTGTGGGGGATGGGAGGCAAGGAACATCAGGAGTGGGGAAAAGCCAGCAGAGGGCTATGTCCATTTCAGCAAGCCTTCTTCAGGCCAGAAGGGCTCTGGCTGGCCTAGAGGGGCCCCCAGCAGCAGAACTCTTAACTAATCCCTGGCTGGTTGTGCTCACTGAGTATCCTCTGGGTTGAGGTCTGTTAGGATAGAAAACAGGGGAGCTCTGATATGGACTGAGACATTTCCCCAAAGGATATCCTGGAGTAGCACGGACTATGTGCTTTTTTGGAAACAGAATTATTGGAGACACAATTATTTGAGATGAGCTCATATAGGAGGATGTGTACTGGGGGAATATGACTGGCCAATTTGTTTCTCCAACATAAAAGTTCATCATGCATAATCTCAACAAAGAATTAAGAAGAGAGCATTTTCAGGAATTTCAAACTTTTACCAGGAAAACTGAGAACATTTACATGTTAGAGAGAGAGAGAGAAAGAGAAGCCTCTTAGAGGTCTTACAAGATGACCATGGCTCACATAGGCAGAGAAGCCACACCCACAGGTCTAGCTTATAACATCCAAGCCCTGCCTTCACCTTTCCAAGCCACATCTGTCACCACTCCCATTTCCTGTGCAGCAATTTCCTTCCCCCAGGCATACCTGTGTGCCTGGGGAACATGTGTTCCAACCTGTGCAGCAGTGTCTGTTTCCCCACAGGTACTTCCCGTCATTTCTGCCCTCAAAAGACGGGCCCCTAAATCCAATATGGCTGATGTTCTCAGAAGAAAAGGAGATGGATGGGAGTCGGGAAGTAGCACAGTGGGTTAAGTGCACGTGGTGCAAAGCGCAAGGACCAGTTAGGATCCTGGTTCGAGCCCCAGCTCCCCAGCTGCAGGGGAGTCACTTCACAGGTGGTGAAGGAGGTCAGCAGGCATCTCTCTGTCTCTCTTCCTCTCTGTCTTCCCCTTCTCTCTCAATTTCTCTCTGTCTCTATCCAATAACAAATAAATAAATAAATAATAAAATAGAAAAAGAGATGAGCACAGAGAGGATGATCTTGTAACAATGGAAGTGGAAATTGGCTCGATGCAGCCCCAAGTCATGGAATGAATGGGGATGAAGCAAGGATGGAATCTCTACTAGAGACTTCCGAAGGAGCATGGTACTTCCAACACCTTTTTCTTTTCTTTTCTCTTTTTTTCTTGTTTGCTTGCTTGTTTCGTTGCTTGGTTTTTGGTGCTGGAGAATAAATTCAGGGTCTCTTGCATTTGATCCATGCACTCTACCACTGAGATATAGTCATGGCCTAATTTTTTTGCTTTGGACTTCTTCCTTCCACAACTGTGAACGAATACACTTGGACTGTTTGGAATAACCTAGCATTTGGTACTGTGTTGTGGTACAGCTCTAGAAATCTAATTTCCGACTTTCAGCACCCACCCTAACTTGGTGGCTGGTAAAATCTCACAGTCTATGAAAACAGTCTAAGAAATAAATCCATGAAGAAAGCCAGGAGAGCTCAGAGTAATCTCAAAAGTATTGCACCATAAGAGATGCAAAAGTCAGACTCCTGCCCTGGCCCCACCCCATTGTCCTCTATGACAGTGGACATTCTTCAGTAGAAATCCTTTTAGTCCTGAGGTAGACAATATCAACCTTGAATGAAAGAATAACTTGTAAGTTTGGAGAAAAGAAGACAAATTAAAATTTCTTTTTGTGGCCCAGGAGGAAATACAGTAGACAATTCAGCAGGCTCTGTGTGCGTGAAATCCTGAGTTTGATCTCTGGCACTGCATATGGCAAGTTGATGCTCTGGTTCTTTATCTTTCCCATGTTAACAAATCCTTATACAAACAAAAGTACTTATTCTTATTTATTTAGAGGACAGAGACAGTAAGACTGGAGCCATATGGTTCTAGTCATATGTGATGCTGGGAATACAACCTGAGGCCTCATCTGAGTCACCTCCCCAAGTGCAAAACATTTTTCTACCATTGTCTCATTTTTATTAACAATAATAGCAGCATTTCTCATTTTTGTGAGCTTAAAAGGCAATTAGCACTGTGTCACTTTACATGGATTTTCTCATGTATGTTCACCCTAAACAAAGTGTTGCAGCTTGGAATGGGGGATGGGTGTCACAAAAAACAGTACCTTCCTAGGCTTGCACTAAGTCAGCAGCCATGATTGTGGAAAACGAGGGAAGGGTGGCTACCTTGCAACTTTTCACAAAAGGCTCTGGAATTAAAACTTATGCCATCACTATTTCCCTGCACATATATCTACTTACACTCATTCCATTTTCTGCAGTCATTTTTCAGTTTTTTTTTTAAGTTGGTGCTACTTGGACAAAATCAAAATGAATATAAAAGATACTTTGCCAGGGCTGGGAGGTGGGTTAAGCATACATGGCACCAAGCACAAGAACCGTCATAAAGATCGAGCCCCTGGTTCCCCTCCTGCAGGGGGTCGCTTCACAAACGGTGAAGCAGGTCTTCCCCCTCTCTGTATCCCCCTCTCTGTCTTCCCCTCCTCTCTCCATTTCTCTCTGTCCTATCCAACAATGACAACAACAACAACAATAATAATAACAACGATAAACAACAAGGGCAACAAAAGGCAAAAAAAATGTCCTCTAGGAGCAGTGGATTCCTAGTGCAGGCACTGAGCCCTAGCTATAACCCCGGAGGCAACAACAACAAAAAATAATAATTTGCATGAAGAAAAGTCTAGAAAAGAGTCTGGGACCTGACACCCAGTTACACAGCTCAGTAGTTCAAAAGGCAAGTGTTCTGAGAACTCCACTCTAAAACCTCTTCTCAGATAGAGGAAGAAGGAGTGGTGCGCACAGGAAAGACCCTGTGAATAAATGATGAGCAGACGTCCCCACCTGTCTCTGCTTTTCCAAGTGCACTGAGTCAAAGGAAGATAGCAGATGGGCAGGACTCTCCTCTTGCAGGTCACTCCATCATCTGCCACATATTGAGGCTGTCACCCAGCCTTTCCAGGACAGGAACCACTCAGGAAGCAAGGCATTCCTCCCCAGGAGTGAGCAGAGGTAGCATTGCTTGGACACTGAGCCAGCAGAGGAAGACTGGTGTGGACTCCCAGTCCACAGATTTAAACCTTGTGTTCTGGCCTCCCTCTAGCACAAATGAATTCTCCCTGCACAGGGTGACACTTCTTCCTCTCAACAGGTCTGCAAGCCCTGACTGCAGTTACTGTCCCAGCTCTGCCCCAAGTTCCAGCACCTCTATGATCTTGGCCAAATCACTAAAATTCCCAGTCAAGGTTTTCCTAATATCCAGAATATCAAAACTAAAAATGAAAAGTAAACTGGCCAGAGAGACAGTTCAACAGTACAACACAGGATATGTGTGCATGAGGTCCCATGTTCAACTTCCAGTACTGCCTATGCCAGACATGAGCGGTGCTCTGTTCTCACACTCAGAAAAATAAGTAAACACATATTTTAAAAGCATAATCACACCAGGGTTTTAGGAACAAATGATGTAATGTCTACTCATGGATAACCAAAATTATATAAGGGATTTAGTATGTGTAAACTGTTAAAAAGCTACCATATGTAAACAATGATTATTATTATTATCATCACTGCCGACTCCATAGGGAACATTTATTTCTAGGCTGCTAAGAGTGGGAGAGTCACTCTTTCTAACTGCAAGTTCTTCCTGATTTGACAATTCATCCTGTAACCCACATTTTCAGCTTACAGAAAAAAGGAAAATACAGGTCGAACCCCAGGAGGAAAACTGAAGGAAAAGAGTAGCAATGAAAGTGGCTGGAATCAAGTCACAGCTAGGTAGTTTGATTTTTTCTTTTCCTGTGAGGTTAATGGTGTCAAGTCCAGAGAGCAGGTATACCAATAGTTGTTTTGTTTGCCTAACAGAAAAAGATTGTTATCCCCCTACTGACCTGCAGCAAATCCCCTTGCTCAGCAGGTCTGGAAAAGAGCTGTTTTCTGGGGCTGGGAGCAGTTTCTGCACCTTGAGAATGCAGCAAGCGGGGACTACATCAGAGCAAGCAAGAGCCCAGAAAGCTAGCAGGGACTGCCTTTAACAACTGCTGAGGGAGCCAATCACAGGCAGCCATTCAGACAGACAGCCAATTACATCACCCAGCAGGACAAGCACCAATCATTTCGCTTCCCCCATCTAGGCCATCTCATGGCAAACCTCCTGTGGTTTGGTGCATGTTTACAGGCGCTGCCAAGGATGGAGAAGACACAGAGGAGCAGAACCTAACGACCCCCCCCCCACCAGATCAATTTCAGAAGCAGACTCTAGCACTGTAGCGGGGTTGCATCCTCACCCAACATCCAGGGAAGACTACAACTCCAATTCACCAGTCCCACAAATATGTATTTACAGGCTACTGCCTCCGTGCCAGGCACTGGGAATGAGAGGACACAGTCTTTATGCCTGAATTGCTGAGAGTCCAGTGAGGTGGACAGAAGTAAAGGGCCTCTCTATTAGCACAGGATGAAGAACCAAGCCAGAAACACAAGATGCAGTGAAAGCAGAGAACCCCATGGGGGAGAGCATCAGGACCCCTCAAGCCCAGCCCTAAATACATATACGCACACACATACACAAGCATACAGGACCAGAGGCACTCAGGGTCTCCCAGAGCTCCCAGAGGACCTGCTATAGCTGGAAGACCCCAGTACACCAGATCTATTGGGACTGGTTTGCTAGAACTACAGTGGGGACTACTATTTACAACTGGGAGGTGTGAACAACAGAGATTGTCCTCACTGTTTTGGCAGTTATACAGCTGAGGCCAAGCTATTTATAGGATTGAGTTCTTTGTTTTTTCTTTGGATGGTCAGTCATTTCACTGTGTCTTCACATACTTTCTCTGAGAGAGTATCTTTCTCCTAAACTACATTATGATATATATTATATGACAAATGGGTACAATCACACACAAGGCTCCCACCACCAGAGTTCTGCATCCCATCCCCTCCATTGGAAGCTTTCATATTCTTTATCCCTCTGGGAGTATGGACCCAGGATCATTATGGGGTGCAGAAGGTGGAAGGTCTGGCTTCTGTAATTGCTTCTCTGCTGGACATGGGCATTGGCCAATCAACCCATACTCCCAGCCTGTTTCTATCTTTCCCTAGTGGGTATGGGCTCTGAGGAGGTGGGGTTCCAGGACACACTGGTGAAGTTGTCTGCCCAGGTAAGTCAGGTTGGTGTCATGGTAGCATCTGCAACTTGGTAGCTGAAAAGCATTAAGATAGAAAGCAGAGGGGGCCAGGCGATAGCACAGTGGGTTAAGCGCACATGGTGTGAAGTACATGGATCAGATAAAGGACCCTGGTTTGAGATCCCAGTTCGAGCCCCTGGCTCCCCACCTGCAGGGGGTTGCTTCACAGGCGGTGAAGCAGGTCTGCAGGTGTCTATCTTTCTCTCCCCTTCTCTGTCTTCCCCTCTTCTCTCCATTTCTTTCTGTCCTATCCAACAACAAGGGCAACAAAATGGGGAAAATGGCCTCCAGGAGCAGTGGATTTATAGTGCAGGCACTGAGCCCTAGTGATAACCCTGGAGGAAAAAAAATAAAAATAAAAAAATTTAAAAAGATATAAAGCAGAGTAAATTGCTTAATAATAAGGAACCTAAAGGTAAGAAGAGAGCAGATGAGGTTTGGGGTCTCCACTTTTGAAAAAACTAGGAAGTCTATTTTAGGCATAGCTCAAGGGGCACATGACTTTACTAATTTTTGCCTGAGCCCAACAGCTAACATTCAGGGAGGTTAAAGGTATCGCCTGGGATCCCAGAGAAATAGGGAATGGGAAAGCTATGAGGGGATGGGATGGGATATGGAGATCGGGTTGTGGGAATTGTGTGGAGCTGTACCCCTCTTATCCTACGGTTTTGTTAATGTCTCCTTTCTTAAATACATAATAAAAAATTTTAAAAAGGTATTGTCTGGGGAGATGGTGTCAGAGCTGGAAATAAAACTCGAAAGCTCGATCAGGGCAGAATGCAGTTCCCAAATATGGGGGAAGTATATAAATACTGTTAACTACAAGCACCACTGATCTGATCTGGGGCCCATATGCAGCACCAAGAGTTCATTGCATGCAGGATCCCTGCTCTGGAACCTTCGTAGGTCTATTGTCTCCATCTTTGTTTTAGAAAGAGAGGAGAGATACCGCAGCACCACCCCACCACCCATAAAGCTCCCCCAGTGCCATACATCCTGCTTCCATGTGGTGCCAGAGTTTGAACTCTGGACTTTGAACATGATGAGGTAATAAACTCAACTGAGCTATATCCTGATCCCAAAGTTTTCATTCCTTATAAGGACACTAGTTACATTGAATTTGGGTCTACCCCAGTGGGCTTGCTTTCATTTTGACCTCCTTAGAGACCCTGCCTCCAAAAGCAGGCACATTATGAAGCAGTGGAGGTTAGACCTTCCACATTGGACTTTGGGGAGGGTCACCTTCCTTGCCACTTTCTCCTCCCAAGCACGCACTAGCCAAGGGCTTTTGTCCCAAGTTGCTGGCTCAGACTTGGTCTTGCTCCTGTTGCACAGAAGGATGATGAGGCCCTGAATCTGGCTCATGGAGCTGCTGCCTCATTGTTCATCTTTTCCTCAAAAAGCTGCATGTTGGTTAGTGTTCGAACAATCCTTTTCCACTGTTCTGCAGCCATCCTCACTGTCTTCACACCAAGAGGATTTGATAAGTCACTTTATTTGTGATGAGTACTGTCAGGGAGAACCAGAAAAGTGGCTCTGTCTCAAACAGGCCCCCACTCACCTCACACAGCAACATAACAAGACTCTGTACAGTCTGCTGGATGGTGAGGGAGGGGCCTGGTCTTTTAGCCACAGGTTTACTGGGCACCCACTTGGTACTAGGCCCAAGGACTGTAATAGGGGCCAAAAAAGAGGGATGACTGGGGCTCTGTCCACTCTGAAGGGAACACACAGATCTTGGAGATCATGCCCTTGGTCCAGCATTGGATTCTGGTCAAGCTACAGCCACAAAGCTTAAGAGACAGAGATTGATGACAGTTGGTCATGCCTGGCAGGGGGGGTGGGAAGAGTGTAAGAGAATCTTCCAGAAAGAGTGAGTGCCTACAAGAATCTGGAGGGGCTGGCGAAGCTAGGCAGCTGGTAGGAAAGCAGGAGGGTCCCGTGGGTAAGGGGACAGGAGGGTGAAGATCAGATGTGTGCAAAGATCCATTAGCAAATCAGGGTTACTGAAGCCTAATTAGTGAGGGAGAGATCAGCAGGAAGTGGAATGAGAGTAAATGGGGCTGGATAATAGTGGGAGTGTGAGCGACTGGGACATTTCCTGGGAACTTTCAAGCTAGGTCTGTGGGATTACTTAACTTTTTTTTTTAATCTTTATTTTATTTATTGGATAGATACAGCCAGAAATCTAGACGGAAGGGGGTTATAGAGAGGGAGAGAGACAGAGAGACACCTGCATCACCGCATCACCACTTGCAAAGCTTTTCTCCTGAAGGTGGGAGCTGGGGGCTTGAACCTGGGTTCTTGAGCATTGTAACATGTGCTCAACCAGGTATGCCACCACCTGGCCCTGGATGACTTAACTCTTTCGTATTATCTGGGGATAAAGAGCAAAAGTGAGCAAGGGACACAGTCACCAGAGCCTCTGAAATCTTTTTATATCCTGGAGTTATATTTGAAATGCCCAAGGCTCAGAGAAGCCCCAGGTTCAAGCCCTGGCAATACTGTATGCCAGAGTTGAGCAGCACTCTTGCCCTCTCATTAAAATAAATCAATCTTTAAAGATGCCTAGATGTTTCTTTAATGCCCTTCCCCGCCCCTTCCCCATCAGGCCCCCACTTTTTGGTTTTCTTTGGCTTCGCTTCCATGAGGAGTGCAAACCACAGGTCATCTGGGGAAAGTGTCTGCCAGTTTTGTTGGGGGAGGATTCACCTTTTAGAATCCTCCCAACCACACCCCCCAACTCTTCTAGTTCCCTGCAGCCACATTATCTGGGTGTTCCAATCCTGCAGCACTGGGAAGCCATAGAGCAGGAAGCTGACCCAGGAAAGCGCCCCCATACAATGTCAGGCAATGTCAAGGAGCCAGGCCCCTAGTTCTGGGTAATAGACATCTAGCTCAGAGGAAGCCCCTGGACCCTGTGAGTCCTTCTGTCTATCGGGGTCTAAAAGGTTTCTAACCTGTGTAGTGTTTCCTCAGGATTACTTACTGGGTTTGTCTCATGTGTGTGCTAAGCTTGCTTCCCCCGGCATTATTTTTAGTCTGCCCTTTCTCCCAGATGAGTTCTAATTCCTGGGTCCCAGACAAACACCTAGCAGCAAAGCCCAGGAGCCCACAGCCTCTTCCCAGGTCCTTGGAAGCACCTCCTCCAACAGTTGTCACTCCCCTGGGAACATAAGGAACACACATGAGGTCACGTAGTTGTATAGCCCTTCCCCAACCCTTCTCTCCCTTGTTCCTTGTCCCACACTTTTCAGGGTGCTCAGGGGACTTCAAGATGATTCCAGCATGGATAGCTGCCTCTTAGAGGGCAATCAAGATGTTCCGCTCACTTTTCCATGCCCCGTCTTGAATTAGGCCAAGGGGGCTTCTTTCCACCCCTCCCCAATACAAAGAGATTTATACAGCCCACACGGTCTACTTATAAAATGCACATGAGGCCTGGTACATCATACTTTATTTAGTATGCTACTAAAATGATACCCTTTGCTTAATTAAAGTAGCCATATGCTGCAGTGCAAATCATTCTCATTCATTAAAATCTCCAAATACATTTAAGGGGGGGAAGAACAGTCAGTGGCAGTAAGAAAGAACACACTCAAATCACTGGGTTCTGAGGACAAACTGCACTAAAAATAGGCCTGATGTCTTAGCCTAAAAAACACCAAACACATCTGCCCATTTATTCACTTAGCACATGTGCTGAGCACCGAAGCTGTTGGACACCTTCCAGGTGCTGTGGATAATCACTGCTCCCGGGCCTCAAGGAGCTCACAGAATGAGGAACACATGAGGAAACATCCAGAAAGGCTTCTCAGAGGAGGTGCTCTCTTGATTAGGTGCTAAGAGACAATTCTATCTGGAAGTATTCTTTCTTTGTCTTTTAAATATATTTTTAAATATTTTATTTAATGGGAGATATACACAAAGAAAGACACACACACACACACAGAGAGAGACAGAGACAGAGATGGACTCCAGAGCACTGCTCAGCTACAGCTTATGGTGGTGCTGGGGATTGAACCTGGGATCAAGAAGCTTCAAGACTGAGAGTCTTTTGCAGAACCATTGAAACGTTATGCTGTCTCTAGCCTGGCTTTTCCTCTTTCGAGGGCCTTGTTTTCTTCTTATTAATGAACAGATCACAAATCTGGGGTCATTTCTTTCTTTCGTTGAAAGAAAATGGGTGTTTTCTCTGCTCTTCCCTCCTGCAATTTGAAGGCTAGTTCTTTCAAAAGGATGTGCAATCTCTGTACCGTGCCCAGTGTTCTGAGCCAGCATATAACAGGCTGACGAGAATAGCAAGACTCAACTTTTGCTGATCAGCCAGGGAAACAGTGCAAAGTGGTGGGTCATCGGATTTGCATGCCTGAGGCTCAGAGCTTAACTCCCTGTGCTTTGGGTACCAGAATGGTGCTCTGGTTTCTCTCTTATGTGAAATCAAGTAAGTCATTTTTATATTTTTATAATATAGGCTTATGTTTTATGGCCTCCAGGGTTATTGTTGGGGTTCATTGCTTGCATGCCAAATCCACCACTCCCAGTGGCCATTTTTTTCTTTTCCTTTCCTTTTTTTTTTTTTTTTGTTCTGTTTTTCTTTCTTATCTGATAGAGTGTAGAGAAACTGAGAGGACAGAGGGAGGTAGGGAGAGACAGCTGTAGTGCTTCTTCACCACTCATGAAGCTTCTCCATTGAAGGTAGTGGACAGGGGGCTTGAATCTGGATCCTTGCACACTGTATGCTCTCAACAGAGTGTGCCACAGCTGGGCCTCCCAAATAAATCTTTTTAGAAATATTTACTCTTTTACTAGAAAATAATTACTTTTTAGAAATGTTTAGAGATATTACTGAGGGTGGGCTGGGGTGGTAACATAATGGTTGTGCAAAGAGATTCTCATTCCTAAAGCTCTGAACTCCCAGGTTCAATCCCTAGCACGCCATAGGCTAGAGCTGAGCAGTGCTCTGGTCTCTCTTATTCTCTGTACCACATTCATTAAAGTAAAGAAATAAAATATTTTTCAACAGAAAAGAAATACTTACTGAGGGAATAAATGTAAGCTGGCAGAAGAGTGACACATGCTAGGGCCCAGAGCTAAGTGACACAGGACATACTGTGGGAAAGCTAAAGGTTGCTGTGTCACAGCAGACCGCTCTTCACACCAGACCCCTCCTTCCATTCCCTGTCGCTCTCACCTCTCTACTTGCTGCCCACCTGCCCTTTCCCACAGGAACTGGCATTTTCCCACTGGATAGAGTAAACAAGTGCATTTGCATCCTGAACAACAGTGGCTATGTTTCTCTGTGACCTTGAGGTTAATGACCAGTGGCTCCCGGGTACCATCTGTAGTGTCTTATGAAAGAGTGAATTTGGCCGTGACCACCTGACAACCTTACAGTCACCCTGTCTCCTAGGGGGACCAAGGAGGCCTCCATGCAAGATGGAGACACACCAAAAAACAACAACAACAAAAAAAAAACAACTAGATTCAAACCCAACACATCCCTATCTTGGGCAGGAAACTTAATCTTTGTGAATCGTTTCTCCGTATTTTGAATGAGACAGGAGCAGTGCAGGCAAGGGAGCTAAGTAGTAGAACATGTCTGCTGTGGGTGAGTCTGGGTTTGATCCCCAAGACTGCATACACTGGAGTGGTGCCCTGGTGTCTCTCTCACACTGAAAGTAAACACACATATAGAAAATAAAATTAGTGTATGTGGAGGCCCTGGCATACAGTCAGACTAAGTGTAATTGTTATTAGATGATACAGAAAGACACCTCCAGTTCTAGCAGACTCCTTCTCTTTGCCACACTCACATGTGAGCAATTTCATCTCTGTTATGCCATTCAGTCTGTGCTTCCATCTACATGGTGGATACTCTTATCACTGTACTTGACTGGTGAGACACCTGAGTCCCAGAGAATTGGGGACTTGTTCCAAAGCTATACTCTAGGCAGAACCTGGACTCAAAGCCAAATCCATCTGACTCTGGGACCCTGGCTCTTAATCACATGTTGTGCTAATTCCTGAAGCAGCAGCCCCATGACCCGGCCCCCAGGCATGAGTAAGGGAGAGCAGTGCCTGGCCAGGACTTTCTCCAGGCTGAAGAGTAACTCCAAGGGGGAAGAGGTGGGCCCCGCTGGGAATGCAGTCAGTCACCAGTCTGTGCCCCCCTCTCCTGCTCAGCTGGTCCCCATAACTCCCCAAAGGTAGAAAGGAAGGTCAAAGTCCCCTCCACCTGGCCCTAAATGGCCAGCTGAATCAGAATCTTTCGGACAAATGGTATTACTCCCAGGTCCTTGTCATGACATAGAGGTTCAGGAAAGTATTTCTTGCCTGTTTGTTCCAAACCTCACATGTATGTGTATGTGTATGTGCATATGTATAAGAAGACCTTGAAATGTGTAAGAAATCCATGAGCTGGATTGTGGTGGGTTTTATTTCCTCTCAGATGGACAAGTTATTATATCCATGTGCTACTAGGTAGTCCCCAAACATATTCTCCATCAAAAAGTAGAGTCTGGGGAGTCGGGTGGTAGTGCAGCAAAGCACAAGGACCCCAGTTTGAGCCCTCGGCTCCCCACCTGCAGGGGAGTCGCTGCACAGGCGGTGAAGCAGGTCTGCATGTGTCTATCTTTCTCTCCTCCTCTCTGTCTTCCCCTCCTCTCTCCATTTCTCTGTCATATCCAACAATGACGACAACAATAATAACTACAACAATAAAACAACAAGGGCAACAAAAGGGAATAAATAAATAAATAATTGTTTTTAAATGTAGAGTCTATGACTGTTCCCCTTAAACTTGGGTAGATGAGTGGTTTAAGCCAGGTAGAATCCATGTTTCCTGGAAGCCCTAGGCAAGCAACTATTTGTAAGTCCTATGGGAAAAACAGAGGATGGCTACTGGGGAGGAGGAAATAATTAGACTGAAAGAGCAGGTGGGGCCTTGTCGGGAGGAACCCGGATGCTACCTTTCAGCCATTCTCTTATCATTAAGTAACGTCTATCATATTTAAGTACCAGCAGCAATACTACTTACACAGTGATCTTCTGTAAATTTATAACAACTCCCTTTCTAAAATAAAATTTTGTCATGTTATAAAAAATAATATATCAGCACATCTGGTTAAGCGCTCACATTACTGTTTGCAATGACCCAGGTTCAATCCCTCGGTCTCCCACCTGTCGGGGGAAGCTGGTGAAGCAGGTCTGCAGGTGTTTTTCTTTCTCCCTCTCTATCTCCCCCTTCCCTCTCAATTTGTCTCTGTCTCTATTCAAAATAAATAAATAAAATCTTTAATATATATAAGTATACATATATATATATATATATATATATATATATATCACAGCTTTGACATCCTATTTTTACTCCATAGATATATACATGTATATATATATACACACACACACCGGCAGGACTAAATCCTACAGTTATATGTTAATAAAAACACAGTTAATGGGGAGGTCGGGCAGTAGCACAGTGGGTTAAGCACACATGGCGCAAAGCACAAGGACAAGCACAAAGGTCCCGGTTTGAGCCTCTGCCTCCCCACCTGCAGGGGAGTCGCCTCACAAGCGGTGAAGCAGGTCTGCAGGCATCTATCTTTCTCTCCCCCTCTCTATCTTCCATTGCTCTCTTTATTTTTCTCTGTTCTATCCAACAGCGATGATAGAAATAACAACAACACTAGTAACAATAACGATAAACAACAAGGGCAACAAAAAGGAAAAAATAGCCTCCAGGAGCAGTGAATTTGAGTGCAGGCCAGAGCCCCAGCAATAACCCTGGAGACAAAAAACAAAACAAACAAACAAACCAAAAACAGGTAATGGCTAAAAGATTTCCTGCTGAATATGAGTAGCACTGGTACATGCTCAGAGCAGAGGGGTTCAGAGTCCCCTTCCTCTAGCTCATGGTTCTCAACCCTGGAGATACATCAGGATCATCTGAGGTACTTTAAAAAATCACCAAGACAGGGTGATTACCTCTGCAGGTGGTAGTGCACCAGGTTAAACACACATAGTGCAAAGTCCAAGGACCCACACAAGGGTCCTGGTTTGAGCCCCCAGCTCCCCACCTGCAGAGGGGCTGTTTTTCAAGCAGTGAAGCAAATCTGGAGGTTTCTATCTTCCTCTCTCCCTGTCTTCCCCTCTTCTCTAGATTTCTCTCTTTCCTATCCAGAAACAACAGCAATAACAACAACAACAAGGGCAACACAATGGGGGGGGGTGGCCACCAGGAGAAATGCATTTTGCAGTGCGGGCACTAAGCCCCAGAGATAACCATGACAGAAAAAAAAATCACTAAGACCCAGTTTCAACCCTAGACTGTTTTAAACCAAACCTCAAAGGATGGGTTCAAGTTATCAGTTATTTTGAAGATGATTCTAATGGCAGTCAGTATCAAGAGAGTCACTATTTGAGGGGACTCTGTTGGAATAGTTCAATGAAGCCTGAAAGAGCACCACTGGATTGGAGGTGGGAAGCCTGACTATCGGATGATTTGAGTAGTTTAAGGAGTTCTGACAGTCCCATTCCACGTGACATAATCTCTGCAAAGTTATGCCTCTCACCCACCAATAGGGATTTGCACCTACAATGGCACATGCACATAGATTGTTAAGGGCAACACACAAGTGGGACCTTACCTGTCAAGCAAATAGAGCTTGTTGCACAACTGAGACAATTCAATACAGTGCCCCTGGAGGATGAAGACATAAGACCAGGCTCTAGTAGTTTAACCCATTCTGGGTCTATATAAGGTTGGGTCAATTTCTGACAAAGGAACACCTACCAGATTTGGGGTTCTAATTTATGTATAGTCAAGCAGCCACACACAAGAGGGAATATATACAGAGTCCTCTAAACTCACACTTGGAGTTACAGAGAGAGACATACTTTTACACACATAGGGTAGACTGAGCAGTCTCAAACACAGACATCCCCGAACGCCTAGAGGGATTCGTGAGACTCTTGTTCATCCTAACTCTGGTCCCACCTCCCCACAGCCTGAAGGCCAAGGCCTCTTCTGACTCCCAGCTGGGAGCAGCCCTCTGCCCTAGATCGGAGGGGCACTTGGCAGGGAACACAAAGAAACTGCAGCCCAGCTCCAGGGCAGTACTTGCCTTGCCTCACTTCCTCTTGCTCCCTAGGCCCCCAAACAAGAGGCCACTCAGAAATCACAGCTCAGCAACAAGGCAGCATTGTCCCCTAGGGCTAGGCTTCCCAGAGACTTGGGTGAGAGAAGGAGAGATGAGAGGGACCCCCAGGCCGTAGGGGTTTGGAAAGAAGCTGGCACCTGGGGAGAAACACTTTCCCAAGCTGCTGGCCAAGTTCAAGTCCTCTAAAGGATGTGGGGTCTTGCCCAGTGGTTCTCTGTCTTGTGACAGTGCCTTCTCCAGAGCATCTGCTTCACAGAACCCTTGTTCCATGTGGAACTCAGCCTCCCCTCTTCCCCTCAAAAAACCTGCAGCAGGATGGACACTGCAGGAAAGCAGGAAAGGAGTACTGGGTAGGAGCTGCTGTGTGCTCACCTCAAGACGAGCCAAACTAGCAAACCAAGACACCTCCACGGGAACGTTTCCTGGATATTTCACTCAGATCACAATGCAGAATTTGGAGTCAAAGTATTTTTCAAGTGGCAGGAGAGAGGACATCTGACGTCTGTGGGGGAGGGCTAAGTTGGTGGTGCCTGGGAGAGAGTGAAGGAACAAAAGGACTCCTGCTTTGTTGTTCTTAATAATGTGTCGGCAGCAATCAGGCCTTAACAGCAGCAGTTAGAGCGGGTCCTCTTGTGTTCTGTGTGCAAACTGGGGAAGATAGGCAAACACGCCAGCAGACACCAGCGCAGCTCGTTGGCTTCCTAGTTAACAGCTCCAGCAAGCAGCCCACAGATGCTAATTGTATAAGGGGGAGGGGGGCTGCTGGTATCCCAGGAAAGGTGAAACAGTGTCACAAGAAAAGGCAAAACTTCAAGCTCCTCTGTCAATATTTATACCCTTTCCAGGACAGGCGACAGGCACATGAGAAGACAGCAGAAGCAGCTCCTTGCCAAGCAAGAAAGATATCAGCTCAGGCTAAGCCAAGAAGAACAGCCTTTTACCAGGAAAAGCCTGTGCTCCGCTGAGCTGATGCTCAACACTATCTGACTTGCAAATGCTTATTTGATTAGTATGAAGGGACCTGGATTTTTTTTTTTTTTTTTTAATAGAGAGCTGCCCATCTCTGGTTGTTGAAGGGCTGAGGATTAAACCTGTGACTGCTTCATTCAAGACCAATGTGTTACCACTAAACTACCTCCAAGGGCAATGTGGTAATGGGAGAATCAGTGTGTACTTCAGAAACCTAAGTAATGAAGAGGAAGATGGAGAGAAGGTTAGCTGGTTTGCCTGCTTGCTGACCTTTTGGAATGACCAAGAAAGAACAGACCAGCTCTGCTCAGGACAATCCTGCTGCTGTCAAACCTATCAATCTTGGCTTGTCATTTGACAAGGTTAAGCAGATGAGCCAGGAAACAGTGATATCTGTAGAGCTGAGGGGAGAGGGGAGATCAGGACATGGGAGGAAGAGGCTGGAGTGAGACCCTTTAGGAAAGCTGGGAGCCTCAAATAAATGGACAGTTATGAGAGAGTGAAAATCTGAATGTGACGCATGAGGCATTCTGGTGTGTTTCTTAGAATTGTTCTGGAATCATGCACTGGAGACTTCCGCAGTGAGGCTTTTGAAGTCAGAACATTCTAACCCCTAAGCAGTAGTTCTGATGCTTTGTTCACTATTACACACACCTCCTCCGAATGAATCACTCTCCGTGGAGTGGGTAATGTAGTAGTCACCCACAGGGACAGTTCTTAGCTTGTTTTTCTCTAGGAAGCCTGGCCATAGTTTTCTTCCTTTCTTCCATAGAATCCACCCGTCTAGCAAACAGATGGATCTCAGGAGGACCCAGAGGTCAGGAGATTTTCTGGACCTGAGTATGTGGGGATCTGAGTGGGGCAGGCTGGGGGACAGGGGGCATTAAACAGCACCATGGTGACTTGGTATGCCATGATTCCTACCAGCAGGCCAGCTCTGTTAGTGAAACAATGTCCCACCAATCCACATCTCAATATATCATAAATCTCAGGGGCTGGGTGATGGTACACTGTTGAATGTATGTGTTAGCCTGTGCAAGGTTCAAGCCCCGACCCAGTCTCCATCTGCAGGAGTGTGGGGCAGCTTCACAAATGGTGAGGTAGTGCTGCAGGTGTTATTTTTTATCTCTGTCCTCCTCCCCCTTCTCAGTTTCTCTTTGTTCTATCAAATATATAAAAAAGAAAGATAAAAAGAAATCTCAAATTACCTCTTAACCATAGAATTTATGAGAAAAGATAAAAATCAACAGATTAGAAACCAGATATTAGGGACCACTCATAATATTACACTTGATAATATAACCAGTAAGTCTTTACCTCCATGCACAATCTGAGGATAGGCATTATATTGTACAACAGACTTTTAAAATGTACTCATCTTATAAGTGAAACTTTATTCCCCATGAATTTCCCATTTCCCTTTCCCTTGTTCCCAGCCCCTGATAGTCACCATTCTAATCTCTGCTTTTAAGCATCTGGTCACTTCAGATGCCTCATATAAATGGAATCATGCAGTACTTATCCTTTCAGACCAGCCTAATTCACTTAGAATGTCTTTCATGCCATCCATGATGTCATATATAAAAGGTTTCTCTTCTCTTTTCAAAGTTTTTTTTTTCATTAGTGAGAGTGAGAGAGAATCAGAGCATTCCTCTGGCATATGTGGTGCTAGGAATCCAACTTGGTATCTTCAAAGTCCTACACCATAAAGTCCTATACCATAATATTCCATATACACTTTTATCACATGTTCCTTATTCATTCATTCATCATATGACATGGAGATTGTTTCTATGTTTGGGTCTTGTGACTAATATGATAAGGGGTTAGTGTCCAAAATGCTTAATAAAATCCTCTAAGTCAATAGCAAAAAGCAAATAAGCTGATTAATATATATGTGTGTGTGTGTGTGTGTGTGTGTGTGTGTGTGTATGTATATTATACATATATAATATCTTGGGTTGTTGGGGAGGTGATTTAGTGGGCAGAGAGCAGGACTTGCATGCATGAGGCCACAGGTTTGATCCCCATTAATTCCAGAGTGAAGTAGTACTCTGATCTCTTATAAATAAATAAATAAATAAATAAATAAATAAATAAAATGATCATTGGGTGGTGGTGCAGCTGGTTGAGTGCACATGTTACAGTGCACAAGGACCTGGACTTGAGTCCCTGGTTCCCACCTGCAGGGGGAAAACTTCACAAGTGGTGACGCAGGGCTGCAGGCGTCTGTCTCTCTCCCTCTCTAACTCCTTCTTTCCTCTTGATTTCTGGCTGCCTCTATCCAATAGATAAATAAAGATAATTTAAAAATTTTTAAATAAGATAAAATAAAATAACCAAGAGGTGTATGAAATGATGCTTCATACCACTAATGCACCAGAGAAATGGAAACAAATACACAATGAGATATAACCTCACCCTTGCCAGAATGGGGTTATTCTTACCAAAAACTAACAAACAAAAAATGGTGAGAATGTGGAGGAATTTGAAAGCCTGTGCTGCGCTGCTGGTGGGGATTTAAATTGCGCAGTCACCATGGAAAATGCCATGGCAGTGTTTCGAAGCAGTAAAAGGAAAAAGATATCATATAGTAAGTACAGTAACACCATCTCTACCTATCTGTCCACAAGAAATGAAAGCAGTCTCTCAAAGAGCTATCTGTACTCCCATGTTCCACATAGTGATTTTCACAATAGACTTTCTCTGATTTTTATAACTGAAACTATAGAAGAGATAGGAATCTTTCTCTTAGTGAATAGTTAAGGATACATTAGTACCCAAGGAGGCAGTTTGAAAATATGAAGGAAAGATGGTGTCAGAAGATACAGAGAAGACTTCTTTTTCTCTACCTCAGAAAAAGTAGGTTTCATTTATCAAGGTGAGAATGGGACTGCTGAATCAATCAGTGGCAGACTGCACCAAGTAGATGAGATACTTGGGTCTAGGCTTTTTTATAAGGGACCCCAAGCTCACCCCAGCACCCGGCACTGTGTTCAGTGTTTGTTAAAGGGCCATCAGCAGGCATGGCATTCCCATTGCATGTGGCAAACTACCAAGCACTGTTGCAATGAATCTTGACCAAGGTAGATCTATCAGTATCATTGATCAACATGATGACTATGGGCAGGAAAAACAACTGGCATTGCTCAGTGGAGTTTTGCCCTTCTGGCTTTTGGCTTGGCTGGTTTCTATCCCATGCAAATGGAGAAAAAGGGCTTCCCTACAAATGAAGTTGAGCAAACCCTTAGAGGCCTCACATTAGGATTCTCTTCACTGGATGGGTTTGTACATTCATGGTGAGGACAATGACACAAGAGCCATGAGTTCTGACAAAGTATACTAGAGAAGTCCTTGTTTTCCTAGAATTTCTATGGCTCCAATGACTCCCTTACTCAAGCTTATCCTCTTTGAAACATGGGCTTGTAGCTCTTTCTAGATGTGGAGTCTATCTATCCATCCTAGAAGCTGAGTTAGCTACTTTGCCCAAATGATAGGGGCACAGGCTGACAGTATATAATTTCTTTTTGTTATTTTTGCCTCCAGGGTTATTGCTGGGGCTCAGTGCCTGTGCTACAAATCCACTGCTCCTGGAAGCTATTTTTTCTCTTTTGCTGCCCTTGTTGTTTATTGTTGTTATTATTATTGTCATTGCTGTTGGATAGAACAGAGAGAAATTGAGAGAGGAGGGGAAGTCAGAGAGGGGGAGAGAAAGAGACACCTGAAGACCTGCTTCACCGCTTGTGAAGCGACCTTCCTGCAGGTGGGGAGTCGGGGCTAGAACTGGGATCCTTAAGCTGGTCCTTGCGTTTTGCATGTGTGCTTAACCTGCTGCACTACTGCCCGGCCCCCCAGTATATAAGTTCTAAGTCTAGTCATCAAGAGAACTTTCATGCTTTCTTGGAACTTTGATACTACATGTGAACACATATGAGAGCTTTATGAAGGGAGATTCATTAGTGCCAGCCAAGGCGATCAAAGGCCAACCAATAGCTGTCCAACCCCTAATATATGAAAGAGACCAGCCAAGATCACCAAAGCTGTTGATCAAAATGATTCCCAGCAGATTAGCAACCCAGCAAAGTCACCCAGCTAATCTACACACTCATGAGTCACAATTAATACCTTTGAGTTAAGCAACTGAGTTTGTTTAGCAACCGAACGATGCATCATGCTGCAATAGCTAGCACAGGCACTGATTTTGAAAATATAGCCACAAAGTGTGTGTGGGTGTGGCACCAAACCCCTGGAATCTTATAATATTGAAAAATCATGTCAATGGAGGCATAATACTTCCTGACCTCAAACTATACTACAAGGTTACTGTTATCAAAGCTGCCTGCTCCAAGTTTATCAAAGACACGGATACTAGACAAGAAACTATCAAATATCTAAAAAAAATAATAACAAAACACTCTATGATATGTGCTTCAGAAATTACTTCAAAGACTCAACTCAAATCTAATAGCATACAAACAAATAAACCAATGTGATTACATCAAACTGCAAAGCTTCTGCACAGCAAAGGGTACTGTCAGCTAAACAGAAAAATAGCCTATAGTATGAGAGAATATTTTTATACAATATGCTTCAGATAAAGGACTAATAATCTAAGAACATAAAGAACTCCATAAACTGAGCAACAACAAACAAACAAGGCAGTGGCACACTCTATTGAGTGCACAAATTACCATACACAAGAGCCAGGGTTCGAGCCCTCGATCCTAACCTGCGAAGGGGATTCTTCATGAGTGCTGGAGCAGGTCTGTGCCTAGGCATCTGTCTTTCTCTCTGCCTCTCTATCACCTCCTTCACATTCTCTCTCTGTCCTATCAATTAAATATAGAAATAAGGAGGGAAGGGGGAACAGGAGAAATCTTGCTGTGAATAATGAATTCACAGTGCTAGCACCAAGCCCCAACAACAATCCTGGACACAATAAAAATGTAATAAAAATAATAAAACTTAAAAACAATCCCATTATTAAGTGGCTCATGGACATGGATAAAAGCTACACTGAGGAAGAGATCCAGAGGGCCAAAGGGCATATGGGAAAGTTCTCCAAGTCACTGATCATCAAAGAAATGCAAGTAAAAACAACAATAAGTTACTTTACACTTTACACTTGTGAGAATGATATACCTTGGAAAGGATAGTAACAACAAATGTTGGAGAGGATGCAGGGGGAAAAGGGTACTTCTGCACTGCTGGTGGGACTGTAAACTGGTCCAACCTTGTGGTAAACAGTCTAGGGAGTTCTCAGAACTCTAGAAATGGACCTATCCTTTGACTCAGCAATTTCTCTCCTGAGGATTTACCCAAAGGAAACAAAACCTCCTATTAGAAGAGATCTATGTACCCACCTATGTTTATATAGCAGCACTATTTGTAACAGTCTAAACTTGGAAGCAACCCAGAAATCCAATGACAGGTGAGTGGCTAAACAAATCGTGGTATATATACATGATGGAATGTTACTCAGCTGTTTAAAAATGTTGAAGTCATCTCCTTTGCCTCATCTTGGATGGAACTTGTAAGTATCATGTTAAAGGAGATAAGCTGGGGCCGGGTGGTGGCACACTTGGTGGAGTGCACATGTTACAATGCACAAGGACCCAGGTTTGAGCCCTTGGTCCCCACCTACCGTGGGAAAGCTCTGCAAGTGGTGAGGCAGGTCTGCTGGTATCCCTCTGTCTCTTTCCCTCTATATCTCCCCAATTCCCTCTTGATTTCTGGATGTCTCTATCCAATAAATATAATAAAAATTATTAATAAGAGATAAGCCAAAAAAGAGAAGGGCAACTGTCAAATGCTCTCACTTATAGGTGGAACTTAAGAAATAAGGACAGAGAGAGAAAACAAAGTAAAGTTTGGATTGGGTGTGGTGTACTGCACCAAAAACAAAAGGCTGGGAAGAGGTGGAGAGAACCTTGGGGGCCTTCTGCATGATGATGTAAACGGACCTAAACTGTGGGTGAGAGTTCCTGCAAGAACCTTCACAGGAAGATGAGAAAGTGTACTAATGTGTCAATCGTGAACCATTAGCCCTTCAACAAAATGTAATATACATTTTTTTCTAGTCCTTTGAAACAGTACATATATGTATACACATGCATATGTGTGTGAAAATATATACATAGTGTCAGATCACTAAGAAAGAAACAATCTTTGAAAACTTAGTGAGATAAAGGGATCTGTCCTGCTGTACCTTTCAGAAATGGCAAAATATTACTCTTGTCAGAGAGGAACTCAGCACTTAACCTGTATTGATCCAGTTAGATGCTCCAACTCCTAGGATACCACCGTGGCTTTTTGATTTGCATCTGTGCCTGGCTGTTGAGCTGCACATTTCTTTTGGGAATTGGAGTGCATCATCTCTGCTTACCTCAAGACTCTTTGAAGGAACTTAGCTCTCGTTAGCACACTAGGGAGTATCTACACGTTTATAATAGGCACCAATCCCCATCACTTCCTCCAGGAAGCCCTTTCTGAGTTGCCTCCTATCATCATCATCACCACCACCACCACCACCACTGGCAGCAGCATGCTACTTTGCCCGCACACCACCACTCCCAGTAGCTTTTCCTTTTAGATGGATGTGGGGTAGAGAGAAGGAGAGATACCACTGTGTAGTTTTACTACTTATGAAGCCCCCCGCCCCACAGGAGCTGTCATGTCGTGACTGGGAGCTCTAGCATGTTCTCTCTCACACAAGTGACTTGCTATTCTACCAGGTGAGCTGCCTTCTGGCTCTGAGCTGAGTCCTTTTATATGTCCTCATTACTCTCTCTTTTTAAAATTATATTTATTTATTTATTTATTGGCTAGAGACAGCCAGAAATCAAGAGGGAAGGGGAGACAGAGAGCAAGAGAGACAGCTGCAGCTCTACTGTGCCACTTGTGAAGCATCCCTCCTGCAAGTGAGGATCAGGGGTTTGAACCTGGGACCTTGCACACTGTATGTGTACTTAACCAGGTGTGCCACCGCCTGGCCCCTGTCCTCATTACTTTCTACCATCAGAGAACCCGTTCCACCCTACGAGAGTGGTATGTACTTCTCAGACTATGCCACACACTAGAGGAATCAGGAGGAGAAACCATGTTAGCTCTGCCACCATTGAATTATCTGACTGCAGAGTGCCTGGCACATAGTAGGTACTCAGCAAATATCAGCTGAGTGATGAATGAATGATGGAAGCAGACCGCTTCAAATCGTACCCTCCACTATGCTTCTCTTCCTTCTCTCCTTTCACAGTTCTTATTACCACTTTGAACTGTAGCCTGGCATTCCATCTAGACCTTTAGATGGAAGGACCTAAGTTAATAATACTCAGTTAAGGGAGTCGAATGGTAGCGCAGTGGGTTAATCGCACATGGCGCAAAGTGGGTTAAGTGCACCGAGGGATCCCAGTTCGAGGCCCCCAGACTCCCCACCTGCAGGAGGGTTGCTTCACAGGCAGTGAAGCAGGTCTGCAGGTATCTATCTTTCTCTCCCCCTCTCTGTCTTCCCCTCCTCTCTCCATTTCTCTCTGTCCTATACAATAACAACAACAATGATGGGCAACAAAAAAGGCAGGGGGAATAGCCTCCAGGAATAGTGGATTCATAGTGCAGGCACTGAGCCCCAGCAATAACCTTGGAGGGAAAAAATTAAAAATATAAAAAAATAAGACAGTAAAAGCTTTTCTACCTAAAAGGGTTAGTTTCCCTTTTTTTTTTTTTTTAATCTGTCTCTTCCTCTTTTGTGAAGCCAGGGCCACCACTATGGCCCACTTTTTCATTCAGAGAGAGATACACAGAGAGAATTAAAGAGAGACACCACAGCACAGGAGTTTCCTCTGCTGTCTAAGTACCTCCGCTGTGGTGCCAGGCTGAACCTGAGCCAGTTGTGTGGCACATGCCCTAGCTAATGAACTCTCTCTCTCTCTGGCCCCAGAGAAGTAAGTTTCAATCCTTACTATATGATGTGAGTACTCCTGCACAGGGACCAGTACATGATGTGTTTGCAATTCACACCACATAATATCAATGGACTCAACTATCTACTACTATGCATTCCGTGTTGTACTGGCTGCTGTGGAGCAGGTGCTAAATTAATGCACCCAGGCAAGGTCAGTGTCAAGGACACTGTCTCCTTCACTGTTGAATGAGGTGAAGTCACCCTGTGAACCACTTTCTGTCCCAAATAATCTGTTTGCTTCAAAATCCTTCTCAACCTCACTGTGGAATATTTAGATGCCTTTTCACAGTGTTTCCTGGTTTTTATAAGCCTTCATCTCTGTGAAATAGGGATGAAGTTTCTGGCTGCCTTGGTATCTGAAAAGGCAAAATTCAAATTCTCCTGAACAAGAAATGGGTTTGGATTATGCAAAAAATGCAAAGCCTGTCTCTGCAGTCACAGTTTAGTGTCCCTAAGGGAGCTCTCTAGGTATGTTTATTCAATTTTATTTGCTTATCTGAGGTTTAATTTTCACGGGGGTTATTTACTTTTTTTGCAAGGTCCAAAAATTTGCCTGAGATACACCTTAATGAAGAGTAGCAAACCATGTAGAAGACTTAGAAGGCGCTCAAGTAATGGGAATTTGAGGCATTATCTTTTGCAAAGGCAGCAAATAGTTTTCTGAATTGGGTTGATTTTGGTGATGCATATTATAATGGAACAAAATGCTAATGAAGTGCTAAATTACTAGTACCATCCCTGTTACTTATTAAACACTTTGGTTAATTAGACTGGGGAAAAGAAAGGGTTGAGGCATGTTTTTAATGCCTCTTTTGAGACCAGGTCAGAAGTGAACAGATGTGTGAACCTGAAGCCCAGCCCAAGGGCATCCTTTCAGTTTCTAGCTTCTATCTACCTGTGAGAAATACTGCAGGGAGGAGCCACTGACTTTCCAAGTTCTAAAGGGCCCTTGAACTTGAGTGCACAAGCAGATACCCTGCTCTGTGTAAAGTGGGTGACATTAGTCAAATGAGTCATTGTCAACTTGTTTTGAGTGAACACTGAAAAATTCAGCTGGAAAATGGAAAAATTGAGCTTGGATGGGGTGGGAGTGTGGGGATGTTTAATACTGCTTTCTTTGAAAACCCTTACTTGTTAGAGTACGACAGAGCTGAGAAGCAAGGATCTCAACTTTTCTAGTCTCAACCTCCCTCCCCATTTTTCCACTTGTAACCTGATTCTAGTTATGGGCTTTTTGCCCTTCTGATGGTGCCCAAGCTCTTCTCTTAGTATCAGCCTCTGTTTCTAGTTACCAGACCCAGAATTCCGACTTTGTTGGGTATTGCCCTTCCCTCAGAGATCAGCTTCCTATTTTCAAATGCCACACTGTAGGATTTTACAATGGACAATGTTAGGTGTCCACTTGACAGCAGCAGGGGGTGCTCAGCTTACCTGATAAAGCACATGCTTTGCTGTGTCTGAGGCCCTGGGCCAGAGCCCTTGCACCACATGAGAGCACCAATGGACTACAATGGGAAGGCTCCATGGATGGTGAAATGGTGCTGTGGGGTCTCTTTCTCCTCCCTCCCCCTCCTCTCCACCCTTCCTCCCTTTTCCATCTCTTTCTCAAGCAAGGGCACACCCAGTGGAGCACACACATTACCATGTGCAAGGACCCAGGTTCAAGCCCCGGCTCCTCACTTGCAGAGGGAATACTTCACTAGTGTTGAAGCAAGTCTGCAGGTATCTCTTAGTCTCTCTCCCTCTCAATATCCCCCTCCCCTTTCAATTTCTTTCTGTCCTATCAAATAAAACATAAAGAAAAGAAAAAATTGGTTGCCAGGAGTGGTGGATTTGGCACTGATCTACAGCAATAACTCTGGTAACAATAAATAAATAAATTTTTAAAAATAATAAGTGGGTTAGGGTGGTTGGTCAGCAGTAAGTAGTATCATGCATATAGAACATCCTGGGTCACTCTCAGGCCCAGCATTAAAAGAAAATCTATTTCAGGTAGTGGTGCACCTAGTTGAGCTCACATGTACCAATATGTAAGGACCTGGGTTCGAGCCCCCTTCAGGGGCAAAGCTTTGCAAATAGTGAAGCAGTGTTGCAGGTGTCTCTCTGTCCCTCTCCCTCTCTATCACCCCTTCTCTCTAGATTTCTGGCTGTCTCTATCCAAGAAATAGAAATAATAAAAAAATTGAAAGAAAAATATCTATTTCTGGCTGTGTCTGTGAGAATGCATCCAAAAGAGACCAGCATTTGAAACAGAAGAAGGAAGCAGACGGCCCTCACCAAAATGTATGTGTGGGAGGGGCGGCAGGGGTGCCTAATCTGACTCACTGAGGGCCTGATCAAAAGAGGAAACTGGATTCACACACTGACTGCATGAGCTGAGGCCTGCCCTTGGTGCTCCTGGTTCTCGGGCTTTCAGACTCAGACTGAAAACTACTCATACCCCGGGGCTCTCAGACCCTTAAACTACGTCTCCTGTGACAGGTGATGAGGCTTCTTGACCTCCCAAATAGAGTGAGCCAATGCCTTATAAGACATACCTGCTATTACTGATTCTGTTCATCTGGTCAGTTGTGCCTTCTGATCAACGCATTTGATGTCACCTCCCTGAATACCTGTCTGGGATTCCTGAAAACTCCCTGACCCCCAGGCTCTCAGCAGTGCTTGTGCTCCCCAGTTAAAACTCTTGCTGTGCACGTCCCCAGTGGAGACAACGTGGAGTGCTGTTACCCTTTCTGTGCAGCTTTGGTCACCTCCCAGATGCCAGGTTCTGTCAGCTGGATTATAACCACCCTGTTATCAGTGGGTGTGTCTGTCCACCCACATGTGCCCTGCCCTGCCCTGCCCCACCACTGACAGCTGGTCTCCAAGCCTAGTCACTGTCTGGAAATGAGGCACAAGCTCAAAGTCAGATGACCCCAGTTCTAGCCCAGAAACATTCCACTCAGCTCCCTACACACTAGCTGCTCATTCATCTATGTGTTTATAGAAGCTTTACAAAGTAACACCATTTCAAAAGGGAAAAGCTGGAAGGTCTTTCGCATCAAGGAGCTCACCTTGGTTGAGAGCACACATTATCATTTGCAAGGATCCACATTCAAGACCCCAGTCCCCACCTGCAGGGGAAAGCTTCAGAAATAGTGAAGCAGTGCTACAAGTCTCTCTCTCTCTCTCCCCTCTTTCTCTCCTCCTTTCTATCTCACCATCCCCTTTCAATTTCTGTTTTATTAAGTTAAAAAAAAAAGGAAAAAAGAAATCGGGGGTACCAGGAGTGGTCCATTTGTCATGCAGGCTCCGAGACCCAGTGATGACCATAGTAACAGTAAAATAAAAATAAAGAAACAAAGTTAGGAGACTACCAGAACAGAACAATTCACTGTGCCTAGGAGGGACTAAGGAACAATATACTGAGATATCTGAGGAGTCTTCAGAGGTGAGCTGGCACATGGCAACAAGTCAAGCACCGTTAGGTTAGAGCAGAACAATGACATATGCAAAGCTTCCAAGCTGAGAACTATCTGGAAGACGCCAGCATTGAAGATAAATTGAATGACACTGGAGAGCATAAGTGGCCAGAACTGCAGTTTGAAAGCAGAGAAAAGCTAAATAGGAGTGGGCATTTCATGAAGGGATGAGGAAGCTGTGCTTTGGCCCATAGACGAAGAAGAGCAACCAGAGGCTTTTACAGAGGGGAGTTGCCACATCAGGTCATTGTATACTGGAAGACTATCATCTGCACGTGGATAATAGATTCAAGAGAGAAGAAGTGGAAGCAGGAAGGTCAAGGAGAAAGGTGCTGAAATAGTGCATCTGAGATTCTAAGGGCAGAGCTGGGAGATAACTCATGGAGTAGAGTATGTGCCTTATCATGTGTGAGGCCCTAGGTTTGAACCCCAGCACCACATACAAGCACCATGGAGGATACTGAGAAGCTCCATGGATGGAAGAGCTATGCTATGCTCTCTCTCATCTCTGTGTACCTGTTTTTACCTCTTACCTCTATCTCCCCCCAAATAGAATAGAGACTAGGGCCAGGGAGGCTGCTCAGTTGTGTTGTACACACAGAAGGTTCTGACATCATTCCCTGATGCCATATCTGAGGGAAGCGGTGCAGGAGGCAGAGTCAAACAAAGAGCTGGAATAACTTGATGCTTCATTAGGTGTGTGGGGTGCGTGGGGGTGCGTGGGAGAAGCAGATGGCAGGTCATCCCCAAAGATTCTGGCTTGGATACACTGGTAGAGACATAAGGGATCTGAGGGGAAGATGACAAGTGATTTCTGTTTGGAGTGCCTAAGAGACTGTCAGGTGAAGATGGCAGGGCAATGCCTTGAAGTTGTGAAGTCAGGTTAGTGACATAGCTAAGAAAGACATCCAGGGGCTGGGTGGTGGCGCACCTGGTTGAGCGCACATGTTACAGTGCACAAGGACCTGGGTTCAAGCCCCCAGCCCCCACCTGCAGGGCCAAAGTTTCACAAGCAGTGAAGCAGTGCTTCAGGTGTCTGTCTCTCTATCAACCCCTTCTTTCTGAATTTCTGGCTGTCTCTATCCAATAAATAAAGATAGAAATTTAAAAAAAGAAAGACATTTATAGAGAGGTGAGGACTTGTGTCACAGAGATGGGTAAGATCAGCCAAAAAGAAAGTGCAGAGTGAAAAGAGAGAAAGGCTAAAGGCTAAAATCAGAGGTACATTTAAAGACTAGGTGAGAGAACCTGCAGCAAGAGTATACCAGAGCTGTCCAGAAACTGCAAGAACTACAAGAAGGGGGTCACGGGAGTTAGCAGCCAGGGATTCCTAAGGGAGCTGGAGCAGCACCTAAGGGGCAAAAAGGCCTGTGCTAACTGGAAAAGCCTTCACTGGCCTCGGCACCGGGAGGGATATGTTATTGATGACTCTGTAATGATCCAAGAGTAATGTGGAAAAGATGGATTACAGAAAGATGAGGGAGAGGGAAAGGAAATATGGGCTGCCTCTCAGGATGTGTGGCTGAGAAGGGAAGGTGGATACTAAGGGAGTTACAGAAGAACAACACAAAGTAATGGAGACTTTTAATTTAAAATGCCAGAGACTTTAAACATCGTATACACCGTGAGGGGATTGGCCAAGGTGATCCCCAAGATTCCTTCCAGCTCTGATCCTAAGTCTACACATTGAAGAACAGAGAGAAGTCTCGGGGCTCAGGTGGTGGCACACCGAGTTAAGCGCACATAGTACGGAACTCAAGGATCCGGGTTCGAGCCCCCAGCTCCCCACCTGCAGGGTGGTTACTTCACAATCAATGAAACAGGTCTGTAGGTGTCTATCTTTCTTCCCCCTCCTCTATCTCCCTCTCCTCCTCAATTTCTCTCTATCTTATCCAATCAAATGGGGGGGCGATGGCCACCAGGAGCAGTGGATTCACAGTGCTGGCATTGAGCCCCAGAGATAACCCTGGAGACAAACGAAGAAGGAAGAGGAGGATGAAGAAGAGGAGGAGGAAGAAGAAGAGACGAGGAGAAGAAGAAGAGGAAGAGGAAGAAGAAGAAGAGGAAGAGGAAGAAGAGGAAGAGGAAGAGGAAGAAGAAGAAGAGGAAGAGGAAGGAGAAGGAGGAGAAGAAGGAGAAATCAAGTCATCTCTTGCTACCGCAGACTTTCCAGTTTATGGACTATGTGCTGGGAAGTTACTTGGCATGGAAGTTACCAAGGCTTTCTACCTGTGCCTTTCTGTTCTTATATCAGGCCCTTCTAATCAGTTCTGAGCACAAGTGGCAGAGCTCTTCAGGAGAGTTCACAAGGTTCTAAAAGCATCTCAGTGACCCTAAATTTGTTTGTTTTATATTTTCCTTATTTCATATGAGGTTAGAGAGTTTCACATGAAAGGGAGAGCGAGAGAGGGGAAAAAAAAAAAAGAGCACCACTCCAATACATGTCACTCTGGGGATCGAACTGAGAGCCTCGGGCATGCAAGTTGCACTCAAGCAGCTGAACTAATTCCCTGGCCACTAAATACCCTGTATTTTTAACTTATCTTGTCATCCCATCAACCTTCTCTTCCAGAATTTGCAAACATAGGCTTTCCTGATTTCAGAGAACCATGCACGACATTGCTTGGTATTTATTCCAAGGTCTTAAAAGCAAGAAAACCATGGCCAACACTAAATGAAAAGCAAGGAGGAAAGAAGTGTGGGGAGGACAGGGGGGGCAAGATAAGAAGTTTCATACAGAACTCATTTCCCTCTCTCCAGGAGTATACATCAGATCTTACACTAGTTGTTTCTGCAGCTTTTCCTTCCTCTTGGTTTAATATTCTCAAGGGAAAATCAAGCTGAACATGAACAACAGAAGACTTAGCACTCAATCTACTTTAATCTTGATCAACAAATTTCTGAAATAATTTTTGAAGGCATTTAGACTTTCAGGAGGAAGAATCTTATCTTCAGTGAATTACTATTTATTGAGACTTTCATAAAATGTTTGTTTTTCGGTTGTCAGGCTTCTGGATTTTTTTTTCTTATATTCCATTAAAGCAAAGATTATCTTGGGAAGAAGAAAAGCTCAAAGTCTGCTTTTCAGCCTAGATAGCAACAAAAGTAAAAGCTTCCACATGGTCGGTTTGAATCTCACCTGCTGAGGAGGTTTATGCTCCTTAATGATATATTTTAGAAATGGATGTGACATCAGAGGTTATCTGGAAATGGAGCTCAAAGCAAAGGGAATAAAAATCACAAACTAAATTCACTGACTATGCTAGGGCACAGGAAATGTCCCATCTTCATCTGATTTGTGACCTGGAGAATTAAGCGATGGTTCTAGAACCTGCCTCCTGGGGAGGAAAACTGGAGGAGGCTGGATGCGTTTCATGTTGGCTTATTTTCTCTGTCCAGTCATGTGAAGAAAGTTGGCTGGGAGGGTTTATTGTGTCTATGACACAATCGCTACATTATACTGGAGCCTCTGAGAAGCCAGTGGACAGCTCAATTGTTGGTTTGCATTGTGCTGGACTGGAATGCCGTGTAGCTGCTGGGAACACAGGCTTCTTCCCCAAGGCATGGGAGAGGGGTCGGGGTCTTCAGAATTTTCAGAGTCTATGCCAAACCTTGCAAAGGCAACTCAAAATTCCTAGGGGCCTTTGTTCTGTTATTATTTAGGCCAAGAATGAACTTTGGCTCTTGAAAATCCAGCCTCTAGAATCAGAGGATATGATTATCACCCAGGAATAGGCGACCTGGGAAACTGGTCTGCCAACTGTTTAGACCTATATGAAGGAAGATGAGGATGCTTGACCCAAAATGGAGCTACTGTCATTCTAAGCTTCTGTGTCATAAAGAACAGACTTGCGTGTTAAAAAGATGTGACTTTAAATCTGTTCTCTGTGTTACAGAATCTCCTGGGCATAGCTTAAATGCTTTTCAAATGAGGGCTCATGGTAGTCAGCACAACCCACAGGGTGGCAAAAAAATGTGATATAAAACAATACAAATAAATTTTCATAGACGAATATGCCCTGAGCACGTACTAGCACTGAGCCATTGACCTGTCCAACAGGCAGGTCTGAACCCTGTCAGATTAATGCTTTGCCTCTAGAAATTCATGTCTAAATTCATGACCTGTCTTCCTAGACCATTAGGTTTGATCATCAAAATCTATTGAATATTGCACAATTCGAAAAATGCACCAAGACTTTAATACTTTATAGGAGTTTCTAGGTGTTGTTGTTGTTGGAGGCAAGGTAGAGAGAACACAAAGCATCATTGTCTCACTTTTTTAATGCAGTGCCAGGGATGGAACACAGATTTCACACATGCAAGGCAAGTATTCTTCTGCTGAGCCATCTCCTCTCTAGGCCTGACCTTCCTTCCCCTGGAACTTCAGTCATTCACTGAAGGGTAGGTTGCACTGTTGAGGTTTCTGGGGTTCTTGAAGTACCACCTTATGGACATGGGTAATCAAAGTGTTTAGGATGGACTTCACTGCTCAAGGGAGCTAAGCATGATAGTACAGTGGAGTTTATAGTAGAGGACTTCATCTGATGGGGAAGAGGTAGCCTCCACATTGGTTATGTGCATCTAGAAGTCCAACTGCAAGGGTCTGGGAGGTGGAACACTGGATAAACTCTTGGACTCTCAAGCATGATTTACTGAGTTGAAACCCAGAGTATCCAACCTGCTGGACTGATGTTCTGAGTCATCTCTCTCTCTCCCTCCTCCCTCCCCGTCTCCCTCTCTCTCTCTCTAACACACACACACACACACACACACACACACACACACACACACTCACTTAAATTACTTTTAAAAAGAGGTTATACTGCAGCCCACTCTCTTCTGAACCACTGAGTGGGATCATCCTCTCTTATAATACACATAATCATGTCCAGGGACACAAAAGCTACATAAACACAAATCCTCACTCTTGGTAAGTTTATAGTTTAAAACAGAGGCTGGCAAACTTTTTCTGCAAAAGATAAGATGGCAGTGTTTTAGGTTTCATAGGCCACTCATTCTCTGTTGCAACTATGCTAGCAAACAACCAGTTGAATGTAACCTATCGTGTACAAATGACTGTGGCTGCCTTTCAATAAAACCTTCTTCATAACAAGAGAGAGATGGCTGGTCAGATTCAGGACACAGATTGCCTAGCTCTGGTCTAGAAGGAAAAGCAGATGTGTTATTTAAAAATGTCCATAAAATGCCATGGAAAGGGAGTCGGGTGGTAGCGTAGCAGGTTAAGCGTATGTGGCACAAAGCACAAGGACAGGCGTAAGTATCCCTGTTCGAGCCCCCGGCTCCCCACCCGCAGGGGAGTCGCTTCACAGGCAGTGAAGCAGGTCTGCAGGTGTCTATCTTTCTCTTCCTCTCTATCTTCCCCTCCTCTCTCCATTTCTCTCTGTCCTATCCAACGATGACATCAACAACAATAATAACTACAACAATAAAACAAGGGCAACAAAATGGAATAAATAATTTTTTTTCTTTTTTAAATATTTTTATTTATTTATTCTCTTTTGGTGCCCCTGTTGTAGTTATTATTGTTGTTATTGATGTCACTGTTGATGTTGTCATTGGATAGGACAGAGAGAAATGGAGAGAGGAGAGGAAGACAGAGAGGGAGACAAAGACACCTGCAGACCTGCTTCAACACCTGTGAAGCGACTCCCCTGCAGGTGGGGAGCCGGGGACTCGAACCGGGATCCTCATGAGGGTCTTTGTGCTTTGCGCCACTTGCGCTTTGCGCCACGTGCGCTTAACCCACTGTGCTACCGCCTGATTCCCAAATAAACATTTTTTTTAAAATGCCATGGAAAATGCCAGGACATCTGGGGATGGCACTAAACCCAGCCTAGAGGTTTCAGGTAAGGTTTCCTGTTAGGGACTCAACTATTTCTGACTCTTTGTGAAAGAATAGACCATTTAAGAACCACTATTTTGGGGGGCCAGGTGGTGGTGCACCTGGTTGAGTGCACATGTGAGAAAGCATATGAACCCAGGTCCGAGTCCCTGGTCCCCACCTGCAGGGGAAAAGCTTCACGAGTGGTGAAGCAGGGCTGCAGGTGTCTCTCTGTCTCCCTCTCTGTCTTCCTCTCCTCTCTCCATTTCTCTCTGTCCTATCCAATGACAACATCAACAGTGACATCAATAACAACAATAATAACTACAACAGGGGCACCAAAAGAGAATAAATAAATAAAAATATTTAAAAAAAGAAAAAAAATTATTTATTCCATTTTGTTGCCCTTGTTTTATTGTTGTAGTTATTATTGTTGTTGATGTCATCGTTTCCTCTCTATTTCTGACTGTCTCTACCCAATAAATAAACAAAGATTAAAAAGAAGAAGAAGAACCACTACTTTCCAGTCCAAGTAGCAGCTGCAAAAATCTATGGAGATGCTAAAGACCTGAACTTGAGTGATGTTTTTAGCAATGGAGTGGAGGGAGACATCTGGGACGACAGATAAAATGGACAGGGTATGGTGACAGAAGATGGGAAGGAAGGTATTCAGGATAATAAATATCATTCTGATAAGGTGGGTGGGTGGACAACTCTTCAGCAAAATGGAGAATTTAGGAGGAGCAGGGTTTTGAAGTGACAGAACAAGGTTTCCTGACTCGTGTACACTGACACATCTGTCCAATAACTGGCTGGCTATACCTGAGTCCTGAGACTGCTCTAAGCAGGTAACGGAGGTTTTTCCAAGCTCCCCTGTTCTCCTTGTCTGTCTTATCTGCCACTAGTTCATTTTCACTCAGCTGCTATAACTTGCCATCCAATCTGGGACCAGGCGGTAGCTCCCTCTGTAGAGCAAACCCTAGGTTCAAGCCCTGCCACCACATGAGAACACCATGAACAGTACTGGTGGAGTACCAAGGATGGTAGAGTGATGCTGAGGCATTTCTCATCTCTCTCTGCCTCTTGTTGTCCCTCCCTCTCTAAATGAAATAAATGAAAAACCTGGGCCCCAGAGGCCATTCAGCAGTAGAGCACAAGCACAAAAAGTCCTTTAATTTATTCTCTGGGCCTGCATACAATAAAGTAAAATAAATAAAACAACAAAGATAATGTCAATCTGATTTTTGTGGCTTTCTACATAAGCACACTTCAATGATCTCTCATCTTTTTTTAATTTTTAATTCTTTATTTCTTTATCCATTTATTGGATAGAGACAGAGAGAAAACTGAAATGGAAGGGGGAGATAAAGAGGGAGGGGGAGAAAAAGAGACATCCACAACACTGCTTCAACACTTGTGAAGCTTCCTCCCTGCAGATGAGGGACCACGGGCTTGAACCTGGGTCTTGTGCACTGTAGCTTGTGCTCAATGGAGTGCACCACCACCCAGCCCCCTGTCTCCCATCTTCTTTAAGATAAAGTACAGAAGCTGAAGCAGTTCACTTGGACAGTGTGCTGCTTTGCCATGTGGGAGACCCAGGTTTGAGCCTAGCCACCACCACACTGAAGGAAGATTTAGTACTGTTCTCTTGTTTCCTCTTTCTCCCTCCCTCCCTCCCTCCCACTTCTTTCCCTCCCTCCTCCTTCTCTCCCTCCCTCCTTTCCTCAAGCCCTTCCTCCTTCCCTTCTTCTCTCTCTCTGTCCCTCCCTCTCTCTTCCTCTTTCTCCCTCTCTCTGCCTTGCATGCACTCCTCCTAGAGAACTCAGAACACTGCTGAAACAAGGACTTGAGGACCCAGTGCAAATAAAAACAGCATCCCAGGGCAACTGGGTCTCAGCCTGAAGAGAGGAGCTAGAGATGCTATTCTGCATAGTGGCAGGGCCAGGACCTCAGGTCCAGCCCACAAGTCCTCAGCAAGACTGCAAGCCTCAGCCTGGGCAGTTCTTTCGGCTAATGTGCAGTCTGAGTCCCTCCCTCCCCAACATGGCCTGAACTTTTCCAGAATTTGCAGGAGAGAGAGCAGGATCAGGAGGAAGGAGACTCCCTTCCGCTCTTCTCCTGCATTAGCCATGCCTGGGGAGCTCCTGCACTGGGAAATAAACCCTGGCTCTTCCTCCCACAAACTCTAGGGGCCCCATTAAGCACAAACTGCCTCCTCTTCACATCACTGCTCCTGAGAAAGGAACGGGATCGATTTTCTTTGACCAGGGAGCTGAGGCTGGCAGTTTAGTGCTGAAGCTTAGGCTCCTCAGAAGGCTCTTCAAAAGAGGAGTCAGTCTCTGTGAGGCTCCTGGCATTCAGAGCTGATATTTAGATTGTCAAATTGGTGGAATGTGTGTGTGGGGGGGGGCATCTTCTCTAAGACTACAGGTCAAGTAACAGAAAGAAGTTTGGGGAGGTGCTTTTACAGGAAAGATGACCACTGACAACAGGCTTGTTTCTAGTTGAGCAAACACAAAGTTGGGGAGCGTCTCCCAAGCACAGTGGTATTCTGTATGCAGGGAGGATCTGCCTTCTTACCTGGTAGGTTGAGTTACCAGCAATATATAAAAAAGGGTGATTTCAGACCACCTTACATGGTTCAGTAAATGGAAAATCTTTCCTTTCTGGTGGACTGATTCCAAAGAACCTTTGCCTTTCTCATTTGTTGAGCAGTCAGCATCTCTTCATCGTGAGAGCAGTGCCCTCTCCCAATAATGAAAGCAGCCAGCTTTGCCCAGTACCCATGTTGGGCCCTGCCTTCAGTGTCTTTGATCCAGCTTTGAAAGGTACCACAAGCCCCAGGAGAAATATGTATCAAAATATCCCTATCTACAGTTAACAATATTTATATACTTTCCCCATATTTGGGAGTTACTCTCTTCCCTGATCCAGATTTCTAGTCCTTTCTCCAACTATAACACCATCTCCCCAGACAGTAACCTGGGTCCACCTGCATATTAGTTGTCAGGCTCAGGCAAAAACTAGTAAGATCATAGGCCCTGTGGAATAGACCTAAATAGACCTACTAGCATTTTCCAAAATGGAGACCCCAAATCTCCATCTGCAATATTCTTTGCCTTTAGGTTCATGATTAGTCAACAATTTGTTCTGCTTTATATCTTAACTCTTTTTCAGCCACCAGGTTCCAGATGATACCATAATGCCAACCTGACTTCCTTCGCAGAGGACCCCACCATGTATGTGTCTTGGCGCACCATGTCCTCAGATCCCTGCTCAACTGGGAAAGAGAGAGAGAGAGAGAGAGAAAGAGGCTGGGAGTGTGGATTGACCTACCAACACCCATGTTCAGCAGGGAAGCAATTACAGAAGCTAGGCCTTTCACCTTCTGTGCCCCACAATGATCCTGGATCCATACTCCCAGAGGGAGAAAGAATAGGGAAGGGAGTCGGGTGGTAGTGCAGAGGGTTAAACGCATGTGGTGCAAAGCGCAAGGGCTGGTGTAAGGATCCCGATTTGAGACTCCAGCTCCCCACCTGCAGGGGAGTCACTTCACAGGCGGTGAAGCAGATCTGCAGGTGTTTATCTTTATCTCCCCCCTCTATTTTCCCCTTCTCTCTCCATTTCTCTCTGTCCTGACAACAATGACATCAATAACAACAAAAACAATAAAAGCAGCAAGGGCAACAGAAGGGAAAATAAATAAATAAATAAATAAATAAATAAATAAATAAATATTGAAAAAAAGAATAGGAAAGCTATCAAGGGAGGGGATGGGATATGGAGCTCTGGGGGTGGACACTGTGTGGAAATATACCTCTCGTATCCTAAAGTCTTGTCTATATTCCCATTGTATAAATAAAATTTAAAAATATTTATCACTTTCACTTTTGTCCTTCTGTGACATTTACAATATACTGTCCCAAGCAATGTTTTAGTGTTTTTTTGTTTTTTTGGTGGAGCTGATTTCTTTGTATGTGCAAAGATTTTTGAGTTCATGTTCCAGAAACTGTTTTCCTAAAGAGAGTAGCCTGCACTTTTAAATATCTCTTAAACCATGACAACAAATACATAGAAAGGAGTATGATTATACTATCCCTCACTCTGTGGGCGGCTAGCCGCACTCTTAAAGCTAACAGTGGAAATGGAGCTGGGGCCTCGGGTCTTGGCCTTCACACCTAATCCAAATCCTTTTCTGCTTATGAAGATAACTCTTCTCTGTCATTTCTTCAGCTCTCTTTTCCTATGCTCTTGAGAATGTCTAGGAAATCCCAGGCAGCAGAGGAAGGAGGATTTTTGCCACAGTGTATATTACTAGTGCCATTTCTGGGATCATTAATTATCCTTGGTAGTGAAAACATGGGCTTGGACAATTGGTAAAAAGTAATTATTTACCATCTGTTGTAGGCACTCACATGTAATTACTTAATGGGGGACATAATGGTAAAGAAAAGGTAATGATAGCAGCCAAGTGAATGGCAGACATTATCATTAGCAAGAGGGAGATTTCACCCTTAGAATAGTTAGGGCTGGGGGCCGGGCATTAGCACACTGGGATAAGCATACATAGTGAGAAATGCAAGGACAGGCGTAAGGATCCCGGTTCAAGCCCCCAGTTCCCCACCTGCCGGGGGGGGGGGGTTGCTTCACAAGCAGTGAAACGGGTCTCCTCCTCTCTGTCGTCCCCTCCTCTCTCAATTTCTCTCTGTCCTATCCAACAATAACAGCAGCAACCACAACAATGGAAAAAAGATGGTTGCCCCAGCGATAACCCTAATAAAAAATAAAAAAAGAAACCTACTCCCCTTCCTGATTGCCTTTCCTTCTTTCTTTCCATCCTTTCTTTCCTTTTTTTGTTCTTTCCTTCCTTTCACTCTTTTTATACAGCAAAATACACTAACCACCAATTTGTTTGCCCAGGCTTCCTCTTGCATGAAACTTTCTCTAATTCCATATCCCTCCTCTTCAAAGCTGCCCTCACAATGCTTCCCACTCATCCCTGTTCAGACATGACATCACTCTATACTTTACAGAACCCAACTAGTTTTCCTGCACATACTATTGTTTTCCTGTGGGATCAGAAGTTCCTGAAGCAAAGGAGTTTTTCTTTCTAGTTCCTATACCGTGGGTGAGGGACCCACTCTATAACTGTTATTGCTAGAAAAATGAATACACGTGTATAGGGGTTTCCTTTTCTAAGTGAGACAACTTAAGCTACCAATCCTTCATTAATGTGAGATGCTGTGTTTTAAGACCTCATCAGCTTTCATCAGTACTGAATAAAAAGTGAATTTTATCAGTACTTCTAGAGGGAAAGCTCCTTGTCTTTGTCTCCTCACAAACTGGAGTTCCTGGGTGCTTTTCCCATAGGCATTTCGCTCATGCTACTATAGCCAGGAGGCGCAGAATGAAGATTCTTGGCACCACACCTAATTCCCAGGTTACTCTAAGTGGGCTTCCTGGCAAAACCATTTCCCACTCAAGTGTGTTGTAAGGAGATGGGTATGGAGGGAGAAGAATGCCTATCCACAGTACATTCATTCATTCATTCATTCATTCACTTATTTAGTGCTTATATACTGTGTCTACTGTGTTTTCAATGATTCAGTATACTAAAGGAAGCATCCCTGAAAAAATAGAGTATGATGTAATGGTTTAAATTCTATGTTTGAAATTCTATTGCATGTGTGAAATAGCAGGATCATGCAAAGAAAGCACTTGGTCCTGACTCACTGCATACCAAGCATGCAAGCCTGCAACACAGACAGAGGTGTGGCCAGCACTGAACTTGCAGAAGGAGGCTGGAATCCGCAACATAGGTTTGTAGAATGAATGGGTCCAGGTTGTTGGCAATTTCCATGCAAGAGATGAGACTATAGAGAGCTGCCATGCTAGGGCAAGTTCTATGCACAGAAATTCAGAGGAAAACAGTAGAGCTGAGCTGGGAGCACTGCCCAGAAAACTTCCCTGCATCCTTTGCATCAGAATATACAGTTAACACCTAGAATGAACACTGAGGATGGCTGAAGGGAGGCAGCCAGAAAGGCATAACTTGAAAAACATCTGGAGCCACTTAAGCCCTCCTTCCACTCTCCTGTGCCCTCTCTTTCTTAGAAAAGAGCTGGGTGTTCAAGAATATCACTAAACCTGAGCACTCCTCACCAGCTTTCCTAACGATCCCTGAGTCAAGGAAAGCACTGCAGTTTAGAACCCCTCTCTTGTGGGCCTGCCAAGCCTTACTTTAGAAGGCTGTTTTATATTCCCCTTTGAGTTTACTGTGCCATGTTTTTCTTTGCATATTAAAGGATGAAGACAGAGGTGATGGACACAAACCCTTAGTAGCGGAGTCAGCTGCCAGGTTTCTCTGGCTGACTTTATCTCCTCCTACAACACGTCTCTGCCAGTACGGTCTTGTGGCAGGAAGTGAGTTAGCCACATAAGTTTCTCACATTTTCATGCATCCTAGTGAATTACCTGGGAAGTGACCAGGGAAATAGAAAGTGAGAGTCACCCACAAGTGGACCCAAAGTGCTAGTGGTGTCACAAGATCTTAATGCTGTGCCGAACAAATTATATTTTATATTTAACTGCAGCAGGAGACTTTATGCTTAATAGATTTTTTAATATAGTTTGACCTATTACTGTCAGGAGAGAAACTACACTTTGTTCCTGCCTTACATTCGGAACATGATTTCTGCAGATAAATAATTTGTAATGCAGTTTCTATTACGAAGACAGTGTTTCACACATCTGTTTTATGTTTCATTAATGGTACAACAAATGAAACCATCAGCTATCCTACTTCTCTATATTAATTCAACGTCTAAGAATAATGGGTGATGACTCGAGACAGTAGAGCCGATTACTGTGTCAGGGAAATCTACTAGTTTACTTATGGATCTGCAGAGCCTGCCAAAGCACAAATCACCACACTGGCAAATGGCGATCCAATTTGCTGCTTAAATCAAGAAGGAGCACCATGGTCTAATTCACAACAGAGCAGTTTAGAACCCATTAAGTACTAATTTAACTTCATCTTTAGTACTCAACTGATAGCAAATAAGTCAACTGGAATGGGAAGAACCAGTGGAAGAAAGGCATCATAAGGAAGACAGCTGATGTCCCTTCTTCAAAAAGAGTTGGGTTGAAGGTACTGCTGTGTTCTGTAGCAATGAACATGAACTGAGCACTTTCTTTATATTCCTCATACCAGGCCAGTATTATAAAAGACCAAGGTGCGTAGAGGTTCACCTGGGTTGGGTTATAAAGGAAGACCAGGGTTGAGCAAGCACTTAGCTCTGAATCCAAGGCAGGCTTGACTCACTCTCCTTCATAACCCACAGAGCAAAGCTGCCTCTGAGATGCTCTGCCGGCTGTTTCCTTTGCCTCCATTTTCCAGTAATAATAGTGTGGTTGTGTCAGGGCACTTCCATCCTTTCACTTGGCTGCCTTGCTCACCAAAGCCTGCACTTGTGGAGGTGTTGGCTAAAATTACAGGGCCCTCTGGTTTGGGCTTAAGGGACATGGCTCTGCAGCAAATAACTCAAACCCACCCACTTTGTTGGTTCCTTTTCCTTCAGTTCCCTTGAATAGTGCCTTTCATGGCTCTGTCTGCTGATCTCCACCATCCTGAATGTCTTCATCTATGGTATGTGCCACCCATTGACATCCTGCATGCTCTTTTATCTTAGAGCATTTTATAAGGTCTTTTTGTGGTAGGGGGATGGGAAAAAATCAGAGTTGGAATTTTTGCCTTCTTTATATAGATAGGCAAGGAGAGAAATGTCTGGCCTGGAGGCATGGCATATTAATATGGGATGCTGAAGGGGATACTGTACAGAAGCTCTGGCAACAAAATACTCAGCTCGCCCTGCTCTGGATGGGGTGTTGAGTGCTGGCCTGCCAGTCATGCATCCTAATACACTAAGGAGCACAAAAGAGGGGCAACTGCTGTAAACTGGCCTAGGGGTGAGGTGAGGAGAGGTGTGAACTCATGGAGAAAAGTGATAGCTGGCCAAGGAAGATCTATATAGGGTAAGAAGGTATCCAGAGGATGGCATCAGAGAGGCATGGCAACAGCTCAGTGGAGACAAGGGGTACTAGATTCTCCTTTTGAGGCAAGAAGTATCAAGCACTGATCTTGGGGGGTGGGGGGGGCAGAAGGGCAGGTTTGTGCAGGGTGCTAAGTGCTATGGAAGAGGCAGGCAACACCTTCTTCAGTAGGTTATGGGAAGAAAGGAATGGCTTCCACAGCGGGGTGACAAGGCCCAACCTGGCTTCACTAGGTGGAGAAGGAATTTGGAGGAAGAAGACAAGAGGCAGGGAGAGCCATTAGAAAGGTCTTTTGTGGTCTAGAGACAGAGTGATGAGGCCACAATAGGGGCTGTGGGCAAGGTTGGAGAGAGAGAATCTTGAACCATTTGGGAGAGCTGGGATTCCCAACAGGCCCAGAAAGCAAGTAATCAGAATAGGCAAGTGGTTTTTTGTACTGAGAGTATGGAGCTGAGATCCAGAGGACTACACAATGTAGGGTCCCTGGCAGTCCAGAAATCAGGAGAACCTGGGGCCCATGTAGGGGATACACACACACACACACACACACACACACACACACACACACACACACACACACACACACCCCTAGCACTGGCTCCTCTAACTGAAGGAAGCTGGTACTCCAACTGGTCATGACTACAGTGGGTCTGAGATTGAAAGTGAGGGAGGGGCTTGGCTGGAGTCAAAGCTAAGAGCACATCTGCAGATGCTTAGTCACTCAACCTCCCCACTGCCCTGAGACACACACTTCAAAGTCACCTTTCAAAGTTACCCGGTGCATTGCAAGAACCCCGCCCCCGCCAAAAAAAACTATTGTAGTCACAGGACAAGAGTCAGGAAACATGTCTGAGCATGTCTTCCTTCCTTCCTTCCTTCCTTCCTTCCTTCCTTCCTTCCTTCCTTCCTTCTTTCCTTCCTGCCTGCCTTCCTTCCTTCCTCCCTCCCTCCCTTCCTTCCTTCCTCCCTCCCTCCCTTCCTTCCTTCCTCCCTTCCTTTCTTTCTTCTTCTTATCTTTATTTATTGAATGGAGACAGCCAGAAATTGACAGGATAGAGGGAAATTGAGAGGGAGAAAGACAGAGAGACACCTGCAGTCCTGCTTCACCCTTCATGAAACTTTCCCCCTGCAGGTGGGGACCGGTGGCTCAAACCTGCGTCCTTGTGCACTGTAACATGTGTGTTCAAGCTGGTAGGCCACACCCAACCTCGCCTATTCTTTCATTAACTAAATAGCCACTGCAACTATGATGTTGCCATTAGCTTCAGGATGGAGGTGGGGGGGGTGTCACAAAGAAGACCAAGATCTGGATCTCATTCACTTAAAAAATCCCCATCTAGTGAGAGAGCTGGGGCCAAACAGGTTCAAGGCCAGTTGAGACTCAGTGTAACACACATTCTGAGAAAGAAACAGTGAGTCTCCACAGTGGTCATGCCAACATTTTGGTCAGGAAGGAGACACAAGCCAGGTTGTGAGCAGGAGGGAGAATAACTCAATCGGGTGGGAGGAAACTTTCAGAAACAGGAAGGTTCAGGGGACGCTTACTTACTTACCGCACAGGACAGGAAAGGAAGTTGAGACATGAACATGAACATAAACAGCATGAACATTGTGCCCAAAGGACATCAAATGCTGGACTTGAATTTGTACTTGACTCTGCCACTGCCCAAAGTCAGTGGATCATTTTAGTAAGAAAAAAGATAATTTGGGAGCCAGGTGGTGGCACATCAGTTTAAGCGCACATAGTGTGAATCATGAGTACCCACGCAAGGATCTGGGTTCGAGCTCTGGATTCCCCACCTGCAGGGGGCGTTGCTTCACAAGCGGTGAAGCAGGTCTGCAGGTGTCTATCTTCTTCTCCTTGCTGTCTTCTCCTTCTCTCTCAATTTCTCTCTGTCCTATCCAACAACAACAACAGCAGCAACAACAACAACAGCAACAACAATGGGAAAATGGCAGCCAGGAACAGTGGATTCGTAGTACAGGCACCAAGCCCCAGAGTTAACCCTAGAGGAAAAAAGAAAAAGAAAATGATCATTCTAAGAGGTATCTTGAGGAAACTGGTGTTTTGCTCCTGACATAGCTCTAAATCATGAGAAATATCCTGCTCTTTAATTTTTCCCTGTTGCTGCAAATGCCAATACTCCCTTTAAGCTTGCGGAAAACCAATTCCACTCTGAATATAGTCAGCTATTGACTGATTTGAGTTTCTCCTGTTTTCTCTATCGCAGACATGCCTGTTGTGCTTAGCTGATAAGCCTAAAAAGGACACAGGCCCTGCAGGTGCCAAGGCCAAGTCATATTTGGGCATGGAGAGCATTTGTGAAAATTAGAGCTTAATAATAAATGTGCTGTTGTGTTGCAAGCCTAATGAAAACCTTACCTGATTCACAGTATAGAAAGTAATACAGTAACAGCCCCCCAGGGACAACCTGCAATGTCAGAGAAATGTTAATGGTCTCTATTTCTATCTGAGTGCACTCTGCAAGCTTAAAACAGAAAACCTACAGGTGACGATGACCCGATGAGAAGGGATAAGAGCAAGGGGACCCAGGGTAGGGATTCCTAATGACAAAGTCCGAGCTGCCATTGGGTTGAGAAGCAGCTGCAGGGTTAACCTGTGGATCTCAAAACAGGTCTGAGGAGATGAGTCATTCCCCCTCAGTCAGCTACAGACAGAGGAAATGCTGTTTTTCTTCTTAGATTTCTCTTTTCCTTTATTGGAAGGAAATTGCCTTGTCTAGCATTTTGATTCCCTTATCTCTGCTGAGGTTATTTACACCTCTCCCTGTGTGAAAATGCCTTCTGTCTAAAAATAAATACTAACTCTCTTTGACTGGCCTTCCTGCATGTAAATTGGGTGTCTTGAGCCTGGCTGACCTAGGTAGGAGAGAGCCCACTGACACCTGGCTTAAGGCCTCCTGTTCTTGTGGGTCTTGGCCTCCCAAGAAGCATTTGAGAACTTCTGAGACTCACCATAAGCCCATGATCAGGACCCTCTCTGCTAGCCTTGCCACCTAGCTCTTAGAGTCTGACCTCTTTTCAGGGTTCTCTACACATGCAACAGTTTCTGGTAGTCATGCTCTTGCAAGAGCTAATGAGGATTGTCCTTAGAATAAGTGTATAGACCAGGACCAGCAAGTCAGCTCACCTGGATAGTGGGCTTGCTTTATCCTGTGCCCCCACTACACTGGAGGAACTCTGATCCTGTGGTATCTTTCCCTCTACCTTTCTGTCTGTTTCTCTCTGTCTGTAAAAGCTGACCCACAGTGAAGCTGCAGTGACAGCAAGAATAAGAAAAAAAGGGGGGGGGAGGGGAGGAAATAAATTAAAATGTACAGGCTGGGAGTTGGGCAGTAGCACAGCGGGTTAAGCGCACGTGGCGCAAAGTGCAAGGACTGGTATAAGGATCCCGGTTCAAGCCCCTGGCTCCCCACCTAGAGGGGAGTCAATTCACAGGTGGTGAAGAAGGTCTGCAGGTGTCTATCTTTCTCTCTCCCTCTCTGTCTTCCCCTCCTTGCTCCATTTTTCTCTGTCCTATCCAACAACAAAGACATGAATAGCAACAACAACAATAACTGCAACATGTCTCTGATATCTGATTACTGTAAAAAATGGCGACTAATCCCTAGCACTGCAAAAACGGTATCATCTGTTTTCCATCTACACCATGCCTCGGCCTTGCGTGAGCTTAATGTGCAGCTTGGCGATACGAGAATCCGGCATGAAGCCCAGCCAGTCTATCTTGGCGTTACTCTCGATCGCACTCTGTCATTTCACAAACATCTCATAAAAACTGCAGCAAAGGTGGGCGCGAGGAATCACATCATTGCAAGACTGGCCAGCTCCTCATGGGGCGCGAGCGCTTCCACACTACGATCATCATCTCTGGCATTATGCTATTCCACTGCAGAATACTGTGCCCCAGTATGGTTCCGTAGCCCCCATGTCCACTTGGTCGATTCCAAATTATATTCCTCCATGAGGATAATTTCTGGAACCATCCGTTCCACCCCGGTTCCATGGCTGCCAGTTCTTAGCAACATCGCCCCGACAGATATTCATGGGATGCGGCATCATCTAAGTTCATTTCCCACGTCTACGCTCGACCGCACCTGCCAATATACGCGGATATCTTCGCCCACCCTGTCCAACGCTTGACGTCTCGTCACCCAATCTGGTCCCCTACGCCTACACTGAACTTCTCTGTTCCAGACTCTTGGAAACAGAGTTGGCAGTCAGCTGAGGTCAAGAACAAACACCTCATCACAGACCCCTGCAAGCGTCAACCCGGCTTTGACCTAGCACGTTATGATTGGGCCCTCCTCAATCGCTAGCGAACAGGCCATGGCCGGTGCGCCATTATGTTCCATCGCTGGGGAGCCAGAGACGAACCGAACTGCCCCTGCGGCTACAGACAGACTATGACCCACATAGTCAACGACTGCCACCTCTCCAGATTCAAAGGAGGTCTCGAAACTTTACTTCAGGCTCAACCTGACGCTGTTGACTGGCTACGGAAGAAGGGCAAACGCTAGAAGAAGAAGAACTACAACAATAAAAAAGAGCAACAAACGGAAAATAAATATTAAAAAAGAAAAAAAGTACAGGCCTAGGGTTCTTTTTTAATAGTTTTTTAAAATATCTATTTATTTCCTTTTGTTTCCCTTGTTGTTTTATTGTTGTAGTTATTATTGATATCGTTGTTGTTGGATAGGACAGAGAGAAATGGAGAAAGGAGGGAAGACAGAGAGGGGGAGAGAAAGATAGACACCTGCAGACCTGCTTCCCCACTTGTGAAGCAACCTCACTGCAGGTGGGGAGCCGGGGGCTCCAACTGGGGGCTCCAACCAGGATCCTTAAGCTGGTCCTTGCACCACCTGTACTTAACCCGCTGTGCTACCACCGGACTCCCAGGCCTAGGGTTCTATCTCTAAGTGATTCTTGAGTCTCTAGACCGCCGGGTCCCAGAGAGGAGCAGGATGGTACCCCAAAGCAGGAAACATAGTCTCCCTCTACTCCAAGCCTTCCTCTCCCCACTGAGAACAAAACAGTATTGTTTTTATGCAGATGACAGTTTTTCTTCAGCTTCTATCTCTCCCCTTGGTTCCCATGGTACAGACAGGAGATAGATGTGTCATATCCAACTGTTGCATTATGACTGTTCTACCAACTCCCTCTCTTTTCCCTAGTTTAAAATACATTGAATACCCAATCTGTGAAATGTTTAAAAGAAATCAGAGACACAACTCAGATCATCTTCTTCCACCTACCCAAAATTCAAATGCTTTCAGAAACACAGGCTCCTGCCGGCCACCAGAAGCTTCCAGGCCAACAAATGGCCAACTCTAAAAAGCACTGGACTCCTGTAGTAGCCCCCTCCCCTCCTTGGCTGCACATTAAACAGATTCTTCCACCTTGTCCTAAAGCTGGTTTTACAGTCATTTATAGCCTAAGGCCAGTTTTCACAATTGGCACACCTCTGGTGTCAACTGTTGAAATCTGGTTGCCAAAATACTGCCTCATCTAAGGCTCCAATTTGTTGCTGAATTGCTGCTTTTTGTCATGAAAGGACAGTTTACCCTTTGGGGCCAAGGGCTGGATTTATAAGTGTTTATATAGCAATTTGTAGAATAGTATTTTAAGATGACTTCTGTGCAGATGCTGTTAGGAGAATATTTGCCTCCTGCAGAATGATGAATTGGAAAAAGCAGTAAGTTTTGCTGTCAGATATACACGGGTTTGAATCCCAGCTCTGCCACTGACTGTCTGTGAGGATTTAACTTCTCTGTGTCTCAGCTGTGAAGTATAGCCAATAAAATATTGTCATGAGGATTAAATTAGATGACGTGTGTAAAGCTTTTAGTCAGATTAAATGGTAGCTGCCCTTATTTATACTAATATTAAATGCATTGCACTGCCTAAGGCTCAAGAAGAAAAACATTTTTAAACACTCGGACTAAACTAGGGATGGTATATTTAAAGGCACTCACACTGCCTTTCTTGACTTCCACATACAGAGTAGACATCATCAATCAATAACTATACATATGCCGCTGGAGCTAAAAACTCCGTCTCCGAATCCTTAACACAGTGTCAAAAGCAACCACTACTGCTCTTTGCTTCTGAAGTACAAATGTAGGATACCCAGTTACATTTGAACTTCAGAGCTGGGCATCATGTAAGCATGATTTCACCAGTCCAAAGCTGATTTTTCATTTAGACAGAGACAGAAAGAGAGGGAGAGATAGCACAGCACCAACCTAGGGTTGGAGCATCACCACTTGGTGGTGGGGCTCAAGCCTGAACCATATATCTAGCAAGGCCTAGGCCTCCACAACAAGCTATTTCTCTGGCTCAAATGAATGATTTCTGGCATAAATATGTCCCATGGGCCATTTGAACACTACACTTAAAAATCATACTCCCAGAGGGATAAAGAATAGGTAAACTATCAAGGGAGGGGATTGGATATGGAGCTCTGGGGGTAGGCATTGTGTAGAAATGTAACCTACAGTCTTGTCAATATTTCAATTTTATAAATGAAAAAGAAACAAAGAAAGAAAGAAAGAAACTGCTGATATTGGGGCTCAGAATTTGTAACATGAGTTAATTCTGGGTCAGCACCAATAAACTATTTTCCTATACCCCAAAAATTATGCTAAGACTATTATACTAAAAAAAATTCATTATTTATCTGAAATTCAAGTGTAAATGGGAATCTTATATCTGACAACTCTTGTGGTTTGCATGTGAATTGAAATTGACTTCCTATCCCTGTCTTCTATATTAATTATGACTTTGGGCTATCAAATGATTAAAACTCAGCTATAACTCGTTTCTAGTTTCAAGAATGAGACCTAATTTATTAGCATACAGAAGTAGGAATTGTAAGAGTGGGTCTAGAAGCAGGCACAGTTGGATTCAGTACCTCAGATTCTCTCTCTCTCACTCTCTCTGCCTCTCCAGCTCCCAGGCCTCGCCGATGGCTCCTTTCTACAATCCCTTTCTCTCTTTTAGACATAGAGGAAGGCTTCCCAGTTTTAGGTTTGTTTATTCCCAGCTTGACAACCAGGGAATTTCTTCCTCCTGACTTCTCTATATCAATACTCACAATTCTAATTGACCTAGCTTGGTCTCAGTCAATAATGCATTATTTATTGCCATACAGATGGACATAATCATTGGTCAGGGCCTATTTTGGGGGCCTGGGGTTAAATTAAGGTACCTTGGAAGAGAGTTCCATAAGTATTATTCAGCATGGGAGGGTTACCATTCCCAATGGAAGTGGCAAGTCAGGCAGGAAAAATCTGCAGGGGTTCATTTCCAGTCTGTATCATCTGTTTTTACAGAACTAGAGAATTTCAAGGGAGCCAGGCGGTGGCACACCCAGTTAAGCACACATAGTACTAAATACCTGCAGTAGGTAGGGATGCTCTATGAGAGGTGAAACAGGTCTACAGGTCTACAGATGAGAGATCTTTCCCTCTCCCCTCTCCCCTCTCAACTTCTCTCTATTCTATCCATTAAAATGGGGGGAAAAGGGGAAAATGGCCACCAGGAGCAGTGGATTTGCAGTGCAGGTACCGAGCCCCAATGACTGGAGGTGAAGAGAGAGAGAGAGAGAGAGAGAGAAGAGAGAGAGAGAGAGAAATCCAGACACAGGAAGTGTATACAGAACTCACAGTGGTGTGCCTGTTTGAGCACACGTGTTACCATGCTCAAGAACAGTGTTCAAACCCCACTCCCTACCCACAGAGAGGACGCTTCATGAGCAGTGGAGCAGTGCTGCAGGTGTCTCCCACTCCTTTTCTACCTCCCACTCTCCTCTCAAGTCTCTCTATTCTATCAAGTTAAAAAAGGGGGGGAGGGGATGGTCACCTGGGAGTGATAGCTTTGTAGTGCAGGTATTGAGTCCCAGCAATAACCCTGGTTGATATATATATATATTGCAATGAAGAGACACACAGAGTAAAACATAACAAACCCAAGGTACAAGCACAATTTTTCCCCCAGGGTTATTGCCAGGGCTCGGTGCCTGCACCATGAATCCACTGCTCCTGGAGACCACTTTTTCCCCTTTTGTTGCCCTTGTTTTTTTTTTTTAATTGTTGTGGTTATTAGAAGAGAAAGACAGACACCTGCAGACCTGCTTCACCCTCTGTGAAGTGACTTCCCTGCAGATGGGGAGCTGGGGGCTCGAACCGGGACCTTGCGTTGGTCCTTGCGCTTCACGCCACGTGTGCTTAACCTGCTGCACTACCGCCTGACACACAAGCACTATTTTTTTTGTGTGTGTGTGTTACATTTACATTTTATTTGTACACACACACACACACACACACACACACACATATGCGCTAGGGGGCAAGGAGATAGCACCAGCACCAGCAACAACAAGCTTTCATGCCTGAGGCACAAGAGGTTCCAGGGTCAATTCCCTGCGCCAGTGTAAGCCAGGAATGAGCAAGGCTCTGGCAACATGTAGGGATAATAAATATCACCCTGAGGGGACTGGGTACTGGTGCACCTGGTTGAGTACACATTTTACAATGTGCAAGGACCTGGGTTCAAGACTGTGGTCCCCACCTACAGGGAGAAAGCTTCAAAAGTGGTGAGCAGGTCTGCAGGTTTCTATTTCTCTTGTTCTATATATTCCCCTTCCCTCTTGATTCTGGCTGTCTCTATCTAATAAAAAATTTTTTTAAAGAGGCAGAACTCATTAAATAAAAAAAAAAAAAAAGAAAGGGAGTCGGGCCTTAACGCAGTGGCTTAAGTGCACGTGGCAGAAAGTGCAAGGACCAGCCTAAGAATCTTGGTTCAAGCTCCCGGCTCCCCACCTGATGGGGAGTCACTTCACAGGCAGTGAAGCAGGTCTGCAGGTGTCTATCTTTCTCTCCCCCTTTCTGTCTTCCCCTCCTCTCTCCATTTCTCTCTGTCCTATCTAACAACGATGACATCAATAACAACAACAATAATAACTATAACAACAATAAAAGACAAGGACAAAAGGGAAAATAAATAAGTAATAAGTAAATATTAAAAATTTAAGAAAAAGAAATATCACCCTAAGTAGGGCATCTGCTTTGTGCATTTCCCAGGCTCAAGCACAACACCACAGGGGTTGCCACTGGGTGCTGAGAGATGCTCTGGTCCTGTGGTATCTCTCTGTCTCTCTAGGATAGAAAACTTACTCAGGGGTAATAAAATCACATATCTTAAGACACTAAAGACATTAAAAACTATTTATTTATTTATCTGCATATTTATTATGAGAGAGGCAGGAGAGAGATCAGAGCACTGCTGAGTTCTGGCATCTGTTAGGGACTGAACTTGAAGCCTCTGGGACATCACATATGCAAGCCCTGTACTCCACTCACTGACACCCCCCCCCCTTGGTCATGCCAAGATGCTTTTGCAGGCAAAAAAATAGTGATGAGACACAAGGAAAATGTCTTGTTGAAGGAAGTCACAGGAGGAAAGAGAGAAAGCTTTGTGACTGATTGACAGGGACAATAAGAATTGCTAGTAAATGCTCCTTAGGGAGGCATTTTTGACTCAGTGTTGGTTTTCAAATAGTTTTAAAGCATGAAAAAAAATCCCGTGTTTTCTGCCTGCCTTTGAAACATCCATCTGTCAGAACTCAAAGGACTGACTACATGAGGTACTTATAGAGTTATTCTCCTTCCAGTGCTTGTATCTGTAGAGTTCAGACAAATAAGAGCAAGAGCCAAGCAGTGAGACTGACAGGGACTGTCACTGGCTCCACCCCCTGCTATCAGATGAACTGGGACATGCCGCCCCACAAGAAGAGCACAGCACTGAGCTACCTTTGGACAAGGGTTCACCTCCAGGACAAGGGTGTCTTAGATAAACAGGCTCATGAGTGACTTTAAATATATATCTATAGCTATAGATCCAGGGCCATCAAAATAGCTCTCCTGGATAGTATACCTGCTTTGTTACGTGCAAGACCCAGGTTTCAGTCCCATCCTCACTGCATTGGATAGTTTTGGTGCTGTGTTATCTCTCCTCCTCCTCCTACTCCTCCTCCTCTCCTTCTTTTTCTTCTTCTTCTTTTCTCCCTCTTCCTCTCCGTCCACCCCCCTCATCTATCTAAAAATAAAGGCCTTAAATAGTGACGCCCCGGGGATGAAGGAAAAACTGGCTCCATAGAAAGGGGTTGTGAGACGAGCTGGTGATAATACAAACCATAAAGACCGCTCATTTCAGTAGGTATATGATGGCCATGGAGAATCCCAAGGTTCTATGGAGCACCTTCTATGCATGCTGTTGTGACTAGGATACTAGCCCATGCCACTGTAACACATCACGTGCATAGTACTGTACTCTATACTTCACTATAATTTCTTGGCACACTACTGCTTTCTATGCAAACCATCTACAACATGGCAAGTGCTCTAAAAGGAGCAGATTGGAATGCAATGAGGAAACACAGAAGAGCTGAGGGAGAAGAAATCACTAAGAAAATTTGAAAAAAAAAATGTGTTCACCAGAAGCTGGAAGAGATTTCACCTGGTAGGGCAATGTGACCATTTGAGTCCCAGCACTACATGGGAGTGCTGTGAGGTCTCTCCCTCTGCCTCTGAGATTTAAAAAAGAATGAATCAATCTGCCTGGAAGCAGTGAAATCACACGTGCATGGAGGCCCCAGATATACATACATATGTATGTACGAAATTGTGTTCACCAAAAGAAGGTGAAATCTAAGTGTAACTCTGAAAGAAGGCTATGACTACACCAAACAGAACAGAGAGGCAACAGCTCAAAGGAGCATGGCAGCATAAATATGCATGATAATATCCCCCAACCTCTTTGGACTCCCAAGCCTTCCAGGCTCATTTACTACATACTCAAAGGCTCTCCTGTTCTGTTTTGAAAGGGAAAGATATGGAAATTATTTTATGTATTGATTTTCTCCTAAAAACATAGGCATCAAAACAGACACCGTCACTTCTTTCAATGACATGAATCTCCTGGAATATCATTGTTAAGTCCCAGGGGAGCCACTAGGGAGCTCTTAGAATCTGACATGTTTGGACAATATGAGAAGTGCAAGGAAAGCAGACTGAAAGGATTGACTGACGGAGAGTGATGGGGAAAAAAACCCTAGGCAAGCCAAAGGGACCTGAACTGCAGAGCCCTGTATATTGTTAAACAACAACAACAAAAACACATATGAACATTATATGATAAACAGTGGGGAACAAAGAGTGGGCTCTAGGTAGAAGTTGGTAAAGCCTGTTTCCAGTTAAAGGATGAGTGAGACAGACAACAATGCCTACAGTTGTGCTAGGCAGATTTTAAGATGGCTCCGAATGATCACCAGCTCCTGGACTCCAAATCCTCATGTGACCTTTTCTCTTTGAATGTGGCTCAGATCTTGTGACTTACTTACAGAACACGGCATAAATGATAAACTGTCATTTTAGAGATGAGGGTACAGAAGACTGTCCTCTGTCTTTCTTGTTCATTCACTTTAATGGAAATCAGCTGCCACATTTTTGCTGCACCACAGAGAAACTTACATGTCAAGGGACCACGGAAGACCTCTGGCCAACAGCCAATGGTGAGGTGAGGTGATTTGCCCAACATTTCTCAGGGGGAAATGACCCTCACCAACAACCATATTCACCCCCTTGCTCTCTATTTCTGGCTGTCTCTATCCAATAAATAAATAAATATAGTTCAAAAATTTTAAAGAAATATAGCAGCTACATTTCTTTAGCTCATACCCCCCTCCCAGGCACGTTGATAAACACTGACGATGCGTTAATGACCCGTCCCCATCTTTGGAGGAGCTGTCTGAGTTAGGACCATTATCCCATTTTATAGATAAGCATCCTGACATTCTGCCAGGGTGAGAAACTCTTCAAGGTCACAAGGACACTAAGCAGCCGGACTTAATCCTTCTTCTCCCAGAATATTCCTTCTGAACCACTATACTGTGTTTTTTCCCTGAATGCACAGAGTTCTATGGAGGTTGGAGAGAGAACAGGTAGTGTATTGCAGGTGGCTTGAGCTTCTAGAAAACCACTCATTAAGTCTATAGGAAACTGGCGGATAGTAACTAAGAGCCGATAATTTTATTTCACCTTTAAAGGCTATTAAACACAACATGCTGTAATGGAATTAGTGACCTTATTAAAACATTTACTTACACATTACTACTTGATAAAATTATGAGTTAATAAAAATTTTTACACCTAAAAATGATACAACAAACCATTCATCTGAAGGAAAATCATCTGGTTACGATGATTCTCCAGTTCATTTATGGAGGTCCTCCTCTTAAAAAAAAAAAAAAAAAAAAGCCAAGCAGAGACTTTTGGAAATAAGAGATCTTCCCAAGATTCCTAGTTCCCTGTAAGCCAGAAGGCACTGTCAGATGCCCTCAGGCCCACTCTTCATCTGGTCATCTGGCAGAGAGCTGGGAATGCCCTCCATGGTCAAAAATATCTCCACAGCTGCCCAGGGGAAAAGCCATAGGATGAGTTGGAGTACAGAAATGGGAACAGACAGGAGCAAAGAACAGCTGCCTGCCCCCGTTTTGCCAGTGCAATGTGAAACCTCTCAGAGAGGACCTGAGGTCTTGGCATGACAGCGCGTGTCCTGAATCAAAACTCCTGGTGGCAGGAACAGGTGCCTACGGGGGTGGGGCAGGACAGGGTACATCCCAGATAGATTCTCTAATCCTCAAGCAGGTGTCTCCTTTCTTAGGAGGGGTTGCACTAGCCTTTTCAGTGATGAGTGCCTGAATCTTTTCCAAGCCTCTTCTGCACTGATCTTTCACCCCTTTCCATGCTTCCATTTAGGAGCTTACCCTGTAGACACCTCTAGGAAAATGGTTGAGAGGAATTTTCCCAGAGACATATTTGTAACATGGAGGCAGAAGGAACTTTTGATTGTCTAAGCTAATTAGAGCCAAGGAAATGCTCAAACAAAACTTGTGTGTGGTATGAAATGTATGAGAACGTAAAACTTTTAGTAAAAACCATTCCGAGCATTTAAAAACACATCTGCCATCCTACAAAACAGCATCTCAGTGTCTAAATATGATGCAATACTCTGGAAATACATAACATGATATAAATGGCTTGCATAAGAAAAATGGCCAAAAGTTTAACATCTATTGAAATCATCAGTTGGGGGCCAACAAAATAGCTTACTTGAATAGTGCGCCTGCTCTCTGATGTGTGTGACCTCTGTCCCCATCATACTGGAGGGAGCTTTGGTGTTATCTCTCTCTCCCCCATCTCTGTTTCTTTCTAAAAAAAAAATCAGTCCAGAGTGGTGAATCCCTGACAATAGAAAAAGCCAGATGTCCCTAGTATTACATTAGACCTAGAGACTCAAGAAGAGACTCAGTGGGTAGAATACATGCCTTGCTATGCATGAAGCCCATTGTTTGATCCCTGGCACCAAATGAGGACACCATGAACAACAATGAAGGAACTCCAAAAACGGTCAAGTACTGCTTTGTTCACATGCTCTCACTCATCATCATCATCATAATAATAATACAGAATAAGAACTAGGCCATCAGCAGTTCAGTCCTACTACACATTTGAGAGGTCCTAGGTTCATTCCTCTGCACCACATTGGAAAAAAGAGTGGGGGGGGGGGGGGAGATGGGCAAACCCAGTTAAGCGCATATAGTACTAAGTTCAAGGACCCACTCAAGGATCTGGATTTGAGCCTCCAGTTCCCCATCTGCAGGGGGGAAGCTTCACAATGGCGAAGCAGGTCTGCAGGTATCTATCCTTCTCTCCCCCTCTCTCTCTTCCCCTCCTCTCTCAACTTCTCTGTTTTATCCAATAACAAAAAAAAAAAAAAAAAAAGGAAAAAATCCACAAGGAGCAGTGGATTTGTAGTGCAAGCATTAAACCCCAGTGATAACGATAATCCTGGGGGGGGGGAATAAAAATAAAAGAAAACCAATCCCCACATCTATGGACATCTAATCTTTGATAAGGGGGCCCAAAGCATTAAGTGGAAAAAGGAGGCTCTCTTCAATAAATGGTGCTGGGAAAACTGGGTTGTAACATGCAGAAGAATGAAATTGAACCACTTTATCTCACCAGAAACAAAAATCAACTCCAAATGGATCAAAGGCCTAGATGTCAGACCAGAAACAATCAAATACTTAGAGGAAAACATTGGTAAAACAGTTTCCCACCTACACCTCAAGGACATCTTTGATGAATCAAACCCAATTGCAAGGAAGACTAAAGCAGAAACAAACCAATGGGACTACATCAAATTGAAAAGCTTCTGCACATCCAAAGAAACTATTAAACAAACAGAGAGACCCCTCACAGAATGGGAGAAGATCTTCACATGCCATACATCAGACAAGAAACTAATCACCAAAATATATAAAGAGCTCAGCAAACTTAGCACCAAAAAAGCAAATGACCCCATCCAAAAATGGGCAGAGGATATGAACAAAACATTCACCTCAGAGGAGATCCAAAAGGCTAACAAAAATATGAAAAACCGCTCTAGGTCACTGATTGTCAGATAAATGCAAATTAAGACAACACTAAGATACCACCTCACTCCTGTAAGAATGGCATACATCAAAAAGGACAGCATCAACAAATACTGGAGAGGTTGTGGGGACAGAGGAACCCTTTTACATTGCTGGTGGGAATGTAAATTGGTACAGCCTCTGTGGAGAGCAGTCTGGAAAACTCTCAGAAGGCTAGACATGGACCTTCCATATGATCCAGCAATTCCTTTCCTGGGGTTATACCCCAAGGACTCCATAACACCCAACCAAAAAGAGGTGTGTACTTCTATGTTCATAGCAGCACAATTCATAATAGCTAAAACCTGGAAGCAACCCAGATGCCCAACAACAGATGAGTGGCTGAGAAAGCTGTGGTATATATACACAATGGAATACTATGCAGCTATCAAGAACAATGGACCCACCTTCTCTGACCCATCTTGGACAGAGCTAGAAGGAATTATGTTAAGTGAGCTAAGTCAGAAAGATAAAGATGAGTATGGGATGATCCCACTCATCAACAGAAGTTGAGTAAGAAGATCTGAAAGGGAAACTAAAAGCAGGACCTGACCAAATTGTAAGTAGGGCACCAAAGTAAAAACCCTGTGGTGAGGGTTAGACATGCAGCTTCCTGGGCCAGTGGGGGGTGGGAGTGGGTGGGAGGGATGGGTCACAGTCTTTTGGTGGTGGGAATGGTGTTTATGTACACTCCTAGTAAAATGTAGTCATATAAATCACTAGTTAATTAATATGAGAGAGGGAAATTAATTGTATGTCTCGAAGTTTTTCAAAACACAAACTGAATCTTTTTAATATATAAGCTGTGTAATTGATATGCAGACTCTCTCAAAAGCCTAGACCAAGTAGATTAGAAGCAACTTGCATATAGCACAGCTATATACAAGATACTGGGTACTGTATAGCAAACCCTAACAAAAGGACTTTTCAAAGTTAACCCAATTACCAAATAATGTGATGATAACATTAACTATCTATTGTCTTTTTGAACCCTAAGACAGCAGGAACCTCACATCTCCACTATAGAACCTCTGCTTCCTCCAGTCCTGGAACCTTAGGGTGAGGCCTACTTTCCCGCATGCTTCTCCCAATCCATATCAAATAATATTGCATCTGCTGATCACAACCTAACCAACACAACGATTGCCACCTCAACATGCTTCACTTCAGACTGTGTCCAGAGACTTCATGTGTGGAATGACAACCCTTCAGCTTCATTACTCAGGTGAGACCTTTCCTTTCATAGTATACTCTAATTCCATCTCAGGTGGTTCACTTTCTAACAAAGTCCCAAAACCTAGATATACACCAGTTTCTGTGAGAGAGAGCATATGTTCACACATATCCATAAACTACTGCAAAATATATACCTGAAAGCAGAAGTACACTAGAGTTTGCAGTGAGTACCCCCCTAACACTTCCTCTCCACTATTCCAACCTTTGGGTCCATGATTGCTCAACAATTTGTTTGGCTTCGTATGTTAACTCTCTTTTCAGTCACCAGGTTCCAGATATCATCAGGATGCCGGCCAGGCTTCCCTGGACTGAAGACCCCACCAATGTGTCCTGGAGCTCAGCTTCCCCAGAGCCCCACCCCACTAGGGAGAGAGAGAGGCAGGCTGGGAGTATGGACCGACCAGTCAACATCCATGTTCAGCAGGGAAGCAATTACAGAAGCCAGACCTTCCACCTTCTGCAACCCACAATGACCCTGGGTCCATGCTCCCAGAGGGATAGAGAATGGGAAAGCTATCAGGGGAGGGGGTGGGATATGGAGATTGGGTGGTGGGAATTGTGTGGAATTGTACCCCTCCTACCCTCTGATTTTGTTAATTAATCCTTTCTTAAACAAAAAAGAAAAAAAAAAAGAAAACCAAATCGAGCAGAGGGCCTCATGTAAAGACAACATCTTCACAGCATTGATATACCATGGAGAAAAAACACTTACCACAAATCTACAATTGGTTGCACACCTGCTACTCATCAAGCAGTATAGTAAGGCCATTACATCCATTCTTTGTGTTTATTCTTTGAAGCAAATCTAAGAAAGTTTCCACATTTCACACTGGAGGAAACTGAGGTTCAGTGAGATCAGGTAATTAGCCCAGCTAGAAAGTAATGAATCAGGAAGTGAATCCCAGGCAGCCTAACTCTGATATCCTGGCTCTTACTCTGACTGTGGCTGCCCACTTACCTCTCTTTCTCTCAGAAAAGCTGTTGGCGGAAGGATGGAACCCCATACATAAGGCTACAGTGTCAGGAAGGGCAGGATCATTCACCATTGTCTCCCCAAAGTCCAGCTCTGCACCTGGCACTGGATAAACTGCTGCAAATGTTTACTGCATTAAATTTCAAACAATAAAGCCAAATCTTAATTGCTCACAAATACTCTGCCAAATTTCTGATTTCTAGAAATCGTCATCTGTAAACATGTAAAGCCCACCCTGCCCCTGAACAAACACAAAAGTACATGGCCAGGTGAAGGTGTGTTGGTCTTGGCACTGAGTCAGCAGGTAGTCTACTCTGATATGTGATGCAAGGATACAGGAGTGGGGAACCAGGAACTGTGAAACACAGGAAGAGGGGGAGCTGTCTCAAGGGTGAGTTCTCCAACTGGATGACTAAGGTAGGCATAGGGTGAAGAGGGGGCTCTATCCCACCAGGATTCTGAGGAACCAGGCAGAATGTGCCCCGGAAATGACTGTATAAATCAGATGAACATTTACACTGTTCTGGCTCCTCACTGCCCAAAGGAACCTCCTCATGCCGGCTGCACCATGTGAATTGTAGGCCAGTTTCTGCAGGTGCTCGGAGTCAGGCAGAGAAGTATTGGCAGGATATGAGAGGTATGCAGTCAGCTTCCCTAGGGTTCTCATGGGTTCCAGTAGCCCTGGCTACAGAGGAAGGTTGAGATGAGAATGAGCCGCAGAGACGTTGAAAGCAGAGTTCTAGGGCTACAGGGAGGGGGAGATAGAAGCTGGTTAAAACACCAGAGATGCCTATGGCCTAGTTTAGGCAGAGTCAGACACACTGGCTCTTACTTTTTCTTGTTTGTTTAAGAGAGACCAGAGCCCCCTAAGGCACTGACATACACAGTACCAGAACTGAATCTGGAACTTCATGTATTGCCAGTGCTGTATCCTAGCCCTGAGTATCTTCCCCAGTATCTGGGTAGTTTAGAAAGTGCATTTCCTCTCTCTTTTCTTTCTCTAATCAACAAACTAGAAGTTTATTCAGATTACAAACTTTCTTCTTAAATGCAAATAACTGAGGGTCAAGGTTAAGTCTATTGGTCATTCAAACCTACTGTGAATGCATTAATGAGATTGCCTGAAGTCCCATGAAGGCCTGCCAGGCCTCCAGAGTTTAGATGGAAGATGAAGGACCAAGGATACAGAAAGGTAATAATGTTGATCGCACCTAGTAAATGTGAAGCAGAAGCTTTGCGGGTTGGAACACTGGTCCCACCCCGTAGAATGTTACAGGCTGTGATACTAAATGTACAACTCTACCCTAGTGTTGACTGTGCATTCTCTGAATTCCTATGAGAAGTGTAAAAATACTCTCTTAAATCAAGTGCCAGGGAACACGTTCCTTTTAATTTTAAAGAAAAATGTTGCATTCTCAGCTCTGTTCACCAGAAGAACTTTTTGTTTGTTTGTTTGTTTCTTGGAAAGCAATGGGTTATACAATCAGGAGTTTACTAAAAAAAAAAAAAAAAAAAAAAAAAAACAATGGCCTTGTACTTTAGTAAGTTGATTGTTCAAGTGTAGCTGGGGTGCAGGGTGGAGGTGGGGCAATGGGGTATATCTGGTACTTTTCAGAGAGGATTCTGCTGGAAGATCTGCAGTCACTAAACACATTAGTGGGGAAAACAACCAGCTCCCTAGATCAATGACAACAACAAAACAACAATAGTAATGAAAGACACCTCTAATAGAACATGCATTTAGTTCCAGGCCTTGATTTAAACACTTTATATATTTATTAAATATGAAATAAGTGCTATTATTGTCAATATTTTCAAATGAGGTAGCAGACACAAAGAAATGTGTCTAAGACAGACTCCCAAGGACCAGTCTAGCTCTTAGGCTTCCTACCTGTGGACCTACTCAGTGAGACCTGTGCAAATTCTTCATGACTGAAAACAGTCTGGAACTAGAAGGCAAATACTTATGAGAAACTCAGGCTGTAGGGTCTGGGGAAAGGGCTATGGCAAGACCCCCAGAATCCTGGATATTGATGACACCCCTCCCCATCAAGGCTTATCATTGTTGCTCAATGCCAGTGCTGGCACCAGCACTACAAATCCACTGCTCCTGGTGGCTATTTTTTTCCATTTTTTTATTAGCTAGACAGAAAGAAATTGAGAGAAGAGGGGGAGGGAGAGAGGGAGAGAGAAAGACACATGCAGAACTGCTTATGAAGCATATCCCCTTCAGGTGGGGAGAGGGGGCTTGAACCTGGGTCCTTGCACTTAGTACTATGTGTGCTTAATTGGCTGTGCCACTGCCTTGCCCCTATTCATGCTTTTCTAACAGAAGCCCAAGAGAGAAGAGAGAAGGGGTGGTTGAAATTATGATGGAAAAATAAGCAGTTGAGACAAGACTTCGACTTTTTGTCAGTCTAGTGGAGAAGTGTGTGCGAGTGTGTGTGTGTGTGTGTGTGTGCGCGTGTGTGTGCGAGTGTGTGTGTGTGCGTGCGCGCGTGTGTGTGTGTGCATGCATACACACAGGTATGTTCAAGGCTTAAACCTCATGTGTACAGAAAGCTACCTTGGTGCAGGTCATTTATGTTTCATATGCATTACTGTAAGTTTCTCTTCAGTAGGGTCTCTGGTTTTACTCATTAAAAGAAATATTTATTGGGGGCTGGGTGGTTGCTCAGAGGGTTAAGCACACATGGCACAAAGCACAAGGATCAGCGTAAGGATCCCTGTTCAAGCCCCCAGCTCCCCACCTGCAGGGGGGTCGCTTCACAGGCAGGGAAGCAGGTCTGCAGGTGTCTATTTTTCTCTCCTACTCTCTGTCTTCCTAGCCTCTCTGTCCTATCCAACAACAAAGCCAGCAATAATAACAATAAACAACAAGGGCAACAAAAGGGAAAAAATGGCCTCCAGGAGCAGTGGATTCATAATGTAGGCACCAAACCCCAGAAATAACTCTGGAGGCAAAAAAAAATTATTTTGAGAGAGATCAAGAGAGTGACTAGACAGACAGAGCACCACCTGGTCATCTGCAGAGCCAGGATAGGACCTGGGTGGCATGAATGAATGGCATGCACCCTGCCTACTAGGCTATGTCAGCACTGGCTTCTATGATAGGGTTCTTGCTCCCTCCCATCTACCACAAACAACAATAACATGATTAAAAAGCTCAGTTAAGTCCCGTCATACTGTCAGGCAGCTCCCCTGCTCCATTGCTGATACTATGGCCTACTTACATAGTCATATTTTGCCTGAGACCTGCCCTGCCTGCAGGGTATTAATTAATCCCACTGGTTAAAACCTTTGCAACAGTTGCTATAGAAGCTTTCTACCTTCCCACTCTTTCCTTTTCTCCACCCCCTTTCCTAGCCCCTTTCCTAGCCATTTCCTTTTCCAACTTGCCACTTGGGGTTAAAAATATATAAAAGCGCTGTCTCTGATCAATAAAGACACATTGTGTTCCCACTCCACCGGGAGTTCCTGGTCTCTCTTCCACGTTGCTGAGTAAGCAGCAGCCCAGGCTGGCTCCGGTCGAGTTCTCTCCAACCCAGAGAGTATGTGCCCGGGAAGAAACACCCTCATGCTAGCCCAGCATCATACTTTTACTTTAAATACTTTAGTGGCTTCCCTTTAGTGGCAATTCTGAACCTTCTCTCATGGCCTGTGCAGGCCCTGCAAAAATGAGTTCTTTCCTGTCTCTTTACTTCAACCCACTGATCTGACGGGACAGTCACACCAAAGACTGGCCACTTGAGGGGCCTCCACAGGTTGCTCCCATGTGCCAACAATATTCCAACCAGCTGTCTTAACCTGACTACCCCCTTCTCATTCTTTTACCTGTACTGCTTTTTTTTTTTTTTAAACCACAGGTACCGATCTCGATCAGTCACATAGATTCCTAAGTCTATATAGCACATACTTATGACTGGGCCATTCAAACCTCTCCCTCACTTCACCTGAAACTGTTCCTTTTTTTTCCCCTCCTAATCCTTACTCAGAGGGGCTTGAGATTGGCCCTGATTTATTCTTATTAATTATGTTTGATATTGGGAGTGTGTACTTGGTGTACATGAGAGGCATTGTTCCTTGAGTTTCACTCTGTTTCTATCTCTGTCTCTGTCTCTCTTTCCTTTTTTCACTAAGAACTATATATGCTTCATTTTGGGTGTGCTACTGCCCACCCAGCCCCTATTCATGCTTTTTCAATAGAGGCCCAAGAGAGAAGGGAGAAGGGGTGGGTGAAATTATGATGGAAAAGTAAACAGGTGGAATAAGACTTCCACTTTTTGTCAACCTAGTGGAGAAGTGTGTATAATTTTCAGAGATATTTGTGATTTTCTTCGTCCTGTCCACTGACCCTGGGAATTCAATGGCAATCCACAGCAATTATACATCCCAGTGAGGGATCCTTTACCTGACTTCTATCACAAACATTATGAGAAACTTCTAGAATGCGTGTTCAATAAACATCGTTGAATGAATGAATGAACAATGGTGAGCTCATATTAGAGATTGCTATTACTTATCTTATAATACATAGTAACTTGCCTGAATGTTACGTATTCAACATTTGTATTATTTTCATTTGAATGAGATTATTTTTCTGGGACAAACTATTATAAATCTGACTTGAGGGATTTGGTGGTAGAGAGCTCACTCAGTACAGCATTTGCTTTACCTTGTACAAAGGCCTGGGGAAGCCCTGGCACTATAACGAAAAATCATGGAAGGCACCAGGGTAACTCAGCTATGGTATCTCTGCTGTCCCTTCTCTCTCTCTCTCTCCCTCTTGATAAATGAGAGGGAAAAAAAAGAACTGTGTCCATGAAATAGTACAATTACGACTGTCTGTTTTATGCAAGACACCTTGAATTCATCTGCTGATCTATTTTACTTTTTTTCTTTTTCTTCTCTCTCTCTCTTTTTTTTTTTTTCTTGTCTCCAGGGTTATTACCGGGGCTAGGTGCCTGCACTATGAATCCACTGCTCCTGTGCTATTTTTTAAATTTTTTTGATATGACAGGGAGAAATTGAGAGGGGAGAAGAAGATAGAGAAGAAGAGAGAAAGACACCTGCAGACCTGCTTCACCGCTTGTGAAGCGATGCCCCTGCATGTGGGAAGTCAGGGGCTCAGAACCAGATCCTTGCATGGGTCCTTGCATGTCAGTACTATGTGCTTTGAACCCAGTAGGCCACTGCCCAGCCACCACTTCTCTCTACCTCCCCCCCTCCTTTTTCTCTCTTCTCTCTCTCCCACTCCCTCCCACCCCATCCCATCTCTCTCTTTTTCCTTGAACATGTTTCAGTTATGGCTTATGCTGGAGCCTGGGACTGAACCTGAAACCCTGTAGCCTCAGCCATGGAAGTCTTTTGCAAGACAATCATGCTACTCCCCCTTTGCTTTTATAAAATGAGGAGCAGGCAGAGATACAGTCAAGGAGTCTTATGAGAGAGAGAGTGAAGCCTTATGCTATAGTTTATATCTGTTACCAAATGAACTGCATTTATCTGAAAAGCAACTACTAGGTGATATAAAGATGCAATATAAAGAAATGAAACATATAGGCTTTCTTTTTAAGTAGCCAAACTGTCACTAAGACTTCGTGAGAACTATGGTGGTTATCTTAGGGCAGGGTGGAGGGGGATGGGAGATGGAGATGGGATACATTCTAGAACTATGCCCATGAAATATTAAAATCTTGTAAACCACTATTAAATCACTAACAAAAATAAATTAAGGGGGACTGGGCGGTGGCACACTGAGTTAAGCACACATAGTATGAAGCACAGTGACCTGAGCAAGGATCCCAGTCCAAGCTCCTGGGCTCCCTACCTGTAGAGGGGGTGGCTTCCCAAGCAGTGAAGCAGGTCTGCAGGTGTCTATCTTTCTCTCTCCACCTATTTTCCCATTCCCTCTCAATTTCTCTCTGTCCTATAAAAAAATAAAAATAAAATAAAAATAAAAGGGCACAGGAGCAGTAGATTCATAGTGCAGTGATAACCCTGGAGGCAAAAATATATATATAAGTATTTTAGTGATGGCTAGATAAAATGGGAATTGAGACTCCAGTCATCTTGAGCACCACAGCACTAGATCACTATGTTAAGGGCTCCTTAAAATTAATGAAATACTTTTGAAATCAGGTGGAAAAATAAGAGGTAGCAGCAATCTGTGTCTAGGCACTGAGGTTGAATTTAGTGCAACCACCTAAAATTGGGGGTAGGGTGGGGTGGGTGGTGGCATGCCATACTTGTTTATCTGATCAATAAAGCTCTTTCTTCACCCTCTTGATGACCACAGTTCTTTCTACAAAGCTGTCCTTTCCTATTGTCCATGGCAGCTACAATACTTTCTCCCATTCCTTTTCTCCTTGACTATTATCTGTTTTTGCAGGAATATTTTTCCTGCGCAAGTAACTGTGATCTAACAGGGGTTGACTAATCACCGTGCAGAGAAGAGCAGCTAATTGAGATACTCATGTTATTTTCATAAAGTTGACCTTCTTTGTCCATATTATTGCAACTTTCAAGGCTAATTCTGAAGCTGCACTGAATCACATGACACCACACAGGTCACATCCCCTCCTGTTCTTCCCTAAAAGGGGGCAGGCAGCACAGTCCCCCTTCCCTGCTTCCAATCCTTTGTTTGTTAGTTAGTTCAGAGCCTCTATCTTTTGTTTCAAAGTGCCATCTTGGATTCATGACTACTACAATTGCCCTACTAGAGTCTCTGTGTGGACCCAAGAAGCTGTAACCACACCCTGGAGTTCATTTTTATTAGCAGAACAACAACCAAGCCGACATGAAATAAGTAGGCTTTTCCAATTTCTGGAGCAGCTGCCTTGCTCTGATTGAATTATATTTAAATAACTGAGGATTTAGGAGGATCAAATGAAGAATGTTTTCATTGAATGGGCAATGGGCTCAAAATCAACTTCTATTTGCTTGAAGATTTACTGGTGGTTCATCAGTTGGTCAGTCAGTTCTGGCCTCCACTTGGATCCCTTTTCAGAATGATTCTGAAAGCCCACAAGTCCACACAAAATTATGAGGGAAAGTCAGAAAAACCCATTTGTTCTTTATAGTTCTTGGTGCCAACATAGAGCAGGTCATGGGTGAATTTAAAACAGCAGTTACAGAAAGAAACAAAGGTCTAGCCCAAAGTTGTTTTTTTTTTTCTTTTTCTCCTGTGCAGTTTTTCATTCCCCAGGAGAAGCCTAAACATCTTTTCCAAACCCCAAGGTAACATTTAGGTTGCCATCAAAGAAATGGTGTTCTCTGGAAACAATTTCACTTCTGATCTTTTTCATATGTGCTTATAGAGGTGCCTGGGTCTGAAACTTCTTCCTGAAAACCTAAAAGCTGATATAGGGAAAAGCTTTAATCTCTGTACAATCATGTTCAAACACTGCTATCTCCAAGAAAAAAAAAAGTATCACTATTTTCTTCCAGTTTCATTCAGTGAATGAGAGTAAAGATAATACTAATAAATTAACTAAGTAAGTTGTGTGCTTAATATGTGTCAGGTGTCTACTAAGCTCATATTATCTCATTCAATAGTGCACCTGGACTGATTTAACTGAAGCTTTGGGGGCCTTATGTAACTTGCCCAAATCGTCATGGCTGATAAATCTAGGTCCTGGATGGGAGATGAAATCTGTTAGAATGGCAGTTCTTAAGAGAGAGAGAGAGAGAGAGAGAGAGAGAGAGAGAGTGTGTGTGTGTGTGTGTGTGTGTGTGTGTGTGTGTGTGTGTGTGTGTGTGTGTGTACACTGCTCAGCTCTGGCTTATGATAGTGCTGGAGATTGAACATGGTACCTCAAAGTCTCAGGCATGAAAGTCTTTTTGCAGAACCACTATGCTGTCTCTTTCTCCTAAGTTATAAGAACTCTCTTTTGTAAGGTGCCCTAGAAAGCCCCCAGCATCCTTCATAACCCTTTACAAATCAGGACAAGCTTTCTTCATATCCACCATTATCCTCACATTTTAAAGAAACAACTCTTTGTTGCTTTTGGGAATTTGTCCTGATATATGATAACATCTCACACAGCTTTTTTTGGGGAAAAAAAAACCTAACAAATACATAACCAATTATTGTTGTTCTTCGCTTTATGAATTTTCAAAAAAAATTAAACTCCTAGAGAACACTGAAGTGGTCTCAAAATGTATAGTGTTAAGAATATTGAACCATACAGAAGGAATAATTTTTATATGATACAGCATCCAGGGATGAATTTGGTAGAGCCAATATCTCCCTCCCCCATTTATAAAGGCAGGTTTATGGAAATAATTGCTTACTAACTGGTAAGCAAAGGGAAAATAAAATGCCCATTCCCAGTGCTGTTATGTCCCTAGGATAAAACTAATTTGTCCTCAACTACACTATGTGAAGGAGAAAAAAACACAGAGCCAGACAACTGGAGAATTTAAGGTACCACAAAGCTCACTCCAACATAGCTGGGACATTGTCTTCTATTCTCCGCATTATCCCCTGAATAAGCACAGCGAATTTACTCTGTAAACAACACAGAAATGGCAGCTGCCTTCAAGACCTCATGATTATAACTGGTGTAATTTTACTGTCATAAAACTCAGAGATACAGATATAAAACCTTATGTAATTTAATTCAGCTGTCCAGTCCTCATATCCTTTGCAGCCAAGTTAAGGTAAAACACTTCAGGATTAAAATACAGTCGTCTTTGGGTGAACAACCAGCTCAAAGTTTCCTGCCTGCCTTTCTCCCTCAACACAGGGAGTTATTTAAGTTCCAGACAATTCTAGAGTCAAATAGGGTCTCATTCACAATGGTCTATTATACACACTAACCTTCACAGGGTTGACCTCCACCTTATTACACTCTGATCCTGGTTCTGGGATTAACTCCTAATGTCCAAGTTTCACAATAGCTTTTGGACTCCTAACACAGCTACCTTAACCCATCTGTGTTCCGAGTCCAGGCTCTGATCTTCTCCCCCATGGCAATGTGAAAACTCTTGCCTGCTTTTTCCATCTTCCCCAATAGCATTGCCTCCCAGTGCTTCCTTGGGACTGTTCACTTTTCTACAAAGCTTTCCGTTCAAATGGGTTATCCCTGAGAAAGCAAAGCATAGGTGACATAGGTCTCCTCTAGTTCTGGGTCCCACACATGGACCACTTAATCATGAGGGCAGAACTTAACTTACTTTTTTTTTTTTTTCACTGCCTTCCTTTCCTACTTTTCAAACTCTTCAATGCAGAAAAGACTTTCAATCTTTTCAGCAGTAAGGAAACCCTGCTCCTATCACCATGAAACCTTTCAGAAATATTGCTGTGGAATAAACTTTACATGCTACTCTTTTCAAGACTTGATATTTGCGATTCTTAATTACCTTTTATTAAGTTGGTAAACTGAACTTTGTCAAAACTAAAAAAGAAAATCTTCTCGGGGACTGGGCAGTAGCACAGTAGGTTAAGTAAGTGCACATGGCACAAAGCACAAGGACTGGAGTAAAGATCCCAGTTCAAGCCCCTGGCTCCCTACCTGTAGAGGGGTTGCTTCACAAGTGGTGAAACAGGTCTGCAGGTGTCTGTCTTTCTCGCCCCCTCTCTGTCTTCCCCTCCTCTCTCAATTTCTCTGTTCTATCCAACAACAACAACAATGATAAACAACAAGGGCAACAAAAAGGGGGAAAAAATGACCTCCAAGAGTAGGTTCATAATGCATGCTCCCAGCCCCAACGATAACCCTGGAGGTAACAAAACAAAAAAAAAAAAAAAGAAAAGAATATCTTCTCAAAAGTTATTTTAAAAAGCACAAACTAGAGAGTTGGAGAAGATATTCATAATATTTGTATCTAACTGATGGCTTGTCAGATACATGAAAATTAAAGGTATTTTAATATATTAAATTAAAGCCCCTATGATTTAGCAATACAAGCATTCCATTCTTTCAAATGGCAAAAAGACTTGACCGCAACTTCATAAAGGATGGTCTCTGAATGGCCAATAAGCATATGAAAAGATACTGAACAGGAGAGAAATGAAAACATATGTCCATAAAAATCCTTATATAATAATGTTCATAGAAATTATAATCACAATCACTAAAACCTAACAAGTTTAGATGTACTTTACCAAAAATAATGGATCCACAAAGTTAATACTGAATACTTCTTAAAAGTTAAAAAAAATGTAAAAACAACTTAAACATGCAACGTGGGTGAGGCTCATCAAGAACGGAACTATCAGACATAAAAGCTTAGTTCCACGCATAAGAAGTTCTAAAATGAACAAATCATACTGTTCAGATATGTAGAAATCACAGTGCTTACCTCTGGTTAGGAGGGGGGTGGAAAGAACCCTGCCTACAAATGGTGTTGATCAGGGCGCTTATGAAATATGTAATATATATTACGTTCACTGGAGGTTAGCCAAGCGAGTACATTTCTCAAAACTGGACACTTTGTTGGATATAAGTCCATGTCCATTCCAACAAAAAGGAAACCTATCTATTTTTTTTAACTCTTTCTCATAGATTTTGCTTTCAAAGCTATTGATTTTTTGCTCTTTTTTTTTAAATAAAATTCCTGGTTGTTTTTGTGTTTGCTCAAGACTGCATGTGCCTTCTCCTTTGGGTGACTAGTATGAGAAACTATTACTAGAGGGGAAGCCAGGTGGGAGTACATGAAAGCATTGTGGTCAATTAGTGACTGACATGGCTACTGTGATAAGACAGTATCTGCTCACAGCCTCGTGGGAGAAGCACATTGTATTACAAACAAACAAATAATGTATAACTGTAACTTCTGCTAAGGCTGTGATTAACATACACAAGGTGCAGTGATAAGGAACAATTTGGGAAGTAAGTCCACTTAAACAGGGAGCCTTCCTGAAACAGAAAAGTCTAAAGGACTCCACTGTATGCAGTAGCAGGATAACATGTCCCAAGATAGAAGACAGAGGATATAAGACATCACTCATGGAAGAGAATTCGGTGTTCAGAGAACCTAGAGGGGCCGGGTAAGTTGATCAAGAATGGAGGGAAATGACATGTGGAGCAAATGTCCTTTGGGGCTTCCATGGTGGGTCACAGGAGACTTCAGATTTTATTCTAAATGTCATAAGATACCCTTTCTTTCTTTCTTTCTTTCTTTCTTTCTTTCTTTCTTTCTTTCTTTCCTTTCCTTTCCTTCCTTCCTTCCTTCCTTTCTTTATTTTCCCTTTTGTTGCCCTTGTTTTTTATGTTGTTGTAGTTATTATTGTTGACGTTGTTGTTGTTGGAAAGGACAGAGAGAAATGGAGAGAGGAGGGGAAGACAGAGGGGGGAGAGAAAGACAGACACCTGCAGACCTGCTTCACTGCCTATGAAGCGACTCCCCTGCAGGTGGGGAACCCAGGGCTCGAACCGGGATCCTTACGCTGGACCTTACACTTTGCACCACCTGTGCTTAACCCACTGCGCTACCAGCCAACTCCCAACTCTTTTAAGAGAATTATTTATTTTAGTAGGAGAGAGAGAGAGAGAAGAGAGAGGGAGAGAGAGAGAGAAAAACCAGAGCACTACTCAGCCATGTGCTGTGTGGGTGGGGTAGGGTGGGGTGCGGGGAATTCCTTCCAACTCCAGGCCCCACTCATGCTCTGCCCACTGAGCCATCCCCCAGGCCACTGCAATAGGAAGCTACTCAGAATTTTAGTAGGATACTAACATGGTTCAATTTGTTTATTTTAAAAAGAAATTTATCAGAATGTGGCTAACATACTTAAATTTTGAAATACGGTATTTTGACATATGTATAATGCTATGAAACTACTAACAGATTTGAGATTAATAAATATATAAAATTCATTCCAGATTGTCCTCAATTTCCTTTGTACATCTTGCCTACTGTGGTGTTTATCCCTACCCATACTCTCGGGCAACAACTGGTCTGCTTCTGTCACTACCAATCAGTGTCATTTTCTAGAATCTAAATCTAGCTAGTGAACTTTTCACTTTGTCTAGCTTCTTCAAATAATTATGCTGACACAATTATTTGGGGATTAATATATGTTGTTGGGTGAATAGTTTATTCCTTTTCATTGCTGAATAGTGTTCTGCCAGGCAGATCTGTCACACTTTTTGTTAATCCATTTAATTTTTTTCTTTCCTTCCTTATTTTTTCTTTATTTTTGCCTTCAGGGGTTGGTGCTAGCACTACAAATCTACTGCTCCTGGTGGCCATTTTTTCCATTTATTGGATAGGACAGAGGAAATTGAGAGAGAAGGGGGAGATAGAGAGGGAGAGAGAAAGATACACCTACAGACCAGCTTCATAGCTTGTGAAGTGGTCCCCCTGCAGGTGGGGAATCCGGGGTTGGAACTTGATACTTGCATGGATCCTTGCAGTTAATACTATTTGTGCTTAACTGGGTGCGCCATCAACCTGCCCCCTTAATTTAATTTCTTTAACAGACATCTGAATTTGCTTCCAGCTGTGAGGTGTTAAAAACAAAGCCATTATGAATATTTGCTTGCAAATCTTGTTACAGACCTGTGCTTCCATCATCCTTAGATAAATACCTAGGAGTTGAATGGTATGATCTTCTTAACATTTTAAGAAGCTGAAAATTGTTTTCCAAAATATCTAGATTATTTTATATCCTCACCTAGTATTCATGTCTTCCCAAATATTTTTTATTTTGAGACATTCATAGATATGTGCAGTAGTTTCTTATTATGGTTTTAACTTCCATTTTCTTAATGATTAATACAGTCAATTATCTTTTTATGTTTTGTAACTGTGTATCAGCTTTAAATAAAGTTGTATTCAAATTGTTTAATTTATTTCCTTTTGTTGCCCTTGTTTTTTATTGTTGTAGCTATTATTGTTGCTGTTACTGATCTTGTCATTGCTGGATAGGACAGAGAGAAATGGAGAGAGGAGGGGAAGACAGAGGGGGGAGAGAAAGACAGACACCTGCAGACCTGTTTCACTGCCTGTGAAGCGACCCCCCTTGCAGGTAGGGAGCCGGGGACTCGAACCGGGATCCTTACGCTGGTCCTTGTGCTTTGCGCCATGTGCACTTAACCCCTTCAAATTGTTTTCATGATTTCTTTTATTAATAAAGTTAGAAAGATGTTTATATATGCTACATGCAAGCTGTTTACCAGATAGTTAAATTTCAAATATTTTCTCTCAATTTATTTTCATTCTCTTAACAGTGTTTTAGAAGGCAAAATTTGTCTGATAAAGTCTAGCATGTCACTTTTTTACTACTTATTTACTTTTATTTATTTTGTATAGAGACTGAGAGAAATTGAGAGGGGTGAGCAGTAGAGAGAAAGACAGAGACTTACAGCATTACTTTACCTCTTGTGAAGCAGTCTCTCTGAAAGTAGCGACCAGTTACTTGAACCCAGGTCCTTGTGCACTAGAATGTGTCCACTTAACCAGGTGTGCCACCACTTGGCCCCATCAATTTTTTTCTTTATAGATCTTGTTTTAGGTGTCTGAGAAAGTTTTTATTAATACTATGTCAATCAAATTCTCTCTCTCTCTCTCTCTTTTCAGAATGGTATATATAGACCTTACTTCTAAACCTACAATTCATTTTGACTAAATTTTTTGCTGTTGCCATTGGAGCTTCACCATTGTAAACTGACACTTTTTTTTTCCAAATAGAAAGAGATGAAAGAAATAAGAGAGAGGCATCAATACCAAGGCTTGTCCCAAGGCCAGGTTTGAACCTGGGACATTCACGTGGCAGAGCAGGAACCTTCCCTGGTGAGCTACCTAACTAGCTTAATCTTCTTTTTTTATTGTTGTTGTCATTATTGTTGTTATTGATCATTGTTGGACAGGACAGCGAGAAATGGAGTGGAGGAGGAGATAGAGAGGGGGAGAGAAAGATAGACACTTGTAGACCTGCTTCACCGCCTGTGAAGTGACTACCCTGAAGGTGGGGAGCCAAGGGCTCAAACCAGGATCCTTACGCTGGTCCTCGCGCTCCATGCCATGTACGCTTAACCAGCTGCGCTACCGCCTGACTCCCAGCTTAATATATATATTTTTTTCTCTCCTTTTTTTTTTTTTTTTTTTTTTTTTTTACCAGAGCACTGCTCAGCTCTGTCTTATGGCGATGTGGGGGATTAAACCTGGGACTTGAGAGCCTCAGGCATGAAAGTCTCTTTGCATAACCATTATGCTATACCCCCACCCTTAATTTTCATATAGTGTCAGATGTAACTGTGTTTTTTCTTCCTTTATTTTCACTTGTGAATATCCATTTATTCTTGTTTGAAATATACTAGTTCAAGTATGACATATCTATAACATAGTTTTATGCTGCTTTCACTATATTGTTTCAAATTTTTATTTGTTTTTTCTTTTAATGAGAGAGCTATACAGAAGGAGAGAGCTATCACAGCACTGCTCTACTCCGGCTCATAGTGATGCAGGGAATTATTGTGCATTTTTTCCAAAAATCAGTAGAGTTTCTATATGCTAATTCCTGTTCTATTGATCTAATACTTCGATTTTACATCAAACTTATTATAACTTTAAAATAAGATTTTAAAATCAAGTAGTTTTGTCTTCTGCCCTTGTACCTTTAGTTTATTTGTAGCTTTACATTTATGGAGTAGATTTGTTATAAGCAATTTGTAGTTGCTGGATGCTTTTTATCAGATCTGAACATCTTTGCTTTCTAACTAGACTATTAGACCATGTATACTTAATATATTTTAAAAACATGCTTGGGTTTAGAATTTTTAAAAAAATTTAATTACCTTTATTTGTTAGTTAGGACAGGCAGAAATTAACAGGGAAGGGGGTGATAGAGAGGGAGAGAGACAGAGAGACACCTGCAGCCCTGCTTCACCACTCACATAACTTTCCTCTCCCTACAGTTGGAGACTGGGGGCTTGAACCTGGGTCCTTGCCCATTGTCATATGTATGCTCAACCAGGCACTTCACCACCTGACCCCGGGTTTAGAATTTTGAAATGTACTTTCTTTCTTTCTTTTTTTTTTTCCCCCCTCCGGGGTTATCACTGGGGCTTGGTGCCCACACTACAAATCCACTGCTCGTGGAGGCCTTTTTTTTTTTTTTTCATTTTATTGGGTAGGACAGAGAGAAATTGAGAAAAGAGGGAGAGAGAAAGACACATGCAAACCTGCATTGCCATTAGTGAAGCGGGCCCCCTGCAGGTGGAGAGCAGGGGCTTGAACCAGAATCCTTGAGCGTTTCTTTGCCCTTGTGTGCTTAACCGGGTGTGCCACTGCCCGACCCCCTTGAAATGTATTTTCTATTTGTTGCATACGTTTCTTCATTTTTTTTCTTTTTTCTTTTCCCTTTGAAAAAGTAACTATATCTATGACTACATTTGATCACCTTTATTGGTTACAACTCTGTATACAAATGCAGTGGTTGCTATTATGTTTATAGCGTACATCTTAGCATCTATTAAAAATAATCTTACAACTCTTCTTGCGTAACATTAAGACTTCACTTCTATATATTTCTTTGCTCTGTTCCTTGTTTATATGTTTTGTCCTATATTTTACACTGTGATTTATAATCCTCATAGTTGTTTATATTTATTTAAAATGGTCAATTTTTCAATGCCATAAGCAACCAGAAATTGCATATCCTATTTATTCAAGCTGCCATTTCTGGTGGTCTGCATTCTCTTGTGTAGATCAAGATTTCCTCAGCTATCATTTTCTTCTGCGTACTGCGGAATGGGGTGGAAGGAGATTTCTAAATTTTAAAACCAGAGTCATTTTCATACTTCTTGAATATATGTGCACAGATAAATCTTTTTCTTGTGTATACATAAGAATTGATTCTCACTTCCCTTGTCTCTCCTAAATGAATAAAGCAAAATTATCTTCATGCAGGAAAAGCTTGCTGAGACCATAGGTTGTGATCAGTTTCAACATTTGCAGTCTTGAGTCAATTCTAAGATGAGGTAGCTATGATCTTGACAATTTATCAAGCAGTTTCCATGAGGCTTCCCTCTGCTGTTTATGTTGGAAAGTTGCTTTTGCTAAAATTATATTTACTCTGAGCAGTGTCTGTGGTCAGGGTTTCTACTGAGGCAGTCCAGCTTACTCCAAATTTTCACATACCTAAGAGTTCACTCTGTGTACATTTTCATTTTTAAAACAAAAATGGATGATTAGCAAATCCCATGATGAGGTAAATCCCCAGCTCGGTCTCCTAAATGTTTACTAGCTACTTTTTGGCTGCTGAAATACTTAGAATAAGCAAAGCCTTAATCAAATCAGCAAAAGGTTTTCAATTGCAGTGTTCAAGTTCTCTCCTTCTGAATTCATTCTGGCTGTCTCCATCAATGCTGGTATCTTGATGCAAAGAAGAGGAGGGAATAAACCTTTTCTTCCAGCGAAAGAGAACATTACAAATAATGACAAATTTTTCTATAATCAGAATATAGTAGCCTAGCTAATAAAATGCCTGTATTGTTGTCTCTGGAACACAAGTGATCTAATTCCCAGAAAATAGTCGATCCTATCTGCTGGGCTGGCCCTTGCCGTATTTTCTATTTCAGTCCTTACTTTGTTCATAGCAATGATGATTTAGAGTGACATGTTGTTGCTATGGAATCTTACTCCTCTCTGCTTTCAGTCTGTTGAGGACTTGTGAATTTTTCAATGTCTTTGCATGAGTTATTGCTTAAACGCACTGATGCACTGATGGGCTGGGCAGCTGTTCAAACCCAAACTCAAACCAGGGATGGTTACAAAGTCAAAGGTTGGAGTGAAAGCTGGTGTAACACATAAAATAAAAACCAGGCAAATGCTGAAGTCATGGCCTGTAACTTTATCTTGGGGGATTTTGATGATTCAAACATTACTGCTGTGGTTAGGGGTGGTTTCAGCCTCAGTATTTACAGTTGTTCATTATTTATTCCATGGATGGCTTTCTGAATTACTTCTGTGGCCTCATTTTCATATATAGAATGATTTGCATGGCTCACATCTCTACACCTACAAGAGAAATTACCTCTGTTGTCCTGATATCAAGCACTGCACTCTAAGTGGGGCTTGAAGGCTGGCAAGATTTCTCAGTGGTAGCACACAAGACTTGGATTCAGTCCGACACCAGCAATATCCAGAGCATGGTGTTAGGACCAGATAAATATAAAAAAAAATAATAAACAGATGGGACTCAATGGCTAGGAGGTGTCCAATAAACATCTACTTGAATGGTGAGTAGAATCATAGGAGCTTTTTATACAAAGGAGCTGAACATGAGTGATTCTACTTCTCTGCCACTTCAGGACTCTCTCCTACAGAATGGTGACAGCTGGCCATGCATCTTCTGAAACCCTTGCAGTCTTCAGATCTCTCACTACTTAGAGGGAAATCCACTCCATTTATGGAAGTCTGTAGTTCTTTAGAAGTTTCATCTGATGTGGAATTACTATCTCATTGTTCATTTTCTTGTGAGTTCCATTTACAGTGACCTCATTCCCTAACAATGGGCCAGAGACAGGAGAGGGTCTCATAACTCTCTGTGGAGGCCAATGAATTCATAGGAGGCAAAGCACAACCCTTAAGACAGGGAGGAATTCTTCTCCTACAGAAGTTGGTTTTTTTTAGGATGCTGTTCAGACCTACTAGTTTTAAAGGGTACATGATACTAGTGGAGTAATTAGGGTTCATTATATAGTAACAGGTTACTGGACCTTAGGGGCTGGGGAAAAAATGTCCTTTTTAATTTGGCCTGACACAAAGCTTTTCAGGAACCTATATTCTCAAATAATTACATGTTACATTTTGGGCAGGTAAAGAGCTTGGAGTTGAAACTTTAGGCAGTTCATCATACAGATCTTTAACTTTTAAAATTGAGTACCTATTCTGTGCTATCAATTAATTTTCCTACATTGTATTCAGGCTATCTTACTTATCTCTAAGATTTCCTGAGAGCCAAGTGTTCTGTAAATGTTATCACACTGGATCCTCATAGCAACCTATGATGAAGGTTCTATTCTCCTCATTCCCATGAGAAGAAACTTTGTTTTTAGAGAGGATGTGTAGCTAAACTAAGGTCACCAGGATGAATGTCACAATATCAGGCTTCAAGTCAGGTCTGACACCAAATGTTCATAACCTTCAGGCTACATATTTCTAAGGAGAAAAAAAAAACCTCATTGGGGGAAAAAGTTCAGGTTCTACTTGTCTTTGTATAGCTCATGGTGCTCAATAAAATCACAGTGGGAAAAATGAACCCATTTGGTGATGGTGAACCACAGCCAAAACATGAGGCACAAATGAACATTTTATGCCTCCAGTTCATCTCTCTGAAGCAAAGGAATGCCTCAGCTTCCTCCCAGTGTTAAGAATGCTGGCTGTTAGTCCAGGAATGAGGGTGAGTGGAAGTTGAATAGCAGAGACAAGAGGAAAGAGCAAGCCATGAGGAGTTAACACAACATTCCTTTGACCAGAATGTTCTCTCTGCCCAAAATACCCTTTCTACACTTGCCCATTTGGCATAGGTCCAACGGTCACTTGTGAACAACCTCCCCTCTGTGAAACTGTCCTTGACCTCCCTCTCCCTCAGTACACACATCCCATAGATACACATGATTCCTGCTAGGGGCCCCTCTCTGTGCATGAGCTGTGACTTGACATGAGTCTGTCTCCCTGTCTTCACACCCAAGACTGTGAGTACCTTAGGGAAAAAAAAAAAAAAAAAAACTATTCATCTCCAGGCTCTGTCACAGAGATTGGCAAATGAGGCAAGCCCTCCATAAATATTGTTTGAGTGGCTCAATGTAGTAACAGGTTGTGGGTAGGGGGGACAGAATAAGAATACTTTGGCCTGAAGAAAAAATCCATGCCAGAAATCAGAGAGAAAGTGAGTTACTCAGATTGGAGGAGAGCTGATGTCCAAAAAGGGAAATTAAGGCCTGGTGCTACAGGCAGTGCTTCTACTCCAGTCTAAGACAGGGCAGTGACAGTGAAAAGAAGAATTCTATTAGGAAGATTAGTGTAGACATGGTTTCGCATTTTAAAAAATGAGTAATGGTAATAAAGTTACTTTATTAGCACACTCGTAATAATTCTGCATGTCATTTATTATATCTGGCACGTAAATGCATAAGATACAAAATAGTAAGATTTAGAAGTACCTTTCTTATTTTTAAATAAATGAATGTTTAATAAATTATTAATGCAGTCGACAAGTATCTTCCCTAGAATAAACCAAGTCTGAGTGAACAGTTGTTCACAGTGGATGGAGCACCCAGATTTGTGTCTGACACATAATAAGTGCTCAGCTAGTAGTTGTTGACTGTCAAGCTGATACTGACTGAATTTGTTCTACTATTCACACAAATGGAAGAAAACAGCAGTCCGCAGATCTAAACACAGTGATTATTTTAGAAGATTACAAAATGAATTAAAGATAGAAAGATCGTTTGTGGTTGTGTTTAGAATACAGAGAGCATGTATGTCTCCTTATATCAACATGAGTGTCTTTTCAATTCTTTGAGATGTAAAACATTTAATTATGTGTATATGAGTGCACATGTCAGTTGAGTCCAGTAGATGGTAGCTCAGAAATGTATGTGCCACTAAAAGAAACTGAATGGATGGCATTTCCTTAAAGAAAAAACAAAAACAAATAAACGAGTTTTGATTCTGTTGCATCTTGGAGAACAATAGTCCAGTCAGTTCAAGGTCATTGATGGGGGTGGTTGTGCCTTGTTTACCCAGGTGGTAGGCCACATTACCACATAGTTGCATCATCTGGAAGTCTTGGGATTTAAACCTAGAAGCAATTTCTGAAAGCATAATTTTCCTCTGTCTAAGGAAGAGCAGTATAGGTGTCTGTGTTCCTGTGTCCGTCTGTGTGTATGCATATGCATGTGCGCGTGTGTGTGTGTGTGTGTGTGTGTGTGTGTGTGTGTGTGTGTGTTACAAAATGTGCGTCATCTCGGACAGCTCTTCTGTAATATTTGGGATCTGATCTTAAGAGATAAGTGCCTCAGTGACTAAGAATGATGCTTTTAGACAAACAGTATATTATGTTCCCTGATGAAGTACATAATGACTCACTGGGACCACCTGTGAGTCAATGTCTAAGTCTAGGTGAGGTGAGGCTTTTTCTTGAGCTCTGCATTCTCACAGGGATCTTCATCCTCAGATATGCTCAAGGTTTATTTCTTTTATTTTCTTTCTTTCCTTCTTTCTTTCTTTCTTTCTTTCTTTCTTTCTTTCTTTCTTTCTTTCATTGACTCCAGGGTCATTGCTGGGGCTCGCTTGGTGCCTGCACTATGAATCCACTGCTTCTGGAGGCTATTTTTTCCCTTTTGTTGCCCTTGTTAGTTATTGTTATTGTTATTATTGTTGTCGTTGTTGTTGGACAGGACAGAGAAAAATCAAGAGAGGACAGGAAGACAGAGAAAGGGAGAGAAAGACAGACACTTGCAGACCTGCTATACCACCTGTGAAGCGACCCCCCCCCCACCCCTGCAGGTGGGGAACCAGGGGCTTGAACCGGGATCCTTATGGTGGTCCTTGCATTTTGTGCCATGTGCGCTTAACCCGCTGTGCCCAGGCTCCTTAGGATTTCTTTTTTTTTTTTCAGGGTTTATTTCTATCTGTGTGTGTGATTGTGTGATAGTGTATGTGTGTACATGCATACACAACTCCTCCAAAACTTGGCTTTTCTATGCATATCTACCACTTTTAAAACTAACACTAGGTGCTTACTTCACAGATAAAGAGGAATCAGTGCAGGTGCTCTCCTTCATAGCAAAAGCAGAAGAGAATGTGGCAGGCTCTTTCCTTATAATCAGAAACTTTGTCACAATGTATATGTTAAACAGAAAATGGATAGTATCTAGCAGGTCTTTGAACCAGGTTCTAGTTACTAAATTCCTAAAACATCTCACGATAGTATGTATTCTATAGCAAGCAAATCTCAATTATCTCCAAAGGGTCCTATTCCTCACTGATATCCTTGTACATTTCAAAGGTAACTTAGCTTCATTCCTGATTTCCATCTTCCACTGGTAGCAGCTTCTCACACTTTGGATTTGTTTCTCTGCCCAACCTTCTTTGAAAGTAGTTAATCTTCCCCACTAGTTGTGACTGCAGTGTTGTGGATAAGAACTCCAGGCTTTAGAGCCTGCAGCAGTTATGAGGATGCTCATTTAGTATCTCTGTGCGTCCTGGCATCATAGATTCTCATCTCTCGGCCCTCTTCATGGGGCACCTGTCCACATGACTTGTTTTGATCAAGGACTGAAACTGGGGGTGGTATGAACTCTTGAACCAGAAACATCTAGGCTCTACTCATGATTTTTTTTTTCTTCTTCGGCTTCTATAACAGTGGGAACAGGGAGATGGAGCCACCTTGAGATGAGGGCAGCATGTCCTCAGAACCTCGCTTATCCTGACTGATCTAGGGCTAGACAGGCCTGGGCTCAGATCCTTGAACACACTGGGAAACTTCTCTGATTATCTCAGAGATTTGTTGAGACCCTAAATCTTCATCTGTAATATTCTTGGCTTTAGGTTCACGATTAGTCAACAATTTGTTTGGCTTTATATGTTAACTCTTTCTTCAGCCACTAGGTTCCAGACACTACCATGATGCAAACCAGATTTCCCTGGGCAGATGACCCCACCAATATGTCCTGGAGCCCTGCTTCCCTAGAGCCCCACCTTACCAGGGAAAGAGAGAGACAGTCTAGGAGTATTGATCAACCTGTCAACACCCATATTCAGTGCGGAAGCAATTACAGAAGCCAGACCTTCCACCTTCTGTACCCCATAGTGATCCTGGATCCATAAAGAATAGGAAAGCAGAAACACACCTTACTAGGGAAAGAGAGAGGCAGACTGGGAGTGGACTGACCAGTCAACGCCCATGTTCAGCAGGAAAGCAATTACAGAAGCCAGACCTTCCACCTTCTGCAACCCACAATGACCCTGGGTCCATACTCCCAGAGGGATAGAAAATATGAAAGCTATCAGAGGAGGGGATGGGAAATGGAGATCGGGTGGTGGGAATTGTGTGGAGTTGTATCCCTCCTATCCTATGATTTTGTTAAGGTCTCCTTTCTTAAATAAATAAATAGTAGGATAGCTACCAGGGAAGGGGATGGGATATGGAGTTCTGGTGGTGGGAACTGTGTGGAGTTGTAGCCCTCTTATCCTATGGTCTTATCAGTGTTTCCATTTTATAAATAAATTTTTAAAAAAGTGAGCCAAGTAGTGGCCTTCAGAATGTTTATTATAACGCTGCCTTCCTAGGCCCCTCCTCTCTTTTTACCTAAGAGGAGGGAGGTGCTTGCTTATTTACCACCTGCTGATGCCTAGCAGATGCTCTGGAAAATAGAAGGCGCTTAAATAAATGAGTTTGTAGGAATATCTGGGTGAACATTGAAGAGCAATGCATTTAAGAGACCCATTAGTAAATGTTCCACTTCACTTATCATTAGAGAACTGCACATTCAAACCACACAGAAATTCCACCTTACACCCTTAAGAAGGGCTTCCATGGACAAAGCAAGAAATGATACGTGTTAGCAAGGATGCAGAGAAAGAGAAATGCTGTTAAGACTCCTGATGAAAATGCTAACTGGTACAGTCACAATGGAAAATAGAATGGAGGAGGCTTAAACAAATAAAAATGGAGATACCTTCTGATTCAGCAATATCACTCCTAGGTAGTTATCCAAAAGAAATGACAGCAACACTAATCCCAACAGGCATAGGCATCCCCAAATTCATAGTTATATTATTCACAATAGCTAAAATATGGAAGCAGCCTAAATGCCCATCGACAGATAACTGGATAAAGAAGTTACAGGACAGGGGTGCAGGCAGTGCCACACCTGGTTAAGTGCATACATTATAGTGTAACAAGGGCCCAGGTTCAAGCCCCTGGTCCCCACATCCAGGGGAAAAGCATCACAAGAGGTGAAGCAGGGCTATAGGTGTCTCTCTCTTCCCCCTCCTCCCCTCTCAATTTCTCTCTGTCTCTATCCAGTAATAAATAAATAAATAAATAAATAAATAAATAAATAATATTTTACTTTATTTTTATTATTTCTTTTTATTACCAGAGCACAGCTTAGTTCTGGCTTATGGTGGTGTGGGGGATTGAACCTGGAACTTTGGAGCCTTAAGCATGGGAGTCTCCTTGCATAATCATTATGCTATCTACCCCAGCCCTTTTTTTAATTTAGAAAAAGAAGTTATGGGACATATACCACCTAGAATACAACTCGGCAACTAAAAAAGATATTGTGTTCTTTTGGGATAAGATGGATGGAACCAGAGATGATTATGCTTAGTGAAGTAAGGAAGTAAAAGACAACTGCCAGATATATTCACTCATGTGTGCAATTTAGAAAATTAAAACACATGAACTTACAAAGAAAAAGCAGCCAATCTGTCTCTAAGACCTTGGGAAAACTATAGTGGTTATGCTGGGGCTACGGACAGGGGCTTGGGGATGTGGAGGGTACAGGACTTTGATGGTGGAAATGGTGTGGAACTATAGCCCTCTTACCTTATAATCTTATAAATCGCTAATACCAATAAAAACCTTAAAAAATAAAATATCCTTTAGCAATCAGTTTGCACTGTGAGCATCCTTCATTCTTAATGTGCATTTCTTTGCACTAGGTATTCCTAGGCAGTGCTGGGCAAGGATGCAGGTCCCATGAGGTAGGGAGAATACAGGACTGAATTTTTTTTTTTTTTTTTGGTTATCTCTGGGGCTCAGTGTCTGCACTACAGATCCACTGCTCCAGCAGGCATTTTTTTTCCCTTTTGTTGCTCTTATTGTTTATTTTGTTGTAGTTATTATTGTTGTTATTATTACCCTCGTTGTTGTTGGGTAGGAGAGAAAAGTCAAAAGAGGAGGGGAAGACAGAGAGGGGGAAAGACAGACACCTGCAGACCTGCTTCACCGCTTGTGAAGCAACCCCCCTGCAGGTGGGGAGCCGGGGGCTGGAACCAGGATCCTTATGCTGGCTGGTCCTTGCACTTTGTGCCATGTGCACTTAACACGTTGTGCTCCCGCCTAGCCCCCCAGGACTGAGATTTTAACTGCAGCTGGTTTGCCAGAGTCCCTGGGGCTGAGTGAGACAGCATCCTGAGCAGAGGTGGCCATGGCCCCCATGGCCTCTGCATCACCCATATGGCCTCTGCATCCTTTTGAAGAATCAAGGCCTGCTTGGGCATCCTTTTGAAGAATCAAGGCCTGCTTGGGCATCCTATCTGAAAGGGACACTCACAGAGAAGATGCACATAACTGGGGGGCAGGAATCCAGGCAGATCAAGACTGAGAAGTCTGGAAACCATCCTTTGTTTATAGCTCCAAATCCCCTTGTGCTGTTGTAAGGTTAATTGAACACAGGACCTATTTGTGTTCCCTGTACTTTAATGGACAAAGTGAAGACAAATGCTGTCACCTGTTAAACCAGAGTCTGTACTGTGACCCAGGGAATGAAGAATTTTTGATAGCAGGGACTTACCCTTCTAGTGGTTAAGAAATCTTAGGAGAAAAATAACCTGAAACTATACAGTACACAGAAAGATGAAAAATCAGGGATATGGAGTTTTGTCACTCCACCTCATCACTGAAGCACTAGCTGAGAGGACACACAAGTACAAAGGAGGAAGAGACTGTCACAGGGGAAGAGAGCAATGAGTTATGAGGGGCAGAACATAGGGAAGAGGCTGATCTCTGCCACAGAGACCTGGGACTGCCATACCAGAACTCAGAGGAGAAACTGAGATACCAGAGGGTGCTCCTGCACAACTGTGCTTGGTGTCAGGCTGCCTGAGCTTCACAGACAAAACCAGGATGAAGGCGGTGGAAAAACAGAATCTTCTCAATTAATCAAGGATAGGACTAAAACATAGAAAGATCGGCATTAGGGGCTGACGGAGATTTTAAGTCTATAGGCTCGCTGTAGAGGAAAGTCAGAGGAAATCTGACTTTAATCCTTACGCCTATAATTGTCTCCACTGTATACTTTGTTCTCTGAGCAACTGCCACCTGGTGGAAAGGCAGTTTTAAAAAGACACTCAATACAAGTGGTATAAAATGAAGTTATCCATGGCATTTATTCATGAATTCCGTAACAAGCACTGACTACCTATCATGTACCAAAGAATAAGATATGTACAATGATACAGAAATCAGAATGAAAGTCTCCTTCCTTAAGGATGTTGCAGACTAATAGGGAAGAGAGATGAGGTTCTGCTGTAGATCATTAGGCCACATGCAGTGTAAAGAGTGGATGCAATCATGGAGCCGAGCATATAAGAGATTCTGGCAGCAGCTGGAGAAGCCACGAGCCCTGGGGGAAAGGGGTGAGGCGCCAGGGTTGGGAAGGTGAGGGAAGAGAAGATCCCACACACGTCTCCAGGAGGAGAAGAAGTCAGTCTGCCAGCCAGCATCGGGAGCCAGGCAGCAGGGGCACAAGGGGGCACAGGGAGAGGCAAGACAGGGAGGGGCCTCCATGGGTTTAGAGAGTTTATTGGGAGTGAAATGAGGATTCACTAAGGTATTCTAAGGTGTTGTGTGTGTGTGTGTGTGTGTGTGTGTGTGTGTGTGTGTGTGTGTGTGTGTGTAAAATATCCTTTCAGATTTTCACAAATATTATTTTTAGCGGGATGATTAGAAGTAGGTGAGGGAGAAGGAAGGAAGATGGGTTAGGAAGCTGTGACTACAGTTGATATTCAGATATTCAGATGGTCAGAACTGAGCCATGAGGTGTAATGGGCTCCAGAGTCAAAGTTCCAGAATGAAGCGGGTCTCCAGCCTTATACTGGTTTGTTCATTCATCTCATTTTATAAAAATATTTATTTGTGGTCCGGAAGGTGGCGCAGTGATGAAGCTTTGGACTTTCAAGCATGAGGTCCTTAGTTCGATCCCCGGCAGCACAGGTGCCAGAGTGATGCCTGGTTCTTTCTCTCTCCTATCTTTCTCATTAATAAATAAATAAAATCCTTTTTAAAAGGCTCAGTGATAAAAATATTTATTTATTAAGGGGCCAGGCAACAGTGAACCCAGTTAAGTGCACATATTATTATGTGTAAGGACCCAGGTTCAAGCTCCTCCTCCCCACCTGCAATGAGGATGCTTCACGAGTGGTGACACTGGTCTGAAGGTTGTCTATCTTTCTCTCTCCCTATCTCCCTTCCCCTCTCAGTGTCTCTCTGTCCTATTAAGTATAGTAGAAAGGAAAAGGAAAAAGAAAGGTCACTGGGAGTGGTGGATTCATAATGCTGGCACTGAGCCCCAGCAATAACCATGGTGGCAATAAAATAATAATAATTGTTATTACCATATTATAATTACTATTATTATGAGTGAAAGAAAGAGAGGATCACTCTGGCATATATGATGCCAGGGGCTGAACTTGGGACATGATGATTTAAAGTCCAGTGGTTTATCCACTGTCCCACCTTCCAGGCCACTCATTCCATTTTCCAGCAAACAGTGAGTGGCATTTATGATGAGGCCCTGGAGGTGACTGGGGAGGGGAGCTGGGACCAGATGCCTGATGTTTGTCACATGTCTTCCTTGCTCAGAGTGTCACTGAGTGGGTGCTTCCTTCCTGGCTGCTCCTTTCTGATGCAAGGGAGGATGGTGGTAGCTTCCCATTCTGCACCACGCTTAGCTCCCTTCACAGTTCTTGCTGATGCAATAGGGAATGTCTCCTTAGGAGACATGACTGGAATGACAGCTGTGCCTCCTTGGAGCTCCAGGAAGCTCTCGGGCTCTGCAGACCTCTTGGTACCCAAGGGTAGAGAAGCAAGGATAAAAATGGCTGCTGGCTACTCAAAGGTGTGTGTACCGTTAGTGTGGAGCCAAGAACGTCATCCTCCGAGTCACCAAGCTGCTTCAGGATAATCACAAAGGATTCCTCAGAGAGGTAGATGTAAGGCACTGACTGTGTCTAGGAGGGCATCATCTTGGCTCTTATAAAGAAGGGTTTACAGTTAACAGTATTTATATACTCTTCCCATATGTGGGATCTACTCTCTGCCCTGACTCAGCTTTGTAGGCCTGTTCTCAACTCTGACACCATCTTCTCAGACAATACCTTTAGCCCACCTGCATGTTAGCTGTCAGGCTCAGGCAGAAATTAGTAAAGTCATGGGCCCCTTGGAACATCCCTAAAATAGACTTCCGAGCTTCTTCCAGTATGAAGACCCCCAAATCTCATCTGCTATATTCTTACTTTTAGGTTCCTGAATATTAATCAGTTTGTTCTACTTTCTATCTTTTTTAAAAATATATTTATTTATTTATTCCCTTTTGTTGCCCTTGTTTTATTATTATAGTTATTATTGTTGTTGATGATGATGTTGTTGTTGGATAGGACAGAGAAATGGAGAGAGGAGGGGAAGACAGAGAGGGGGAGAGAAAGATAGACACCTGCAGACCTGCTTCACCGCCTGTGAAGCGACTCCCCTTCAGGTGGGGAGCCAGGGGCTCCAACGGGGATCCTTGCACTGGTCCTTGCACTTTGCACCACGTGTGCTTAACCCGTTGCGCTACCGCCCGACTCCCATTCTGCTATCATAACGCTTTTCAGTCACCAAGTTGCAGATGCTTCCATGACACAAACCTGACTTCCCTGGGCAGACGACCTCACCGACTTACCCTGGAACGCCCCAGAGCCCTATCCCACTAGTGAAAGATAGAAACAGGCTGGGGGGATGGGCCGACATGTCAATGCCATGTCCAGCAGAGCAGCAACTACAGAAGCCAGATCGTCTACCTTCTGCACCCCATAAATATCTTTGGTCCATACTCCCAGAGGGATAAAGAATAGGGAACCTTCCAATGGACGGGAGGGGATGCAGAACTCTGGTGGTGGGAATTGTATGGAATTGTACCCCTCTTATGCCACAATCTTGTCAATCATTATTAAATCACTAATAGTAACAATAAAAAGAAGTAGTAATGGAAATGACATGTATGCTTTTGCTGCCTGAAAGCCTGTCATCATTCTTCATCTTTCTCTTTTCTAACCACCCCCAGGAGCACATGCTCTGGAAAAAGGTGTCATAGTGGCCATATGCTCCCCGGGACAGGCACCTCTCTGACCTCAAAAATACAGATGAGCCTAGAGGGATCTAAGGTTGCTGTTGGTGGGTGCCTGTGAGATCTCCTTTCATAGTACCAAGGGCACTCCTTAATGGCTTTATCCTGTGACCCAGGGTTGAAAGATAACCACAGAATACACAGAGAAATATGGTGAGGGAGCAGGAAGGAGTGCACTGGAGAAGTAAAAGCAAGAGCAAGAAAAAGGAAACTTTCTTTTTTAATTTGCTTCTTGTCCCAAGTGTGGATAAATGTAAATCCCCAAAGGCATTCATTGTCAACAATGACTGCTACAATCACTCAGGAAGGGCCACGAAGCCCTGGCTTACACCTGAAATGAGACCAACTTCTACTTAGACACAGCCTATCACTGAGTGCTGTGCTTGTCTGTCCTATCAGTCCCCAAATGTCTTTCTGTTATAACAGAAGCTCTAAGAAGGGATAAGTAGGGAACCTATCGTAATTGTTAGAGGGGCCATTTATTAGGCATTCGCTTTGAGCCCTGAGAGTGAGAACTGGTTCTTATCGAGATGACTAATGACCCCCATAGTCCCAAATCTAGTGGATACTCTTCTCTGCCCTCATTTCAAGTGGCCTTAAAGCAGCATACATTACACAGACACATCCTTTCTGCAAGTCTCTCCTCTCCTGCTTTCTCCTGGGTGATGCCCTCTCCCTCTAGTGCCTCACCTCGGTCTTTATTATTATTATTATTATTATTACCTTTATTTATTTATTGGATAGACCATCAGAAATTGAGAGGAAAAGGGGAGATAGACAGACAACTGCAGCACTGCTTCACCACTAGCAAAGCTTTCCCCCCTGCAGCTGGGGATCAGGGGCTCGAACCTGGGTCTTTGTGTATTGTAACGTGATCGCCACCACCTAGCCCCTGTCACCTCAGTCTTTTCTGCTCTTCTGTTTCCTCTACCTGAACTCACACTGTTGATATTTCTCAGCACCAGAATCCTCCACATTTGGCTAGCTGGCCCCTTCCTTTCCCTGTGGCTTTAGATAGCTAGGTGCTGATGTCTCAGAAACTTGTCCTCCTCCTCCCCACTAAGAGCTCTCCCTTCCACTCCCACACTCACAGCCGACTCCCACCCTGACTTTTCTACTGGATTTCTCACAGCTGGTGCCTCTTATCCAAAAACCCAATACCTGACTTCCCCTCCTATGCAAACACATCCTCCTGGGTCCTCTGCATCTTAATGCCTCCCTCCTCACTGACATCAGCTTTTTTCCAACATTATTTCCACCCCTCTTCATTTCTGGCTACCTCCTCTCTGGTCTTCACCATCTCTTCTTGGGATTTCTGGAGTGATTTCTAACTGGACTCTCCACGCCCACCTACTTCTGCCTGCCTGCAAGCTGTTCCCCACACAGCAGCAGGAGTGGTTATTAAAACACGTAAAACAACTCCTGCCACTCTGCCGCCTCCAAGGGCTCACTTAGATCTTTGAATACCGTACAAACTCCTTATTTCAGCCTTTACAGCGGCTTCTGTGTGTCACTTCTCTTGTAGCCCTTCCCTACTCACTCCTTCTACCTTGGCCACTCTGGCATCCTATTAGTTTCTAGAACCATCCATGCTGTTTTGACCTCAGGGTTTCAGCACATTTCTGGAATTCATCTCCACTTATTCTTTCTGAGACTGGGCACTTCTCATTCTTTGGTTGAAATTTACCTGTCATCTCCTCACAGCAGTCTCCCTTGATCTAAAGTAGATCTCTACTATTGTTCTTAAATCAAGGAATCCTATTTCTTTCATAATTCTAATTACAGTTTTTTGGGATTGTCTGTTATTTGTCTTCCTGACGGGTCTCTAAACATGTGTGGTCTATTTACTGCATTTAATTTTTGCAGATTTGGGTCTTTGAACATGCATGATTTCACTGCTCCTGGGACATTTTTTTTTTTCATTCAGAGAGAGAGAGAGAGAGGACAGAGACATCAAAGTGCCAGAAACTCCTTTGATGTTGTGGGGTCAGGGCTCCAATCTAGGCCACCTGCAAGGCAATGCTGGCACCCTTCCTGGTGAGCACTCTTTCAGCCCCTACTTCCTTTTCTGATTCCCACCTGCTAACATAGTGTCTTGCATGCGATAGGCATTCAATATGTGCCAGTTAAATAAAAGCATCTCAGGGCTGCCCTGAGCCCTCTATGTGCATCATATTAATTAATATGCAGGAAGTTTGAAAGAGAACTGTTGTCCCAACCCCAGTTGATGAACAAGAAAACCAGGTTGTACATGGGCAAAGTGAAAGCCCGAAACCCTACAGATGGAGAAGCTGGGATGTGATCTTAGACGGCCGCATTCTAGCACCTAAGCACTCCCCCAATTCCCTTCTTTACCACAGGGGTGTGCAGGAAGTTGTGTAAGAGGGAAAAGGATGTTATCACACCTTTAGGCTTAGCTCAGTCATACTCTGTGATTTACAAGAGCTTGACATGGAGATCCCATGTCCTTTCTTTCCCCAGACTATTAAGTCTCCCGTCTCACATGTTGTTTTTTCAAAGGCAAGACAGAAAGTCAGCCTGGGCTTGAGTCCAGCTCAGAGCCCTGAACTTATTTAGGTCCAACTTTCTTTTGCTAGCTCACTGTAACTTCCTATAACTGGCTACACATTTTAAATCTGACTTAGATGACTTGATCTTGACTCAGATTTCCTTACCTACATTGAAAAGAACAGGTCACCCACATTGGCAATTTGTAACACCTCCCTGTGATTCAGTTTTCCATAACTCTAAGATGTCAGCATTGCACCAACATTAGCCCAGTTAATATATTTGGGAAGATTAGAAAGTAACAACCCTTCAATTTCTGTCCAGATTCTAGTGACTTGTTCTTACAGAAGTATGAAAATCCACACTCTAACTCTTATGAGCTCTTAAAACACCCTGAAGAGTCAAAGCAATACTGAAAAAAAAAAAAAAACAGTAAAGTTGAAGATCTTATACTCCCTGGCTTCAAAATTTACTACCAAGCAACGGTACTCAAAACAGCATGGTATTGATACAAAGACAGATTATAGAACAATGGAGTGGAATAATGAGAAGAAACATACCCTTGTGTACACAGTCAATTTTTTTTTGCCATGGATGCCAGTACCACTAATAGGAAAAGGGTAGTCTTTTCAACAAATGTTTCTCAAAAAATTAAATATCCACATGCAAAAAAAAATTAAATATCTACCTTACACATATGTCAAGAAATAATTCAAAATGGAACAAAAATATAAAACTCACAAGGAAACATAGGAGAGAAGATTCAACACACTGGACTTAGGAGCGATGTCATGTATGTGACACCAGCAGCAAAGGCAAAACAAAGATAATTTCGAATTCATCAAAATTGAAAAGCCTGTCATGGAATGTCAACCCTTTACCCTCATTACTCGGGTGATACCTTTCCTTTCATAGTATTCTCTAATTCCATTCCAGGAGGTTCACTTCCTAACAAAGTCCTAAAACCTAGATATACACCAGGTCCCATAAGATAGAGCATATGTTCACATGTATCCATAAATTAGGGAAAAATATATACCTGAAAGCAAAAATACACAATAGACTGTAGTGAGTCAGTATAAAGTTCATAATGAAATAGTGTCTCCTTAGACTTAGATACCCTCCTCACCTACTTCCTATTACAGTTCTCTCACTCACTCCAAAGCTAACCTTATCAAAGCAAGGACTGCAAAAGCTTAATAAGGGCAAGAGACTGGCATACTTTAACTATGACTCTTTAGTCACTATCAGGCCACCCCATCAGCTGGGGCCCTAATCCAGGAGTCCTGAGATTCCCAAATAGAGATGATGGGCCTAGACCTCGAATAAATCCCTCTCTCCATTGTTATCGGTCATTTCTATCAGGAACAACATGTTAGATCCCTTTGTGGGCCCCCATAGGACCATGCCTTCCACTTAGATCAACAATGAGAGAATGTTCCATCCTCCAAAGGCAGGATGGACAACATACTCTATGCTACACCTGAGGAAGATGAGTCCTGATATTGGGGCAGCCTGGAATGTTCCTACTCAATGACCACAGAATGTAAGCTCAGATCTACAGGGATGCAGAGGTCACATAGGCTCCTAAACTGAATATGGGCCCTAGATCACATCAACAATATTTATAATCAACAGTCAACAATATTTTTTTTACAATCAACAATATTTATACACCTTTCCCATATTTGGGAGCTACTCTTCCCTGATCCAGCTTTCTGTTCCTTCTTCCAGCCATGACACCACCTCCCCAGACAGTAATTAGGATCCACCTGCATATCAGATTTCAGGCTCAGGCAAAAAAAACAAACAGAAAAAAAAACCACTAGTATAGCCACAGACCCTTTGGAATATAATATGCCTACTAGCTATTTACAAAACTGAGCCCCCCCCCCCCAGCTATTCATCTGCACTATTCCAGCCTTTAGGTCCATGATTGGTCAACAATCTGTTTGGCTTTGAATGTTAACTCTCTTTTCAACCACCAGGTTCCAGATGCTAGCATGATGCTGACCAGACTTCCCTGGACAGACAACCCCACCAATGTGTCCTGGAGCTCTGCTTCCCCAGATCCCTTCCCCACAAGGGAAAGAGAGAGACAGGTTGGGAGTATGGATCGACCTGTCAATGCCCATGTTCAGTGGGGAAGTAATTACAGAAACCAGACCTTCCACTTTCTGCATCCCACAATGACCTTGGGTCCATACTCCCAGAGGGTTAAAGAATAGGAAGGCTATCAGGGGAGGGGATGGGATACAGAGTTCTGGTGGTGGGAATTGTGTGAAGTTGTACCCCTCATCCTATGGTTTAGGCAATGTTTCCTTTTTATAATAAACAATTAAAAAAAAGAAAAGCCTGAGAATCTTAAAACATGATTAGCTGAGTGAAAAATACAGCCTGTGGAATGGAAGAACATATTTGGAACTCAGATATCTGATATAAAATTGATAGAATATATGAAGCACTACAATTCTACAACATCAGAAACAAATAACCAAATAAACTAAAGACAAATAACCCAAAAAGAAATTACAAATGGTGTGAATAGACATTTTCCCAAGAAAGATAAACAAATGTCCAGTAATCACAAATAAAATGCTCAGCATCCCCTGGCATTAGGCAAATGCAAATCAAAACCAAAATGAAATATCTCACACACTACCAAAAAAAGCAGAGTGAATGACTACTACCAAAAAAAAGCAGAATGAAAGAAGTATTGTCAAGGAGAGGGAGAAATTGCAAACTTTATGTATTGCTGGTAGGAGTATAAAATGGCGTACTCTAGTGTCTGATGATATGGCAAGTCATCAAAAGTTAAAATGTAGAATTACTACATGATCCAACAATTACACTTTGGGGTACATATCCCAAAGAAGTCAAAGCAGAGACAGGGGTAGACAATAGCCAAATAAATAAATAGAAAGATACTACAATGGAAACTAAGTATCCACTGACAGATGAATGGATAAACAAAATTATATATGTATCAGAAAATTTTGATACATGTTACAACTCGGATAGGTCTTTAAAAAGACTATGCAAAAGAAAAAGACTATGCTAAGCAAAATAAGACAATCATAAAAGAACAAAAATTACAGTTCTTGTATGATATAACCTGAATATTCCAGTTCACAGAAACAGAAATTAGCATAATGGCTACCAGAGCTTCAGGGTAGGGGTGGGAGTGGGGGTGGGGAGTTGTTTTTCTAATGGGTATAGAATTTCAATTGGGAAAGCTGATAAAGTTCTGGAGACTGATAATGGTGATGTTTGCACAACAATGTGAATGTATTTAATGTCAAAGAGATGTGGAAGTCAAAATAGTTAAATTGGTAAGTTGGATGCTAAAAATAGTTTGCCATAATAAAAGGGATCATAATAAAGTGGTATGTTGATTTATGGCTGAAGCTGTGTAGTGTGTACTGTGCTACACTGCACAGATGACCCGCTTAGGACTATGGGTACTTACTTTTTTAGATGACGGGTCTGGTGTCAACTCTCAGGCTCCAGAAATTGTCTTTCCTGAACAGAACTTCTCCTGAAGTGAGTCCTCACTCCCAGGCAGTGTAAATCAGGTGACTTGCCAATTTGAAGATATTACAAGCAGTTTCACAGCTCTCAAGGGAATGGCTGAGGCCTTGCTGAACCTTTAAGGCAGTTGAATGTCTCTTTTCCCAACCTGCTTCCCTCTGTACAGGTGTTGACACTGAACACATTCCTGAATAAATTTCCTGTGCCCAGGAAATGAATAAAAGAAAGAAAGTGGTCCCCCTTCTTCAACCTTTACTTCTATTATGAAAAACTCTGACAGGGCTGGGAGATGGCATAGCAGTTTACTTAAGGGACTTTCATGTGTGAGGCTCACAGAATCCAGGCTTAATCCCCAGTACCAACGAAAACCAGGGCTGAGCAGTGTGCTCTGGTATTAAAAAAAATTAAAAAATAAAATACACACTTTCACAAGCACTATACAAATACATAATGAGTAAAGCTTGTGGGGTCTTCCTTGAAGTTAAGCAGTTCACAACCCGCACACAGAAGCAGTGGTTCTGTGTCACTTAACTGACATTTAATCAGTATTTGTTGAAAAAAATGAAAGGTATTTAGTTAGTTTTGTTTTTCCCTCTGCATCAAACCCCAATCTTCAGAAAGTTGCAGTGTTTTCCTTTTTTTTTGTTTTTGTTTTTTTTTTTACTTGGAAATAGTTCTTGAATTTGGCCTCTTTTCTATTGCCATTGTCTTGGGTCAGGATGGGTCATCCCATTTAAGCACTGTTATGGCCTCTTGGCTGATCTGCTTGCTGGGATTTATCTTCATAGTTGGCCCCTGCTTTACTAAGGAAGCATCATTCCTAACACACAGTCCTGGGATGGAAGAGAAAGCTTATTGTTACAGCACAGGGCTTGCATGTATGAGACCCCAGGCTCTGTGCCTGGCACCACCTATTGCCAGAGCTAAGCAGTGCCGTCATCTTTCCCTTTCTATTAAAAATAAATAAACCCTTTAATAAGTAAATAAATCTTTAAAAATAAACAGTCCCCAGTGACTTCTTCCTCGACTTCAATTTTCTGAATGTTCCTAGCTAATGTGGGCTGGACATCCTGGGTCACCCTCTGTGGAGAGAGAGAGGTTTGGAGAGAATCACAGCTTTGTTCCAAGTGAGGTTCAGGAAAGAACTGCAATGCAGAGCTCCCAGCTGTCAGCACTGACAAGTAGTGTTGATGAATTGGAGACCAAAACACACAGGAGTGCAGTCTAGAAAGACCACTGGGCAGAGTTCTAGAAGAATCACTACAACGGTGATGAGCCGCCTTACAGGGCAAGGAGGGGCTGGAATGAGAGAGAAACAGAAACTCAGTCATGCTGAAGTGTGATAGGATTTCCACACTTGCCTACACCAAAAAGCTAAAAATAGGGCCATTTGGGGAGAAAAATAGTGAGGAATCTTTTAGTTCTACTGACACAGGGTATAAAAAGGAGGTTCACAAAAACAAGTAAATAGGGGCCAGGCGGTAGCGCACCAGGTCTAAGCGCACATAGTGCAAAACGCAAGCATCCTGGTTCAAGCGGCTGGTTCCCCACCTGCAAGGGGTGGAGGATCGCTTCGCAAGCAGTGAAGCAGGTCTGCAGGTGTCTATCTTTCTCTCCCTCTCCCTGTTTTCCCTTCCTCTCTCCATTTCTTTGTCTTATCCAACAGCAGTGGCAGCAGCGACAACAACGGAAACAGCAAAACAATGGAAAAAAAGATGGCCGCCATGAGCTGTGTATTCATGGTGCAGGCACCGAGCCCTAGAGATAACCCTGAAAGCAAAAATAAATAAATAAATAAATAAACGAATCAATCAATCAATAAATGGGGTGGGGCGCTGGCGCACCCGGTTAAGCGCATATATTACCATTTACAAGGACCAGGGATCGAGTCCTGCTCCCTACCTGCACGGGAGTGCTTCAAGAGCAGTGAAGCCGGTCTGCAGATGTCTATCTCTCCCACTCGGTCGCCCCCTCCCCTCTCAATTTATCTCTGTCCTATCAAGAATGACAGAAAGAAACAGAAAAAAAAAAAAAAAAAGGAAAAATGGCTGCTGGGTTAGTGGATTCTGGTGCCAGCGCCAAGGCCCAGAGAAAATCCTGGTGACAATAAGGTGAAAAGAAAGGGGGCCCGGCGGGGGTGCACCAGCGTAAGCGCTCATAACACCAAGTGCAAAGACTCGGGTTCGAGCCCCGCTCTTCACCGGCAGGGATTCCGCCTCACGCGTTCTGAAGCAGGTCTGCAGGTGTCTATCTTTCTCTCTCCCTTCTCTTTCTCTCCGTCCTCTCAATTTCTCTCTGTCCTGCTCAATAAAATAGGACAAAGGAGAGACAAAATGGCAGCCAGGTGCGATGGCTGCGTAGTGCCCGGAACCTCGCCCCAGCGATAACCCTGGTGGCAATAAAAAAAAGTAAACATCAGAAAGGGTGTCTGTCTGTCTCTCTCAGTCCTGGCAAAATTAAAAGATAGGGGGAAAAATCATGGTTTGATTTTTCGACCTCAATTTTTCGAACCCCTTCTCCCCTAAGGTCTATTTTCTCCACCTTTCTCCTTCTATAAAAACCTCCCCTTTCAGGATCAAGTTCAACACACACAGTCAGTCACATGAGCGCGTGAGGCTTCCGGGGATGGTTTTAACACGTTCACAGGAGCGGACTTTCACTGCAGCCAAAGGTGTGTAAGGGGCTGCGTTGCGGGCCCGGTAGTTCACCTGGGAAGGCGTCTGCTGATGCCTGTGACTCCGGTTGGGTTGGGTCTCAGCACTGGGGGTGTGGGTAGGGGCACCTGGGAAGTTTTTTTTTTTTAATTATCTTTATTTATTGGATAGAGACAGCCAGAAATCGAGGAGAGGGTAGGGGGAGACAAAGAGACATCGGCAACCCTGCTTCACCACTTGTGAAGTTTTCCCCCTGCAGGTGGGACCTGGGGTTCGAACCTGGGTCCTTGCGCACTGTGACATGTGCACTCAACCAGGTGTGCCCCACCCGGCCCCTACCAAGGAAGCTTTGTGCTGTGGAGACGACAAAACAAACACAACGACCACCGCTGTGAAAACACATCGACCATGTTTTTAAGAATCCAGTGAAAGGCTCACATGACAGTGCACAAAGATGCAGGTTCGAGCCCCCCGTCTCCAACTGCAGGGGCAAAAGCTTTGTGAGTGTGAAGCAGGGCTGCAGGTGTCTCTCTGTCTCTCTCCCTCTCTATCCCCCCTTCCCCTTTCAATTTCTGTATCTCTATCCAATAATAAATAAATAAATAAAATTTTAAAATCCACTGGAGCCAGCTAGAGAGGTTGTTAAGGAAATACATGCACCAAAAGATTTTTTTTTTTTTAAAAAAAAGGGGGGGACACCTGGTTAAGTGCACACATTCCAGTGCACAAAGACCTGGGTTCAAGCCCCCCGTCCTCACCTGCAGGAGGGAAGCTTCACAAGTGGTGAAGCAAGGCTGCAGGTGTCTCTCTGTTTCTCTCCCTCCCTATCTCTCCTCTCCTCTCAATTTCTCTCCGTCTCTGTCCAATAGTAAATAAATAAATACTTTTGAAAAAAGCATTAATTCTCTTGTCTAATTCTGGAGACTATCTAAATACCCAACAAGCGAGGAAGCCTGGAAGAACCATTGCCAGGAGGAAAATACTCACTGGCCATTAAAAGTTTTAGAAAGCCTTTTTATCCACTCGGAAAATACTCAGATGTATTCTCCAGATACTAAGATGTTAAAAGATATCCCTCCACGCTTTGGAAGTCCCAGTTATGCTACTTCAATATTACAAAAGAGAGACAGACCCACCAGGAGAACGCGGGGTGGGCGCCCGACTTTTACGACAAGCCGTAAAGCAAGCCGGCGTCCCGCATCTGTTTTGCAGCATCTAGCACGCCCGCTGCACGCTGCGTAATACCAATGGCGCCGCCCAGCTCCTGTCCTGGGGCTACTTTATACAGGCTGTGAAGGTATACAGCACTCGTTTTTTTGTTTTTTGTCTTTTTCTTTTACTACACCTGGATAATATTTTCAGAGTGAACATGTGGCTTGGTGTGCTTTGGGAGGTTATTTTGGTGTACGAGACCGCTACCCGGAAAAAAAAAATTCCCATAGAAACAGGGTAAATCCGTCTCTGCTTTCTGCTATTGCAGCTCAGACTTCAGAAAAACTCTCCGCTTTGGGTTAGGAGGGGACACCTGCAGTGGAACTTTAGAGGTGAAAATCAGGATTCGAATTTTTAGTGTGTTATGCTAATAATAAAAGCATGTAGGGGTCGGGCTGTGGCGCAGCGGTAAGCGCACGTGGCACAAAGCGCAAGGACCTGCGTAAAGATACCGAAGATCCCGGTTTCGAGACCTCGTCTCCCCATCAGCTGGGGAGTCACTTCACAGGCGGTGAAGCAGGTCTGCAGGTGTCTGTCTTTCTCTCTCCCCTCTGTCTCCTCTCCTCTCTCCATTTCTCTCTTTCCTATCCAACAACAACATCAGTGACAACAACAACAATAATGACAACAACAAGGGCAACAAAATGGGGAAAAAAACTGGCTTCTAGGAGCAGTGGATTCTTAGTGCAGGCACCGAGCCCAGCACTAACCCTGGAGGCTAATAACAACAACAACAACAACAACAGTAATAATAATAGCATGTGCGGATACACAAGACTTAGAATTCTGGAGGTATCTCTGAAATCTAGAGTCGGGGATGGTAGTTTTAGTTCCTCCTTTCTATTCTTCTATAGTTTTGAATTGCTTGTAACTGATATAAGATAAATATGACACAAATATTGGGGGACCCGGTGGTGGTGTGCCTGGTTAAGCGCACATGTTACCTTGCTTAAGGACCGGGATTTGAGACCCTGATCCCCACCTACTGGGGGGGGGGTGTTAAAGAGTTGTGAAACAGTATTGCAGGTGTCTCCCTCCCCCCTTTTTTCCCCTTTTTTTACTAGGTCACAAATGGCTTGACTATTATTTCTTTATTTTTTTAAAGGTTTTATTTATTTATTAATTAGAAAGGAGGAGAAAAAGAAAGAACCAGACATCACTCTGGTACGTGTGCTGTTGGGGATTGAACTCAGGACTTCATGCTTGAGAGTCTGATGCTTTATCCACTGCGCCACCTCCTGGACCATAGCTGTTATTTCTATAACTATATTTATATATGTTTGCTCATTTTTACCTATGGTCCTGCCTTCTCTTCCTAAGACAGCTACACCTATTGCTACTTATGAATTTCCTCCCTTTCTTACACTTGTCTCTCTGGGTACTGATGGAATTGGGAGTTCAAATCCTTTTAGTCATGTTTCCCTAACATTGCTCCCTCTCTGGGGGTATGGACCAGCAGTCTTTTGGGGGTGTAGAAGGTGGGAGTTCTGACTTCTGTAACTGCTTCTCTGCTGGATATGGGTGTTGTTAGGTCTATCCATACCCCCAGGCTATTTCTATCTTTCCCTGGTAGGTTAGGGCTCTAGAAAGTTGAGATTCCAGGACATATTGGTAAGGTCATCTCCCTTTCTAACTCTCACTCCCCTGTCAACTTCTTTCTGTCCTATCAAATAAAGGAAAAAATAAAAAAGGAAAAAATGGCTGCCAGGAGTGGTGGATTTAGGTATCAAGCCCCTGCGAAACCTTGGTGGCAATGAAAAACAAACAAAAGGTATATGTGTATAACAAATAGCATTTAAAGATCAATTTTTGGCCTAGGATATGTGTTAGAATACATATTTGCATGCCTGAGGCTCTCTGATCCTAGAATTACTTGCTTATTTGCTTACTGCCACCAGGGTTATTGCTGGGGCTGAGTGACTTCACAAGGAGTCCACACACAGCTACCCTGGACATTTTTGTCCTATTTTTTTTTAATTGTATTTGATAGGACACAGATTGAGAGGGCAGGAGGATAGAGACAAGCACATGTAGCACTGCTTCACTGCTAGTGAAACTATCCTCCACTACCCCCCCCCACTGGTAGGGGTCCAGGGGCTTGAACCCAGACCTGGGGGGTGGTAATATGTTAGCTGAAACACTGCCCTGCCCAGTGCCAAAGTTCCAGGCTTAATACCAGAACCTCCATAAGTCAAAGCTGAGTAGTACTCTGATCTCTCTCTCATAAAAAATAAACAATATTATAAAAATTGATTTGCAGGGGAAGGAAGTATTTCTTCAGGGCCCTGGAAAGATGCCAGAGCATGTTGTATGGCCTACTTGGACAAAGGAGGAAATACTAGGCATCGCCATTAGGAAGAATGGCTGGTGGACCAGCAGAGGAAGGTTTTTAAAAGCTGGTTCAGCAATGAAAAATTTTGACATTAAAAAAAAAAAGGGGGAGTCGGGCGGTGGCGCAGTGGGTTAAGCGCACGTGGCGCAAAGCGCAGGGACCGGCGTAGGGATCCCGGTTCGAGCCCCCGACTCCCCACCTGCAGGGGAGTCACTTCACGGGCGGTGAAGCAGGTCTGCAGGTGTCTATCTTTCTCTCCCCTCTCTCTCTGTCTTCCCCTCCTCTCTCCATTTCTCTCTGTCCTATCCAACAACAAAGCAACGTCAACAAGGGAAATAATAATAACCGCAACGAGGCTGCAACAACTAGGGCAACAAAAAGGGGAAAAAATGGCCTCCAGGAGCGGTGGATTCATGGTGCAGGCACCGAGCCCAGCAATAACCCTGAAGGGAAAAAAAAAAAATTAAAAAAAAAAAGGGAGGGTCGTTTGGTTGGGGAGTAAGTGGTAGTGTTGATGGATTGGTGCATTGAGTGTAGACAGTCATCTTCCTCAGTAGAATGTTTCACTGTGTGAGGCTAATCGTCTGTTCCAAAACACTTTGAGCTCCTTGATTCCTCCATACCTCCTTAAACACTCAAATCTTTTTTTTTTTTTTTTTTAAGATAGAGACAGGGAGAAAGGGAGGTTGAGGGAGAGAGTAAAAAAGACCACAACACCACTAAAGCTTCCTTCAATTTCAATGTGGTGGGGGCTGAGCTTGAACCAGAATCGTGCACATGAAAAGCAGTACACTACCTAAGGGAGTAGTTTTGCCTTTTTCAGGTGCTGAGACATAATTATTCTCACCATTCCCTCCCAGTCTTTTCTGCTTAAAAATATAGCTGTAATACTGGTGCCTCAGTGATAGTCTACAATGGTATCTTTACAAATTGAGGCTGTGTGCTTTTGTAAGGAGGTATTAAATATTTTTTAAATAAATGGTCTGGTGATATTTAGAAAAACACCAGAGATTCCAGCATTTATAAACAACGCAACATTTTCTTTCAGTTATTTCATGAAATTCTTTCTAAACATCTGTGTCTTCTTCTAACTTGTTTCCCACCTCCTTCCCCAGAGAGCTGTTGCTTCTGCAAGGAAGCAAACTTCACAGCCAGTATCATACAAACAAACAAACAAAACAAAACAAAACCCCACAACAGCAGTCTCCATTCCTTTCCAAACCTCTAATTTCATGCACTCAACTAAAAAAAAAAAAAAAAAGTCTTAGGTTTTTAGTTGCTAAATGGTTTCAACTACTTTGAAAATCTAACCTCATCTGTGATCTTGCTTTTATTACCTACCAGTTATTAAAATGTCCAGCTTGCTGACTAATGAAGGCTGATTGGCAGAAGGGAGCTCTTGGAGGCCTGGGATAAGAGAGTGAACAGTAAGGAATCCCAGCTCTGCCTGGAAGCCTGCTTGTGAATAACCCAATTCCTCCGGTAGTTCCAGGCCGTGTTTTGCAGGCGGCCGCATCTGCCTCCCCTGTCTCTCTTACCTCCTTGATGTTCGGCACTATTTGTGGCCGGCGTGGTGGAAGGACACAGTGAGGTTCTCACCCCCGCCCTCCCGCCCCCCTCTCCCATCCCCAGTTCCATCAAAGCGAACCCAGGCCAGCGCAAGGATCTCCGAGCTGGGAGTGTGCTGAGGCTGGGACTGTCACTCATTCTCCGAACAGCGCGTGAACGCAGCTCGGCGGCCGCTGGCAGGAAACAATTCTGCAAAAATAATCATACTCAGCCTGACAATTGTCTACCCCTAGGTCTGCTGCTCTGCCGCCGTCCACGCTCGCTACAAGGGGGGGGGAACACAGAATTCACCGCGGCAAGAACATCCTTCCCAGCCAGCAGATTACAATGCTGCAAACTAAGGATCTCCTCTGGACTTTGTTTTTCCTGGGAACTGCAGGTACATTTTATTTGTTTAATTCTCATTATTCTCCATCTGATTTGCTAATTGCCCCTTTTCTCCTTACTCCTCCTACCCCACCTAGGAACACTGTTATTGGGGGCAGGGGGCGTCTTTTTTTTTTCTCAGAAGGCTTAAGGGTGGTGGTTCATTCCTTGAGCCTAGGCTGAAGCGCGTCCAGCCGAGCCCGGCGCCCTCCGGTGCTGCCTCCCCGCGCAGCGCAGCGCAGCTAGCGCTCGGCGCCCCTCCAGCGAGCCCATCCGCCCTTCCCACTTTGTGTGCCCGCCGCTCCCGGGGACGCCGCGGCCGCGAAGTGATGGGCAGGCAGCGCTCCTGCCCCGAAGACGGGAGGGGGGCGCCAAGGCTAGGCAGGCGTAGCACGGGCTCTCATGCTCCCGGGGGAAGGAGCTTGTTAGCTCCGGGTTTGGAGAGAGTGAACAATAAGGCCCGAGCAGCCGCCCCTGCTCGGTATATGCCCGTGTCCAATAAAGTGGGGCTCCCTGCCTTTGCACGCCCCCGTCCCCCCCCCCGAGTAACGGTTTGCAAAATGGAGAGAAATGGGCAACATCTCAGGGTTGTGTGGCCGTTGTTACACCCCCAGTCGACATGACGTTAGTTTTTCATTTGCCAAATTGCTGGTTAGTTGCAAAGCCTGCGCTCGGCCGGGAGCAGGGAGGGATGGGAGGGTCGAGCGGCGCGTTTTGACAGGAGGAAGTGCGGAGGGGCGGAGGGCGAGGAGGGCGTGATCTGGGCTGCCGGGTGTGTGTATGTGTATGTGTATGTGTGTGTTTGCACGCGTGTGTGTCTGTCTGTCTGCCTTCACGCGCACCGTGAGCACGGGGCGAGGACAGAATTGGCAGGTAGCCGCCCGAAACACCTCGCCCCAGCCTCTTTTCTCTGGGCGAGGTTCCTGCTCCTTGCAAAGTGCGAACAATAGGCGCGAGGAGGGAGGCAGCAGTGATGCTGCTGCTGCGGGTGGCAAGCCAAGGGCTGCGCCGCCGCCCAGAGAGTCAGGCTGCGGGTCGCTAGGCTCATTTTATTTGGTGGGGGGAGTGTTTCCATCTTGCCACCCTGGAAGAATCTTCAGTGTGCGTCCCCTCTCTGCTCCAGCTACTCCCCTCACCCCACCCATCCCGATGCGTGTGCCTGGGCGCTAGTGGATGGGGACCCGGCTGCAGAGAGCTGGGTGGGGTGGGGTGGGTGGGCTGACAAGGCGGGGGGAGAAATGGGAGGCGTGTGCTGGGAAGCGCTCTTGGAAAACCCAGCGGAGGAAGCTGTGTGTCGCTGTGGCCGCTGCTCGGGGCCACTGGAGCTGCCCTGGACTGCCCGAGCTGGGTGGGGTAGCACGCGGGGCAGGCCTGGGAAGCACCCAGCGCGCCCCCTCCCCGGGCGGCCCGGGAGCTGCTCGGGGCCTCCGCCTCCAGCCAACTAGGGTCCCTCCCCTGGCGACCAATCAGCGCGGGGCTGGCTGGGCGGGAAGCCGCGAGAGGCTTTTCTTGCGGCGCGGGTGGCAGCCCGGAGCCGCCAGGACAACCTCCCGGGGTTGCAGCCAAATGTCCCGCTGGTCCTCCTCCATGCCCCCCCCGTGGGATACCCCGCCCTGCAGCCGGCTCCCCTCGGGCCCCCTGGGTTGCCAAGAACAGAAAATGGAGTGGGAGTGGTTACACAGAGGGCTCTCCGTCCAGCCCGCCCGCCGGGGCTCGTCCACTTGCGTCTGTTGGCGCTGACTTGCAGCGCCTCGCGCCTGTCGCCTACCCTCCCCGGCGGGCGCCAAGGGCTTGGCCATAGCCGGTCGCCCAGCCCCTCACCCCGCTGGGCCCCCGACGCGCGTGCGCCGATCGACCAAGCCAGGGTCTGGGGGCGAAGCTGGGGGCGGGGCCTGGGCGGGGGCGTGCAGGCTCCAGGCGGTGGACCACCCCCAGTGCGCCTGGCCGGGGGTCGACCCGGACACGCCCTTTTCTCTAACGCTAGGGTTTCTCCATTGGGCTTGTGCTCCTTGCTCCAGGGTGTGTATTCTGACACCTCTTGCCCTCCAGCTAAGGGCGGGAGGATGGAGAATTGATCTTTCCTAGGTCTGGCTTGCAGGGTGTTTGGAGCCTCTAGGGAGTTTTGGGCGGGTATATGCCCAAGGAATCCCTGATTGGGAAATTGGGATGCCCGGGGAAGGGTGGTATTCCGAGCTGTGTACCTAGAAAGGCAGGCATCTTCATTGCTAGACCCAGTACTGTCAGCATAGGAAGAATGCAGGCCGTGAGATTCAGGCAAGTATGCTTAACAAAAGAAGTTGAATGGCTACCCAGTAGGAAATAATTTTCCATTAAAGTGTTTCTATCATCATTAAAGCTAACTAGAGGAATTCAAGTCAGAAGGAAAGTCTGGAGGAAAATAATAATAAGCAAACATACATACACAAGCATTTTCATATGTAATTATTTTGGTCTCAAACATTTTATCATCTCTAAGGACAATGGCAGTTCAGCTGCTCGTCCACTGGGTGCATATGAAGATTTAGATCTAAATATACCAAAGCAGTCAGGTCCACTGGACCTCTAATTTTGGTATCTTCTGCTCTTTAGGACTAGAAGATTGTGGAATTATATGTCGAATTTGAGTGTCTTCTAACAGTAACTTTGTATGTTTTATGGTAAAGATATTTGACTGAATAGTTTTTAAATTTTATGTTCATTTGTTAATTTTACTTTTACCTTGCAGGTGTCAAGGAATGGACAAAACTTTTTTTTGGTTTGTTTGTTTGCTTTTTAAAAAAACTAAGTAGCACCAGATCAATGACAAAGAACACCTTGGCTACCTTATAAAAGCTAACTAGCATATATATAAAATTTAGGTAATATCTTTCATGAAAGAATTTAAAATGTGTTTTACCAAAGTTTTATGGTTAGCTGTATTTTTTCATTTATTTTGATTTTAGGATCATTAATGTGTCTCTGAATAAAAATGAATAAAATAAAGTAATCTTTAAGAATGTGGAAAACCTTTCATGACTACTCCAACGCCCAAAAGTTAAATTTCTTTCAATAAATGTTAGCATATTTTAAACTCTTGAAAGTTACTTAGAAATTATTTTAAAACATAGGTGTTAAACAAAGAGGAATAGAATATATACGTTGTATAAGTGTGGTCCATTATTCAGAATCATTTTTGAGCTACTATTCCCTTTACAGGAGATCTGCATTTCTACCAGTTGAATTAGGTTTTCATTACTATTTTTGTTCCTGCCATCAGGATTTATCACTGGGGCTCAAGTGTCTATGTGAATCCACTGCTCCAGGTAGCCATCCCCCCCCCTTTTTTTTAGACAGTGAGAGACAAGAGGGAGAGACAGAAGGGATACTGCAGCATTGCTAATGAAGCTTCCCCTGTGGAGGTGCCCCTAGTGGTGACTGGGGGCTGGAACCTGGCTTCTCCTACATGGTAAAGCGAGCACTTTACCAGTTGAGCTACCTGCTGATTCCTTTTTTAATTAAGTCAGTATTTCAAGAAGCTCCCACCTCTTTTACTAATTGATTGAATATGATGACTTCTTTTATGATACCTTCACCAAGAATAATTTTTTAAAAACTACTACTAAATAGCAGAAAATAGGGCATATTTCTCTTGACACAAGAGGTTCATTTATGTAGTTGCTGTGCTAATTGATTAGACTAGGGGTTTGTCAGTATAACCTATGACTGTTTCTTGAACTTGATAATTCTAGAATTAAGGTGGTAAATGCTGAACCCACCCACCCCCACAGTCCCATTAAAAAAAAAGCTACACATAGTGGGGTATGTTATTGATTATTGATGCAGGCTTCCCCAGGGCAGTAATGAGAGGGAGAAATTAGCCATATGGAGCCCCTAACTCTAGGGCTTTTGAGTGGTGCTTCTCTTTGGTATACATGTATCATTAATTGACTTCTTTAGCTAGGTAATATGTACTTTAATAGAAGTAATGTATACCTACATTTTTCTGTCACGAAGAATGTCTTAATTGCCTTTCAAAATATATAGCCTCATTTTATCATTCAAAAATGAATCTTTATACATGACAGATGCTTTTGTTCCCTGCAGAATTCAATTTCTTAAATTATAGACATCATCTTGTAAACTTTATACCGCTCTGAAATGTGGACGTTGGAATTTCTGATCCAACCTCTTAATTTTTTTGAAGGCAGCAGAGCTTCTATTTAAGATTAGCTTAATGAATTTCCCACATTTACCTCTTCAGTGTTAAAGAACTGTGACCGCTCTCCAGACTGAAAGGAACTTCAATACCACTGGCAGACCTCCAAAGATATTTTACAGACAGTCCTTCCTGTCTCTGAGTCAAATAAATGATTGACTACCTGTTGCTAAAGAACAGTTTGAACTTCCCCTGCTGATGGTGGGTTTGTGGTGATGGAGAGCAGAACCAATTGACTGGGAAAGGGGAGAAGGGACCGCACCTGCCACAGTCAGTCTTCTGAGACCAGTCAGCCTAGGAGGAGACAAGAGCTTTTAAAAAGGCTGCTCCTGTACTGTTTAAGTATTGAGTTGTTGCTCACATTGATGTTTTATGGTGTCAAGGTAAATACTCTAATATACATTCCACGACTGATAGTGCTTCAGTTTAGCCACCTCATGTAAGTATAGGCCAGAGAACATCTGGAGTTTTTAAAGAAATGGCAGCAGATTATAAATAGTCTGTAACTTGTCTTAAAAGTAGGTTGCAAATTAAGCAGAGTTGGAAATATTAATCAACTGGATATCTAATAACTAGAGGTATTTGAGCCTTCCCCCAGAAAAGACTAAGATATCCTTTGCTAACAGGGAGACATAAGAGTAAATTTAAAGGAAAGATTTCATTCTGTTTACGTGTATATATTTATACACACACACCCCTTAAAATATCCAGCACATTTCTGAAACAGTATTGCAAGATATGATCTCTTAGGAAGAGAATCCTAATGATTAGATCTCTATGAGATTCCATATAACCTGTGTGAGAGATAGTTAGGTCTTCTCTTCAAAAGAACATGAATAGAACAACTGTTGAGTACAAAAATTCTTTTTATAAACTGTTATCTATGACCACCTGTGGCCAGTACTTTTGTGTTCTTTAGGTCAGCTCCTTGCAGTGCTTGCTAATCCCCCAGCACAGACCCTCACTCTCTTCCTCCTTTTTTAAATTAAATTAATTTTATTTTAGTTAGTGTATGTGAGAGAGATATGAAAGAACACACACACACACACACACACACACACACACACACACACACACACCCCAGAACACTGCTCAGATTTGATTTATGATGATGTTGGAGTTTGTACCAGGAACCTATGGATGTCAGGCATAAAAGTCTTTTGCATAACCTTTATTCTGTCTTCATAGCCCAAGGTTCAGAGTTTTTAATGAGACAAAAACTATGCAGTTAAACAATTACCAACAGTACAGGTAAATGTACTGAACTATTGTGGGGGAGGACAATGCAGAGAAGTCCATCTGAAGGTCATAGGGACATCACCTCTTACCCTTTTTGTTAATTGACTTCTGGTGCCAAACCATAAAGCCATTTGCTGATGTAAAAGGATGTTAATTCTTTGGCCTGGCCAGAGGTGCCATTATGCTCTTTCATTTCATGGTGTTGAAATGCTGTCTTTCAGCTGAGGATGGTCATTAGGAGCATTGCCTTTTGATGTTGGTCTGGGTGCCAAATGGCAGGGCCTTCAGGCAGTTTCAATACATTGCCTTTGCCTTTAAATCCCTCTTAGACTTTGTCTCCAAGCAGCCACTGAGTTAACTGTTGACATACCTTGCCTCTCCCCACAGTATTAATTAAGCTTGCAAGTAATCATATACTCCAGGAATACAGCACTAAAGTGACAAGCCATGTATGTGTATGTTGTGTATGTGTGTGTTTAAAAGAGAGGTCTTACTAAGTCTATGATGGATTCTCTTTCTCCCAGATGCAGTGTGAAAGGCTTCCATATAATATCTAGCCCATTTATTTATTTATTTATTTATTTATTTATTTATTTATTTATTATTCTGTGTCAGTTCTGAGCTAACATTGAAAACTTCTGTTTGGTATCTGATTATCTCATCCGTTAGGAAAGTCCATAGTAATGTCACACTGTTTGAGATTGTGTGACACTAGGTATTCTCTTAAATACTTGCTCAGATATGTTTATTGAAGGCCATTTTCTCATCGTCAACACTGTGGAGGACTTACAGAGGATCAGGGGGACATAATTTATGTTGTCAAGGAAGCGTGGAAGAGTACATCAGAAATTAAGGGTGGTTTGATGCCCCAGACCTGCACGCCCTTCATCAGCTGTCTGATCTCAGAAAAGTCACTTAGCTTTTCCAAGTATCACTTTCCTTGTATTTGTAATGGGAAAAGTAGTACAGCATGCATGTTAGATTTTTTTGTGAATATTTTAGAAATTTACAAGACTTCACTGCTTGCAGTCTGTGTTTGCTAATGAGAAGGAGGGGTGGGCTGTATGCAGATCTAGATAAAATAATTCTTTTACACGGTGCTTTCTTTCTAGAAGGACTTCAAGAAGAATACTAGGAGAGCATGACTTTTCCAGTGATTAGAGTCGCTAAATATGCCTGTACTATCATATGGTATTTTAGTTTGGATATTTTAGAGAGAAAAATATTCTCATAATCAGGTTTGGAACCATTGGCACAGGTGTGGGGCCTGGTGGATAGAAAACCTTGAGAAACTTGCTTGTGGAAAATGCAAAACTCTCTTGCTTTTGAGGAATTTAGAGAACATTTGACCATGGCAGCAACACGTGGCCAGGTGCCCATCTCCCAGAGCCTTGGCACACGCCCATGCAAGTAGCAGAACCCTGCAGATGCTTAACTGCGTTTGTATCTGTGTTGCTATCACCCTGGCTCCACTTGTTTGAGAATATGGGCTAATTGTTTCAGTTTGTGAAACCGTTGTCTCATAAATGTTGCTTGTATGGTGTTTCAAAAAGTCGAATCATGCTTCAGCATCAAAGTGATTTTTGTGAAGAAGCTGTTTGACTTTTATTTCACAGAGGATCTCAAGTGAGAAAGGAGGTGATTTGATATTCCTTGCTGCTATTTCTGTAAAAGTTTGCTCATTAGAATGAAGAAAACTAATTGCTATTATCATTCAAATGAGCCAAACAGAAGTGCCCTGGTGGTTGGACAAAAAGGAGTTTTGCCAACTAAAGGCTGATGATATTGGAGAAGAGTCTGAAGACTTTGAGCTCTCTGAGATAAGTAATTCCAGTAATTATATGTCACCCTCACTAGTCAGTTCATAGAGATTTGGCACACATTTGATCATTGAGTGTTCACATTTACCAGTAAGTATTTGTTGAGTAAATATTTATCAAGTGCTTGCTCAGTGCTGGTATGAAAACATGTTTCCCTGTTTTCATGGAGTTTCTTGTCTAATGATATAAAGCAGTTAAAAGACATTAAACAAGTCATTAAACAAGCGACACATATATATAATCGCATATTCCTATCAAAAACTGAGGAAAGGTACTCTCAGATGGCATTCTCATTTTAAGGCCTGATTGATTTAGACTCTTTAAGAAACACTGAATCACAACAAACATTCCTGAGTGACAAGAGTTCAGCAAACCTTCCTGAAAATCTTAAGGTCAAATAGTCTCAGGAGTGGCTGAGTTTCAGGTAATCAGGTCCAGTACATATGCTTCTGCCTTTAATATTTACCATCTGGGTGGTTGGGTAAGGAGGCATACTAGACTTATAAATAGAGAATGGATTAAATGCCATTGGAGCCAAAGGAAGGAAGCAATTAACTCTGGGATGCCCTCAATGGTGTGGAACATGGGTTTTGCCTTCCCTGGCTGGGCAGGAAGAAGCTGTGATTCAGGCAGAGCCATCACTCCAGCAGTGGTGCAGACACAGATACATGTAACCATGCTGTGTGCAAATAGTGTGCGAGTCCTTAGGAGGAAGTGGCCAGAAATTAGAGAGAAACAAAAAAAACTTTAAGAGTTACATCTTAAGAAACGGAGACTGAGAGAAGTTAAGCGATTCTGACAGGTAAAGCTGGAATCATAACTGATGTTAGTTGGCTGTGTGTTGTTTCTAAAGTAAGAATGATTTGAATATGTGTAGCATCAGAACACATGCCTTGCAAATGTCAGCTTGCTTGGTTCCTAATGGAGCCTGAGCCAGCAGCTGGGGAGCCACATGGCCACTGAGGAACAGCTCTGGAGCTGGGGAATGTGACCTGTCTGGTTAAGGGTTAGTGCACTAATTGTAAATGACTTTTTGTAAAGTGGACCTGGGTTTCCCTCTCTGTAAAATGCGGACAGCGACCCTTAAGGCTTTTGGCCAGCTTAAATAAAATCACATATGCAAAATACATCCATAGCATTTAAGCATTCACTATGTGCTTTAAGACATTTCCTCAGAATGGAGGCATTATCTGTAGTATTTGTCACACAGGTGGACAGTGAATATGATGTGCATAAGTCTACACTGGAGGCTGAAGGAGACACAAAATATTGTGCTCATCCTGCAGTGGTTTCAGATGGTTGGGGAGGGAGAAAACACCGAGTTTATGAAGGAAATTGTGAAAGGTACTACATGAATAAACTCCGAAAAGGAGGTGGGCACTAGTTGTGAAGATTGTTTAGAAAAGCAAAAATCAAAGAAAGAAAAAGAAAAGGGCAGGGGAGACAGCATAGTGATTATGCAAAAAAAACTGTCATGCCTGAGGCTCCAAAGTCCCAGGTTCAATCCCCCGCACCACCATCTGCTTCTTCTTCTAGCGTTTGCCCTTCTTCCGTAGCCAGTCAACAGCGTCAGGTTGAGCCTGATGTAAAGTTTCGAGACCTCCTTTGAATCTGGAGAGGTGGCAGGCGAGCCAGAGCGGAGCAGTGCTCTGGTAAAAAAAAATAAAAAAATAAAAATAAATAATTACAACTTAAACACGGTAGTGCAACGGATTAAGCTCAGGTGGTACAAAGCGCAGGGACCGGCCTAAGGATCCCGGTTTGAGCCCCCGGCTCCCCACCTTCAGGGGAGTCACTTCACAAGTGGTGAAGCAGGTCTGCAGGTGTCTTTCTCTCCCCCCTCTGTCTTCCCCTCCTCTCTCCATTTCTCTCTGTCCTACCCAACAACAACGGCATCAGTAACAACAACAATAATAACTACAACAATAAAACAATAAGAGCAACAAAAGGGAATAAATAAATAAATTTTTAAAAAATCATTGTTTTTTTTTTTTTTTGTGCCTCTATGGTTATTGCTGGGGCTCGGTGCCTGCACTACAAATCTGCTGCTCCTGGAGGCCATTTTTTTCCCATTTTGTTGCCCTCCCTTGTTGTTACCCTTGTTGTTGTCATTATTATTGTTGCCATTGCTGTTATTGGATAGGACAGAGAGAAATCGAGAGAGGAGAGGAGACGGGAGAGAAAGATAGACACCTGCAGACCTGCTTTGCTGCTTGTGAAGCGACCCCCCCCCCCAGCTGGGGAGCCAGGGGCTCGAACCGGCATCCTTATGCCTCCTTGCGCTTTGCACCATGTGCACTCTACCCACTGTGCTACTGCCCGCCCCCTCCATTATGATTGTTTTTAACGTTTATAAAATGCATGAATTTTATTACTTTCTGTGGGCCTCCACTTGATCCAGATGGAGAGAGACTGGAGAGGAGAGTCTGTTTCCTCGTAAAGGAGACGGTGGAGTTAGAGTTTGGAGCTCGGGAGCAGGAAGGGCAGACTGGATATTGGGTTAGGTCTTAGAAATAAGCCCCTTAGGGAGTGCAGTGGGTTGAGTGCATGTGGCGCAAAGCTCTGGGACTGCCATAAGGATTCCAGTTCGAGCCCCTGGCTCAAATGTCTGCAGGGGGTCGCTTCACAGGCAGTGAAGCAAATCTGCAGATGTCTTAATCTCCCTCCTCTCTTGGTTTCTCTCTGTCCTATCCAAAAAAAAAAAAAAGTCAAGAAATAAGCCTTTTAGAGGTCTTATAAAGGTCCTAAATGGAGAGGGAGTAAAGGAATCATTTGAAAATATTTAAGGATTGATAGCAGTGGAACATCTGCTGTGTTAGCACAGATTCTATCTATGAATTAGCAGAGAAATGAGTGAGAGAACACATCACCTGCAGGACTTACTGGGGATTCTGGTTTTCTGTAGAAGTCTCTCTAGTATCTGGAAAGAACAGTGTCTGGGTGAGTAAAAGGATCCTTTCACATTATGAAGTATCAACTAGCAGTGAGGAACCCGGAGTCTGGGAGCCAGGGGAGCCAGTTCAAGTTGGTCTGGTGGCAAGCAAGGTCTGATGAAAGTCTCCTACTTTCTGTGGCAGGTTGATGACTCATATTAAAAAGATCTGGGTTTGGGATTGGGTGGTACACCTGCTTAGGTGCACAAGTTACTATGTGCAAGCATCCAAGTTCAAGCCCCTGGTCCCCACTTGCCAGGAGGAAAGTTTCATGAACAGTGAAACAGTGCTATAGATGTCTCTCTCCCCTCCACTCTCAATTTCTCTCTGCTCTAGAAAATAAAATAAAATAAATTTAAAGTATTATCTAAAAAAAAAAAGATCTGGGTTCAAGGCCAGGAGAGATAGAATAATGGTTATGTCAGAAGCTCTGAAGTCCAAGGTTCAATCCCCTGCACCATTGCACAGTGTTCTGATAGAACACATGGAATAAATAAATAAATGAATAAATAAAATTCTGGGTTCACAATTTAGCTCAACCCCTAACTCACCAAGTGAATTCATACAAGTTACTTAACCTCTTTGAGCTACAGTTTCCTCATTTAAATAGTAGACTCAAGTAAAATGTCATGTGTGAAATGCACTGCAAAGCAAAATATCTCACAGATAAAACTTTTATAAATAGATATGGACTTATTTTTTATGTACCAGATGGGATTTTTAAAGAAATATATCTGGGGCTTAGACTGGGTAGTGGCGCACCTGGTTGAGTGCACATGTTGCAATGCAAGGACCCAGGTTCAAGCCCTTGGTCCCCACCTGCAGGGGGAAAGCTTCATGAGTGGTGAAGCAGTGCAAGCGTCTCTTAGTCTCTCTCCCTCCTTATCTCCCGCTTCCTCCTAATTTCTGGCTGTCTCTATCCAATAAATAAATAAAAGATAATAAAATAAAAAGAAACTTTGCAGTGGCAGGTTTGAGAAAGCAGATAATCTTGGAAAGAAACACTTGTAAAAGCCTTAGATAGGGACAGAAAGGGCACAGAGCTGAGATAGATGTTGGAGATGATGAATCAACCAGATGAGGTAAATGTTAGTCCAAAATGGGGGATAACAGAGAGATTTTTTTTAAAAAAAGCTCCAAGTCCTAGGGGTGACATAATAATAGTAACCTGAGAAAAGAGGTCACCTTGGGTAAAAGAATACTACTTCAGTTTCAGGCATATAAGGTTTTAGAGAAAAATTGGGTTTCCTGGTATTTTAACTTGTAGGTCAGTGTTTTTAAAATCTGTTTTAGTGACTACTACCAGCATTTATAAAGGAAGGGAGGAAGAAAGGATGGGAGGAAGAAAAAGATGAGAGACAAAATGGAGTAGAATGGAAAAGAGTGTATTGGTTATGTAGTTAGGGTAATTAATGGCCTGTGATTTCTTTGTCTGCTCAGTTGTGATGGAAAGCATTCATCTTATATGGATCTGATTAATATAACTTGAAAGGTAATGTCTGAGGTGGGGCGATATAGAACTAGAAAGAGGGTAGTGGGAGAAGGTCTTGAATAGTGGGCCTTAGGAAAGAGGAAGAACCAGTGAGAGCAAAAATATTCACGAGCTGCTGGCTGTAACTCAGAGCACAGACTCTAAAGTACAATTCCTTGGCCATGCAGAGCTTCCTGTCAGTTGAGGAGTGAAAAGGTAACTGGGCGTATCAGCCCAAGTACACAGCCAAAGGTGTGAGACCTGAGATTTCTGAGGCAGGATAAAGATGACTTGAGCCCTGGGGACAGCGAGAGAACACTTCACTGGGCAAGTGAGGAAACTTTTAATTAATTAATTTACTTATTTTTGAAGGAACCTTTGCAAGAAGGTTTTGTTTTGCTCTTTGGAGAGGAAAGGTAGGCAAAATAGGATCTGTGATACATATCTGAGAGGTAGCTAGAGGAACTGGGAGGTTGTAGTAATCTGTGTTCTTATCCCCCCCTTCAGTAGAGAGAACATACTATGAGTTACAACTAATATGTGGTAGAGTCTTTATGATACCCTGCAGAGAGGTTGTGGGGAGGTGGTGGATCCTGGCAGAGCTTAACCTGAGAGGTGAGTTCACCTGGTGAGTCTCTCTCTCTATGGAGGGTTGAGCAAAAAGGGGGACATATAAACCGCAAAAGGTTGGCGGCCATGTAAATCTCCCCTCCCCCCCACAAACATCCTGCATCTTCCCACCAGAGCTAGCATTCCTTAAGCCTTCTCCACCCTACATTTCCTGATATTATGGCCATTAGATAAAAAGAAAGGGAGAGATGTTGGGAAATTGTGCAGATGTGGTTGAGCTTGGCAGGGCTCACAAAGCACCCCACATTCCCTGCTACTATGGCTTCTCCTTTTATTATCTACATATCAGTCTTCTGCTTTGTCCTACAAATGACTAAAGGTCTCCTTCCTAATTCCCTCCAGGGTATTTTTATTAATCCTACCAGTCAGTTGCTAAGGAAGTTCCTACCTTTCCAGCCTCTTCTATTTTTCTCCACCCCTCTCCTAACCATGTATGGTATTGTCAAGCCACTTCCATTGCTGTCTTGTCTCTTACATGTCCGGACCTGGAGGAGGGCAGGCATACAGACCGAGAGGCTGACACCGGCCATTGCAGTTGGCACCACGTGGCTTAACCAGGTGTGACACCACCCGCCTCTGGGGCGCTCGCATGAATAAAGATTTGTATTTCTTTGCTGCCACGAGCTTAGTCCCTGGGTCATCTCTCCTTCGTGATGCTAGCCCAACAATACCCAGAGGTATCTGCTACAGTGTTTATATAGCAACTAGAATGATGCTGTGAACATAATTCAGAAAGTGATATGAACAAAGAGGAGAATCAGAGCCTATTGATGTGATACCTAAGACATGATATGGAAACTTCCAAATACAGTGACTAGGATAAAGCCATTTTAATAATGAAACCAAGATTCAGTAATGAAGAAAGGAAAGTGTTGGAAGTAAACACTATAAGTAAAACCGCAATTTCATTTAAAAATATGTATTTCACTTAAGACTGGGAGAAATGTTGATGCCATCTGGGCTATCTCTAATGAGCACATCACGCTTTATATTCAGATTGTAAAACAAACAGTGCCATTAAAATGAGGGCAGCAGTACTTAATGTGGTTAGGAGTAAAAGGGAAATGAGAGTTCTCTGACTTATTTCAGAGGAGAGTGATGATCCTGGAGTAATTTCAGTTGAGTAGTGACATTCAAGTTCTGAAAGAGTCCAAGCCTGAGGAAGAGGGCTACTTAGGATACGTGGTTGAACAGAAGGAAAGAAGGCTTGGATGGAGGAGAGTCCTGTGGCCAATATATTTGCAACCCAAGGGTCAAGATGTAGAAAAAGAACAGGAGCCTGGTGGTAGCACAGTGGATTAAGCACACATGGCATAAAGCTGAAGGACATATGCAAGGATCCCGGTTCGAGCCCCCAGGTCCCCACCTTCAGGGGGGTTGCTTTACAAGTGGTGAAGCAGGTCTGTAGGTGTCTATCTTTCTCTCCCCCTCTCTTTCTTCCCTTCCTCTCTCTCGATTTCTCTCTGTTCTATCCAACAAAAATGACAGCAACAATAACAACAAACAAGGACAACAAAAAAGGGAAGAAAAAAAATAGCCTCCAGGAGCAGTGGATTCATAGTGCAGGCATCGAGCCCCAGCAATAACCCTGGAGGTAAAAAAAAAGAGTGAGAGAGGAAGGAATCCTTCAAAGGTCAGCAGGACATGCTCATGTGAGAGAAAATGAATAGCTTTAGGGGGCTCTGTTTCTTGATTTCATTTTTCTTTTTTTTAATATTTATTTAATTTATTTATTCCCTTTTGTTGCCCTTGTTGTTTTATTGTTGTAGTTATTATTGTTGTTGCCGTTGTTGGATAGGACAGAGAGAAATGGAGAGAGGAGGGGAAGACAGAGAGGAGGAGAGAAAGATAGACACCTGCAGACCTGCTTCACCGCCTGTGAAGCAACTCCCCTGCAGGTGGGGAGCCGGGGTTCGAACCGGGATCCTTGTGCTTTGCGCCACCTGCACTTAACCCGCTGCGCTACAGCCCGACTCCCTGATTTCATTTTTCATGTGAGATGGTAGCTTTTAGACATTGCCTTGTCTTCTTGTGTCCTTGCCCATGATAAACATACCTTATTTTCACGCCTTTTAAAAATCTTTCTGAGGGGGGCTGGGTGGTAGCGCAGCAGGTTAAATGCACATGGCACAAAGTGCAAGGGCCAGTGTAAGGATCCTGGTTTGAACCCCAGCTCCCCACCTGCAGGGGGTCACTTGCAAGCAGTGAAGCAGGACTTCAAGTGTCTATCTTTCTCTCCCCTCTCTGTCTTCCCCTCCTCTTTCTGTTTCTCTCTCTCCTATCCAATAACAACAATAAAAATAGCCACAACAACGATAAAACAATCAGGACAACCAAAGGGGAAAATGGCCACTAGTAGTAGTGGATTCGTAGTGCAGGCACCGAGTCTCAGTGATAACCCTGGAGGCAAAAGATAATAATAAAATAAAATTTAAAAAAATGTAAATATTAAAAGAAATCTTTCTGAGGCCAGAGTGATTTCTCAGTGGTAAAGCACAGGATTAGCATGTAAGATGTCCCAGGTTTGGTAGCTGGCACCACATAATGCAAAAGCTGACCTCTGGCTCCTTCCTTCCTTCCTTCCTTCCTTTCTTCCTTCCTTTCTTCCTTCCCTTCCCTTCCCTTCCCTTCCCTTCCCTTCCCTTCCCTTCCCTTCCCTTCCCTCCCTCCCTTCCTTCCTTCCTTCCTTCCTTTTTTTTTTTTTTTGTCTCCAGGGTTATTGTTGAGGCTCGTTGCCTGCACTACAAATGCTAACGTTTTTTTCTTTTTAACATCTAAGAGCTCTTACTTCTTTATCTGTCTCTTTGGTAACATTCCTGTCTTTTAAAAATATTTACTTATTTATTCCCTTTTGGTGCCCTTGTTGTAGTTATTATTGTTGTTATTGATGTCATTTTTGTTGGATAGGACAGAGAGAAGTGGAGAGAGATGGGGAAGACAGAGAGGAGGAGAGAAAGATAGACACCTGCAGACCTGTTTCACCGCCTGTGAAGCGACTCCCCTGCAGGTAGGGAGCTGGGGACTCGAACTGGGATCCTTACGCTGGTCTTTGCGCTTTGAACCACGTGTGCTTAAGCTGCTGCAGTACTGTCTGACTCCCCCGTCTTGTTTTTTTCATGCAATATTTTTAATTTTTTTATTATTTGTTTATTTATTTATTTATTCACGAGAAAGATAGGAGGAGAGAAAGAACCAGACATCACTCTGGTACATGTGATGCTGGGGATCAAATTCAGGACCTCATGTTTGAGAATCCAATGCTTTATCCACTGGGCCACCTCCCAGACCACCATGCAGTATTTTTTATAACACTACATACTTGAGAAAAATTTCCTTGATTCCTGTTTACTTCTTAGAACTCTACTACTTGTTTTAGTATCTCCTCTTGGGTATCCATATTGTGTCATTTCATTTCTCAAATTCTAATAGTCCTTGGCTGTCCCTTAGTAATTAGAATCAAGGCACCAAGAAGCTATGAGGACTGAGTGGGTGGGTCTTAGTGAAGGGCAATGGTGAGACCTGATCTTTTGGATGACTAATACTCATATTCAGTCAGTACCAATGTTTTCTCTTAGGCTGACCAGTTTAAGAGAACACAACATTTTTTGTGGCTTGTGGGATATATGATTGCAGGGAGAAATGGCAAGGGGATGTTTTATTGGCTAGTCAGGGTTTCACATAACCGTCCTATTTTCATTGGGGCACTTCTGTCCTCAACAATGTCAGGTATCTATCTACAAGAACAGCCATGTGACTTAATCTCTCCACTTAAAGATGCGGTCTTTTTGGGAGTGATAGGGTATGCATGCACAGTCCCTACCTTCCTGTAGCTTATTGTGTGTGTGTGTGTGTGTGTGTGTGTGTGTGTAGTTAGCACTATGATGGAGCAGAGTGAGAACTCTCAGAATTCATAATTACTACAAGCCAAAGCAGACTTTCGAAATCTTTCATCTCACATAGCTTAGTATGGAATTTTTTTTTCCAGATTGAAAGTAGCTTTCTGAATTCTCGAAGGAACAGGTAAAGGCTCCAGGGGTGCATCAAAGACAAAGCCTTAAGATGTGTGTTAAGACAACTTCAAGGGATTTGACAATTCAGGGAGGCAGAGCTGGTCTCAGTTTTGAAGAGCCTTTTCCAAACTAAGGAGTTCTCAAAAGATTCCAGGGTGGCCTGAGATTCCCCATTTCTTGGATGAAGACACGGAGTTGGCAGTGATGCTGTCGACCAGAATAAGAGCAGTTTCATGAACACATTTGCAAGTGGCTGTGTCCCAGACTTGTTGGGTAGCAGGAACATTTACTAGAAATATTCACTTAATCCAGTATTTATGGAATAACTCCTGGGCTCAAAGGAGGCTTTCTAGGAGTTGGAGACATGAATTTCCAGTCACTTTGTAAAAATTTCCAGATCACTTTCTAAAATGTTTTGCGTAGCATCTGTAATATTTATTCCTGTGGAATGACACCAAAGGCAACCTCAAAATGTCAGGAAAAAGATAACAGTTTTTCATTTTTTTTTTAGACTTTACCCTTTTGTATATGTAACTTAGAGTTCCTGTGACATGCTTAAATTTTTCATCAAAGAGAACCATCTGTCATAATGAAGCAAAAAAAAGAGGACATTGTGTGTTATTCTTTGAAGATAAGAGATTGGAAATGAGTTCGTCAGCTGCCCTAGATTACAATTTGAGGTCATTTTGAGCTAAATTGCCTTTGGAATCAGAATTTAAATTACTGGTCAGACTCAATTAAGATATCTTGCCTGGTAGGCGGGCAGTTTACTGCCCCCCCTTTCCCTCGAACTGAAAGAATATTTTTATTGTTAACATTTCTGCACAGTGGGATTAGAGACAGGGCTTGTTTTTAAGGAGAGAAACATTTGATACACAAATTGATTTAGTTTTTTTAAAGAATCTAGTTAAGAAACACAAAATAGTCACTTATTACTTGGTTTTCTAGAGATATTTATAGCAGGCCATGAGAAGTCACTGGGAGGTAAATCTGTACATTATTCTATACATTCGCTGCCCTGTTCAATAGCCAGAGCATAGTGATCACAAATAGCCTCACACAGTTAAATTATTGTCTTTAAATGCCATCGTAATCAATATATAGTTGGAGATATTTTAAGGAAACATAAGTCATCAATGTGGTATAATTATTTAAACAACTTATATATGCATTTCTAAACATTAATTGTTTCCATGGTGATAGCAGGTTTAAATACATTATTCAGCTTAACTTTCCCCAACATGAGAGTTTTGAAATGATGAGTTCCATTGTTAATTCACTCATTTCTAAAATGAGTATTTATTTCAATTTTTAAAAAAAATATTTATTTATTTATTTACTTATTCCTTTTTGTTGCCCTTGTTGTTTTATTGCTGTAGTTATTGTTGCCGTCGTTATTGAATAGGACAGAGAGAAATGGAGAGAGGAGGGGGAGAGAAAGACAGACACCTGCAGACCTGCTTCACTGCCTGTGAAACGACTCCCCTGCAGGTGGGAAGCGGGGGGGGGCTTGATCCCTTACACTGGTCCTTGTACTTTGTGCCACATGCACGCTTAACCCGCTGTGCTACCTCCCGACTCCCTTATTTCCATTTTTTAACTAGTGATTGAGTAATGGTTTGCAAAATTAAAAGATTCTAGGGGTATAGTTCCACACCACACCCAATACCAAATTTATTCTTCACTTCAGTTATTTTATTTACTTACAGGTGAGAACCATTAAATTAGTTATTTTTCACTTGCAAATGTCTTAATTTAGCATATGAAAGTACAAAAGAAGAAGGCAGTTTAAATCAACACCATCTCTGGTGGTATTAAAGAAGAGGTTTGATACCTGGTTCATTGTGGAGAACCCAGGCATGTAAGTGACTGACTCAAACTAGTTGGACACTAGAACTTCACAAGGAATCAAAACTATGCTGAGAGGTGATGCTCCCTGAGAGGACACTTGATGATAATGCAGATGCCGCTGCCAGCTAACTTCCTGTGGAGCCACAGGTCCTGGGATTATTTTTGTGAAGATGGTTTTGACTGGGACCATAATTATCATCAGCCTACCACTTTTGTAATGTTTTGACTGAAATTCAAATGTGAAATCATTAGTCTCATTCACATCTAATATCTTAAAACTAGGTTATTTTTTATTTTAATGAATATAAAAGTCAAATTTATATTTTGGTGTTTATGCACTGATTTAAAGACCTTATGTCCTGCAGCGTTGGAGGTGGTGTAGTGGATAAAGTGTTGAACTTTCAGTCCCCAGTAATGTATGTATGTGCCAAAGTGATAATCTCATTCTCTCTCTCACGCATAAATAAATAAATAAATAAATAAATCTTTAAAAAAAAATAGCCCTTATAGCTACAACTAGAAGATAGCCCCTTAGGGGGTCGGACAGTAGCGCAGCAGCGTAAGCACACGTGGCACTAAGTGCAAGGGCTGGCATAAGGATCCCGGTTCAAATCCCCAGCTCCCCATCTACAGGGGGTTGCTTCACAAGTGGTGAAGCAGGTCTGTAGGTGTCTGTCTTTCTCTCCTCCTCTCTGTCTTCCCCTCCTCTCATTTCTCTCTGTCCTATCCAACAACAACAGCTATGACAACAAAAACAATAACAACTACAACAAGCCCAACAACAAGGGCAACAAAATGGGAAAAATAGCCTCCAGGATCAGTGGATTCATAGTGCAGGCACCGAGTCCCAGCGCTAACCCTGGAGGCAAAAAAAAAGAAAAGAAAAGAAAATAGTCCCCTTGCTGTACATATAGCCTGGGTTTGAACCCAGGTACCACATGGGAGTACAACAGTACCAGGGGAGGCACTGCTGTGTTGTCTCTTCTGTCTCTCTGTAATAAAGTAATGAAAAAGTCTGCATGAGTGTTATAAAATTTTGCATGTGTGAGGGCCCAGCACCACAAATAAATATTAAATAAAATGCAAAATAGGTACCTTAAGTCCAGAGCAAAATTTCTGAGTTGATAATGATTTTTTTTCTTGTCTCCAGGGTTTTTGCTGGGGTGGGTGCCGGCACTGCAAATCCACTGCTCATGGCAGCCTTTTTTTTGTTTATTTGTTTTGTTGGATAGGACAGAGAGAAATTGACAGGGATGGGGAAGATAGAGAAGGGGAGAGAAAGATATACACCTCAAGATTTGTTTCACCGCATGTCCAGCAACTCACTTGCAGGTGGGGAGCTGGGGGCTCGAACCGGGATCCTTGCTCCAGTCTTTGCGCTTCATACTATGTGTGCTTGATGTGGTGCACCACGGCCTGACCCCCAGCCCTCGATTTGTTTATTTTGTTTAAAACATTTGGGGGGGGCAGCAAAACAGGTCACCTGAGAGGGTGTTTGTTTTTCTAAAAGGTGACCTGGGTGCTCTAAGACTTCCCTCTGATGAGGGAAGCTTTGGTGTTATGGTGTCTTTTCTGCTCGCCCTCTGTTTCTCTCTAGTTGAAAAAGTCAGCCTGGAGTAAGTAGTGAAGCACCTGGCATGACCAAAAGGAAAAAAAAAAGTGAAAATGTCAGATGTTGCAGGATTTTATTTTATTTATTTATTTATATTTTATTGTCACCAGGGATTTTCTTGGGGCTTGCTGCAGAGATTATGAAACCTTCGCTTCCTGATGCCATTTTTTTTTCTTTTTCTTTTATTTGATAGGACAGAGAGAAGTTGAGAGGAGAGGGGAAGCTAGGGAGAGAGAAAGAGATACCTCTGTAGACCTGCTTCAGTGCTTATGAAGCTTCTTCCCATCTGCCCAACCCCACACAGGTGGAGAGTGGGACATTAAACTTGAGTCCTTGTGCATGCTAATATGTGCACTTCATCAGGTGCACCCTGCCCACTTCCCTTCTCCCCACTGGAATCTCTTAATGAGATTTAGTAGATGGAGTTAGGCAAAATAATAATAATGATATTAATAAACAGATACCATAAATGACTGATACTAATACATAAGTGTGTTCACATTGCAATATGATTTGTTAGTTTGTTTTTGGAATTTATAATAAATCTTAAAAATCACAAGTTTTTCAAAGTTGTATTCCAGATAATCATTCACCATTTTAAAATGAAGTGCCAGATTTTTAACAGAAAGTAGAGCTTGGATCTTGTTTCATACAAATAGATTTTCCTAGCTGGAGGTAGGATTAACATTGGAAGTGATAGTTGACCATAGATTTAAATGTGATACAGAAGGTTTAAAAATCTAAATTGTCATTGTTTACAAAATACTGGCAAATTAGAGCTAAAAGTGCTCGGTGTTATTGTGTAATCTTCTGTTTAAAAATAAACAGTGGAAATAATTGTAAAAACCTCTGGGTTTTAGAAAAGCTTGGTGGTTCTTCACATCCTACTAAAAAAAAAAAAAGCAGGCTGTCTTTGCATATTAATCACTCTGTGAAAGGAAGCTTGCCTTATTTGCATAGTGCATGCACCAAGAAGACCAGCAGTGTGACTGAGGAAAAAAAAAAAATGGGGGGATTGTAATTGTTGTTCTCAAAAGAGTTTTTATTCCATTCAAGTGGAAAAGCTGAATGCTGGAGAATTCGTGCAGTGTTTTGGGGAAGAAGATTCCCTTTTGGCCACTGTATTTTGCTTGGTGCAAGCCCAGTGTATTGGAACCCACAAACACACTGCGGTGAAGAGAGAAATGCCTCCTCTTCTTAAAATGTAACCCAGGCTCCTGTTATTGCTCTTTGTAATTTTGTATGCACTCAGCTTTTATTTTTTTATTGCCACCAGAGTGATGCTGGGGTTGTGTGTCCTGGCATCCATCCATTCCCTCCACCACCTTTTTTTGTCTTTCTTTTACCTGATAAGACAAAAATTGAGGAGGGCAGAGAGACAAAAGAGGGACAGAGAAAGAGATACTTGCAGCACTGCTTCACCACTTGTGAAGCTTCCCCACTACAGGTGGGGGGCTGGGAGCTTGAACAGGGGTCCTTGCACATTATACTCTACCAGGTGTACCACTGCCCAGCCCTACCCCACCTTGTTTTGGATCCAAAAGGAATTCAGTTGAAATTCTGGTATTATATGTAAACATTGGAAATTTCAGGAGAATTGAAAGAAATCTGATACTTAGGAGTTTGTGTTTTGGAAAAGGGTGGAAATACATGCTGTAACATTTAGTCATTTATATGGTAGTAGTTTTTGAGTAAATATGTAGTTTATTTAACACCTTGAAGCATAATTGACCCCCAGACTGAGTTTTTAGTGGTTTGAAACTGTCTTGGGAATAATGACATCTTTCTTTGCTTTATTTTTATCTTAAGACTCACTGGTTGAATATAAGCATTGAGAACAGGAACTGGTAGATAGCTTAGTCTGTTAGAGCTAATGCCTAAGGTCCCAAAGAGTGCAGGTTCAGTCCCTGGCACCAGCATCTACCAGAGTGGAGCATTGCTCTGCTATACTTATGCTCTCCCTCCTTTCTTATGATAAATGAATAAACAGGTACATTTCAAGAAATACTGAGAACAAACAGCAAAAATGTTCTATATCTAATTGAAGGTTTCCTTTAACAAGCTCTCATAAAGTCTTATTAACATATTTCTCTTCTACTGTGGTAAAACAAATCTCCTTCATAAAGATTTTTTTTCTGGATCTACTAGCTTTTTAAAAAAATATAATGTAAATAATATTCTATTTAAGATTTGAAGAGGGGCCAGGCGGTGGCACACCTGGTTAAGCGTACACATTGCAGTGCGCAAGGTTGCAGGTTCAAGGCCCTGGTCCCCACCTGCAGGGGGACATCTTCATGAGTGGTAAAGCAGGGCTGCAAGTGTCTCTCTGTCTCTCTCCTCTCTGTCTCCTCCCTCTCAATTCCTCTCTGTCTCTATCCAATAATAAATGAATTTTTTAAAATTATTATTATTATTTTTTATTTAAGAAAGGATTAATTAACAAAACCATAGGGTAGGAGGGGTACAACTGTTTCTGTTCTTTTTTTTTTTTATTTAAATTTTTAATTTAAGAAAGGATTAGTGAACAAAAGCATAAGGTAGGAGGGGTACAACTCCACACAATTCCCACCACCAGGATGCTGGCTAGGCTTCCCTGGATTGAAGACCCCACCAATGTGTCCTGGAGCTCAGCTTCCCCAGAGACACACCTTACTAGGGAAATAAATGAATTTTAAAAAAGGTTTGAAGAACTATTTGGGAGATACGCAGGAAGGCATGGAGATGACTTTATTTTTAAAGATGTTGTACAAATATTTCATGGCATCCATCACTTGCACCTTCTCGTGTAAAATTGGTCTGTGCATGTTAAAACTGTACAGAGACATGCTAGGGGTGGCCCTATCCTTGTAAATTAGCAGGAACTCAGTCCCTTCTGAGGCATGGAAGTTCAGCAGGGCCAATGCTCTGAGCATCTTGAGGGCCAACTGTACAGAGACATGCTAGGGGTGGCCCTATCCTTGTAGATTAGCAGGAACTCAGTCCCTTCTGAGGCATGGAAGTTCAGCAGGGCCAATGCTCTGAGCATCTTGAGGGCCGTATACATGCAGGGAGAGCGCTGGCAGCTACTTTCCCTGCTGTACAGGCTGGAGAAGATGTCCTCCTGGTCACACTGATGCACCACCACCTCGTTTCCCTGGTGAGGGGAGCACTTGGTAATGTCAAGTGGAGTGGGCCAGGTGGCTGCTTCTCCAGCAAAGTTGCACATCAATGCGTCGGGGGTCTCATTTTACATAGCAATCACAGACAGTTGATGTTGTACGGAATCACGTGGCATCCAGTGCATCACTCCCATGAGAACGTTGCAACTGAGGCGGCATAGGGTGGATTTGCTGTCTTGTGGTGCACTGTGGGTGCCCCTGCCCCTAGGGACTTTCATGGACGGGGTGAGTTGAGAGGCGTCGTGGGCTAGCGTGGTTGGGCCTTGTGTATTTGCATGAGCAGGGATTACTGCCAGGTGGCTTCTCTGTGATACAGGATAGAGATCTCATGGTTGTACAGCTGTTCATCCAGCAGGGTTCCCAGGGGCTGATGACACTCTGGAATGCCATCCAGGGGGCTTTCTCGCCAGCAAAGACACCTCTGCTGGCTCCTTAGCTGCCTGGGCTTAGGGACTAGCTGACATGGGGTCTCCTCAGACATCTGCTCCAGATGGAAGGACTCACATGTCAAGTCCTCCCTCTGTACAGGAAGGGTGTCCTGGGTAGTAGTTTCAGACTGGTCCTTGTCTTTAGGAAGAGGAATGTCACTTTTGCTTTTTCTGAAGACAAAAAAGTAACTATGAGGCTAGTGCTGGGCCAACCTAGAATCAGCAACCTCCTGTCTTTGCTGGTGGCTCTTCTGGGTCTCTCCAGGCAGGCAGACACCCACATGCTGCACAGGGGCACAGAATGCTTGATCCTGAAGCTGCATTTAAACTTTTTTTTTTTTTTTTTTATAAAAAGGAAGCATTGACAAAACCATAGGATAAGAGAGGTACAACTCCACACAATTCCCACCACCAGATCTCCGTATCCCATCCCTTCCCCTGATAGCTTTCCTATTCTTTAACCCTCTGGGAGTATGGACCCATGGTCATTGTGGGATGTTAAACTTTTGAGTTAGAGATGAACAAGACATTGGAGCATAAGTACAGCAGTCACACCTGCCTCCTGTGGCCCCTTTGGAGCGTGGCTATGGTGACCAGTAGGAGCCTGTCACAGGGCCCCTCCCTGGCGTCCTCTCCATCAGAAGCAGCTGCACCCTTAGAAGACCCTCTCAAGCAGGGGAGCCAGCCAAGACACCCTGATAGCCTGGAGGGCTCTCGGGTGGAAGCAAGTACTCTTCATGCCTCCACTTCCATGCTTTTTGGACTTGTGGAGCTCCAGCTTGCTAAGCCAGCTCTACCATTAGGCTATCACTCTCTCCAGCGTCTGGCCACAGGGTTTTCTTCTCCTTTGGATCCCACTGATGAGTGTCTTAGGCCTGGGCCCTGGACCAGCTGGCTTCTGGCCATAGGTTTTCCTGCTAATTCCAATCATGCATATTAAAGGCAGCAGCCCCAGGACATTTTGACCAGCTCTGGGTTGCCTGGCCATGTAAGTTAGTTTAGTTTCTAAAACTTCAACATGCACACTCATTATTTTGGAGGTCTGTTGTTTTGAACTGTCTAATATCCTTTCCGTGATTTTTGCATCTTTAAAACTTTTCTACACTCATGTGGCATTTCCAGTCAAACACTGAATTTTGCAAGGGAGGGAAAAAGCCATTATCTATATACACATATTTTGACAAAATAGTGATTTGTAAGCACAGAGACAAAGCCTATTGTTCAAATGACTTTCGTTGTTGTTGTCCTCTAAGTGACTTTGCTGATTGTTAGGAGGTGGTTGACAGATTGAAAAATTATACACAGGTTTTACTAAGAACTGTTTGGCGTAGGTATATTTGACTATCAGTGTAAGGACTTTTTAATTGCCTTCTGTAATATTGTATGGATTGGGCTATTTGACGAATGAACACAGATTCTCTAAGGATATCGTTTCTATTTTATTTGAATTGCTCTCTGCAATATTCATGTACATGAATCTTGTATTTAACTTGGGCTTAGGCAGAGTATTTCAGACTTTTACTGTGTATTTGACTTACAGTTCTAAAGAAAAGTAATAGCCAAGAAACTGCTTTGAGAAAGCAGGACCACAAAAAAATTAGACAGGGCAGAAGAAGAAAAAAAAGGGGGGCGGGGAAATCCCACCCACCACTGTTTCTATTACCAAAAAAGGACAGTAGATTCTCCAGTGAGTTTGCTTCAAGAATAAATATATTACTGTTACGCCACTTCTCCACAGTTTTTGTTAGTGACAGAATTTTTTTTTAGATTTTTATAGTTGATAATTTAAATGTGAATATTTTTCTGAAATGTGTATATTTTTAGGATTGCACAAGTCTGAAAAATTATTTGCCATAAGAAGCTGCAAGGCCATCTCAATAGAGGTGGAAAAGGCCTTTGACAATGTGCAATACCACCCAACACACACACACACACACACACACACACACACACACACACACACATGATAAAAACTCTGAATTAGGGGTAGGGGCCGGGTGATGACACACCTGGTGAGCACACACATTACCATGAGTTAGGACCCAGGTTCAGTCCCCCAGCCTCCATCTGTGGGATGGGGGGAGGGGAACCTTAATAATCAGAGAACTAGTGCTGCAGGTCTCTTTTTGCTTCTCTAGTTCCCTTCCTCCACTTAATCTCTCTCTGTCTTATCAGATAAATAAACAAATACATATTAGAAACACTGAATTAACTATGATTATTTAAAAAATTTTTAATTATCTTTATTTATTTGCTAGAGACAGCCAGAAATTGAGAGGGAAGGGGGAGTACAGAAAGGGAGAGAGACAGACACCTACAGCCCTGCTACACCACTCGTGAAGCTTTCCTCCTGCAGGTGGGGACTGGGGGCTCGAATCCAAGTCCTTGCACACTGTAACATGTGTGCTTAACCAGGTGTGCCACCACCCGCCCCCCTGAATTAACTATAATTACAAAGGACTTCCTCCATCTTATAAAGAGTATTAATGGTCTACACAGAGCCAGTATGTACCAGTGGCCACTGAGCACGTGAAAAGATGCTGCCATCATTAGCCCTTGGGGAAATACAAATCAAAACCATTCTGAGAGACCGCTTATAAGGATAGCTATAATAAAAGAAAATGAAGAATAACAAGTGTAAGCAATAGTGTGAAGAAATTGAGCCCCCTGATACACTGCTGGCGGGAATGTTGATGGGTGGCACAGTTCCTTTGGAAAAGTCTAGCAGATCTTAAGACGGAATTACCATATGAACCAGCAGTTTCACTCTTTTATAGCTTTTTAAATAGACAGCTACCTGTACAACAAATATCTATCTGCACAAAACCTTGCATGTGAGTGTACATAGTAGCCCTATTATGTAAGGTTTTGTTAATTTTTATGAGAGACCAGAATATTGCTCAGTTCTGGCCTGTGCAAGTCCTGTGCTGTACCACTGAGTATCTCTCTGGCTTCATAGTAGCATTATTTGTAAGACTTAAAAAAAGAAACAAAGGAAGAAACAACTCATATGTCCATCAGCTGATAAGTGTATAGATACAGTGTGGTTAACCTGTACAGTACAGTCCTACTCAGTAATAAAAAGAATGAAATGCTGGCATGAGCCACAACATGGATGAGCCTTGAAAACATTATGCTAAGGAAAAGAAGCTGGCTACTAACAATCACATATTGGATGTACCTGCTTATATGAAATGTCCAAAATAGGAAAATCCATAAAGACAGAAAACAGAATAGTGGGTGTTTAAGACTGAGGGATGGTGGTCAAGGGAAATTGGAAAATGACTGCTGGTGGATGCAGACTTTCTTTCTCCCATTCTTTTTATGGGGGGGGGTCTTAATGGTTTACAGTGTAGTTGTAAACATATGGTACAATTATTCATCTCCCCGGTTCCATTCTCTCTTCCCTCTTTCCAGAGTCCTTTGCTTTGGTGCAATATACTATACCAAATCCAGTGCGTGTGTGCATGTGCATGTGCGTGTGTGTGTGTTTTCCCTTTCTTTTTTCTTTTTGTTTTTAGCATTTGTTTTTTAAAAAAATTTTTAAATATTTATTCCCTTTTGTTGCCCTTGTTTTATTGTTGTAGTTATTATTATTGTTGTTGTTATTGATGTAGTTGCTGTTGGCTAGGACAGAGAGAAATGGAGAGAGATGGGGAAGACAGAGGGGGGAGAGAAAGACAGACACCTGCAGGTACAGAGCCAGGGGCTCGAACTGGGATCCTTACACCGGTCCTTGCGCTTTGCACCACCTGCACTTAACCCGCTGTGCTACCTCCCAACTCCTGTGTTTTCCCTTTCTATCTTTATTATCAATGAGGGCATCCAATACTTGTCCTTTTTTTTTTTTTTAACTTATTTCACTTAACATGATGTTTTCAAGTTCCATCCAAAATGAGGCAAAGAAGATGACTTCATCATTTTTAACATTAAAGTAGTATTCCATTGTGTGTGTGTATATATACCACACTATTTTTAGCCACTCATCTATCATTGGACATCTGGGTTCCTTCCAAGTTTTGGCTATTACTAATTGTGCTGCTCTGAATATAGGTGTATATAGATCTATTCTCATAGGTGGTTTTGTTCCCCCTGTGTAAATCCCCAGGAGAGAAATTGCTGGGTCAAAGGTTAGATCAATTCTTAGTGTTCTGAGAAATCTCCAGACTGTTTTCCACAAGTGTTTGACCAATTTACATTTCCATCAACAGTGCGAAAGTGTCCCTTTTACCCCAGGGTGCAGGTTTTCATTGTTGGGGTGATGAGATGTTTTAAAATCTGCAGTGGTAATTGTTGCACAATTTTGTAAGTATATTAAGTATTATTGAATTGTACACTTTAAATGAGTTGGCTGTATGTTGCCTGAATTGTATTGTAATAGAGCTGATACCCATGTATCGCTTAGAGAAAAAACAGTAAACTAGGCCCCATCCTTAAATCTATGCAAGACAAAATAAAATTGAAGACTTAAAACTATGTCATTTTATTAAAACTAATTGTAATTGTTTCATTAGATGAAGCAGAAACTACTATGAACTGTACACCAATGAAAATAAGCTTTGCTCAATACATTTGCTAATAACGTACCCTTCTTCTTCTAGCGTTTGCCCTTCTCCAGTAGCCAGTTAATGGCTTTGAAAGTGACTGGGATCCATGTGGATTCAGTCGGCTCGGAAGGATCGTCAGTTTCCCCAATGAATGGGTACTCCGGGATGCACCACGGGAAGGTCGATCCAATGCATCCCAATAATGTACCCTGAGATCCCATAATATAAGAGCTTGTGCATTGATTTAATCTTTAGTAAAGTCTAGTTATCTAGAGGCTGTAATTATTATTTAGTTCTCTTCTAGGGACATAGTTTTCATGAAAGAGACCTGTCTAAAGGAGAATAGGGTTGGAATTGGGGGGTAAAGGGGTTCGTATGGAAGAACATCTTCTGGAAAGCTAGCAGTGAACCGAGTGGTGATTACTTGGATTTTTTTTTTCATTATATATTTTTTAACAATATACTTTTCAGGAGTCAGGCAGTAGTGCAGCGGGTTAAGTGCACATGGCGCGAAACACAAAGACTGATGTAAGGATCCCAGTTCGAGCCCCTGGCTCCCCACCTGCAGGGTGTCACTTCACAGGTGGTGAAGCAGGTCTGCAGGTATCTTTCTCTTCCCTCTCTGACTTCCCCTCCTCTCTTGATTTCTCTCTGTCCTATCCAACAACAACAGCAATGGCAACAACAACAAGGGCAACAACAATGGCAACAAAATGGGATGAATGGCCTCCAGGAGCAGTGCATTCTTGGTACAGGCACCAAGCCCCAGCAATAACCCTGGAGGCAAAATAATAATAAATAAAAATGTACTTTTCCACATTACATGTTTTTAGCATATGTTACATTTAATAATAAAAAGAATTTAAATTACAAAGATGTAATCCATATGCCTGAGACATGGAGTCAGAGGAATGTGATGTGTAGTAGTGCTTTCCTGACCAGCGGCCCGCATTTTATTGCACCAAACAGAGGAAAATTCCTTTGGAAAACCCATTACGGTCTGTTTAACCTTGAGACTTCATATCAGTAAACTTTTACTTTCACACATTCTTGAATTTTTATGTAGGGTGAGCTTGGCTGGGTGATGGCTGTGTGAATTTTGTCCTTTTGAACAGTTCAGGGTGGTTCCCAGTTTTTGCCCTCCTGGTTCAGAGAAGGTGTAGGGAGAGACCTGAGAGTGCTCACAAAGGCTCCAATAGCTTCTACCAGCAACAGTGGGCAAAGGAGGAGAATGAAATGGGAGAGCAGGACAGCCTGCTGGGAATCGCATGGGTTCACTCTCCTTAGAGCTAGGGAGAAACAAAACGGGAGGTGAGATGGGCAGCAAGATGAGGGGCTGCATGTGGATGCTCTGCCAGCTGACCAAGGCTTCTGTTTGTTTCTTAGATGTAGATGAGTGATTCTTCAGAGAGAGAAAAGGGCTGCCAACATATCAGGGGCTTGAGGTACTTGGGAGAGATTAATATTTATCAGAAGGACCTTGGAAGGATTTCAAGAAGCTAAACTTAGAATTACTGTATGGCTCAACAATTCCATATGCCCCAAAGAATTGACAACAGGAGCTCAGTGTAGATATATATAAGCTAATGTTCACAGAAGCATTACTCACAGATTCCATTTTTCAGAGAGAATTGGTTGAGGTTAGAGAAGAGATTACATTGACTTCGTAGCACATAGTCTTCGTGTTCTATCTTGGTGAGAACTGGCCCACTCAGATCAATACAGGTGCTACCAGGCCACCCAGCCCATTTTGAGTTTGGGGAGACTTTCTGGTGTGGTTATTAATATGAAAAAGGTGAAATAATTCTTAGATGTCATCTGTCATCTTTGGCAAACATTGCTTTGCTGTTGTAAGCATTGGGAGAGTCTCTGATAGGGTAGCTTTTTCACTAGAAGAACTCTTTCTTAGTGGTTTGAATTTCCTCCAGGATGCATTTTAAAGAGATGAATCTGACTCTGCCACTCCTATAGTCACTGAGAGGCATCATGCAAATAGTCAGTTACCCCCATCCTTGCCCCCTAGGAAATCAAGAAATTTGAAGGATCTCTGGAAATTTATCTAACTTAACTTACTTCTTCAAAGCACACTCATAAACATCTCAGATAAGAATCTTTATTAAATTGAGGCATCTTAGGCATATAGTTGGGGGTTAAAGACCACAGATTATGGGGTTCTGGCGGTAGCGCAGTGGGTTAAGTGCACATGGCACAAAGCACAAGAACCGGCATAAGGATCCTGGCTTGAGCCTCCGGCTCCCCACCTGCAGGGGAGTCACTTTACATGTGGTGAAGCAAGTCTACAGGTTTCTTATCTTTCTCCCCCACCTCTGTCTCCCCTCCTCTCTGTCCTATACAACAACAACAGCAATAATAATAATGACAACAAGGATAACAATAAGGGCAACAAGAAATGGGAAAAATGGCCTCCAGGAGCAGTGAATTCATAGTGCAGGCACTGAGCCCCAGCAATAACCCTGGAGGCAAAAAAAAAAACACCAAAAAACTAATCACAGATTATTGGTGCCAGGTGGTGGTGCACCTGGTTGAGTGCACATGTTGCAATGTGCAAAGACATGGATTCAAGCCCCCTAGTCCTCACTTGCAGGAGGAAAGCTTCATGAGTGGTGAAGCAGTGCTGCAGGTATCTTTGTCACTTTCTTTCTCTGTCTCTCCCTTCCTCTCAATTTCCGGCTGTCTCTATCCAATATAATAAAGATAATATTTTTTTTAAGATCACAGATTATTTGAATTAAAATGTAATTAAGTGACTTCCTCCAGGGATCTATCATTTTTTTTGAGTGTGTTTAATATTTATCAATGACAATAACCCAGTTTTTTTTTTTATTAGTGCTTTAATATTGATCAACAAAATTGTGGAATAACAGGGTTATAATTCCACACTAGAGTTGTGTCCCCAACTTCCCCTCTGGAAACTGCAGTCATTTTTTTCCAAGGTCATAGATGTGGGTTGACTTATCTATCTATCTATCTATCTATCTATCTATCTATCTATCTATCTAATCTATATCCATTTTATCTATGGTCCTGCCTCTTGCTTTCTAAATCACACCTACACTTACTACTACTTTCAAATGCTCTTTTTTCCTCTTCTTTTTCTGGGTTCTTACGGAATTGGAGTTCAAAGCCTGCCGCCACCTTCCCCTAACATTTCTTCCCCTCTGGGAGTATAGACCAAAGTTCTTTATGTTTTTAACCAAAGTTCTGGCTTCTGTAATTGCTTCTCTGCTGGACATAGGAATTGGCAGGTCAATTCATACCCCCAGCTTGGAAAACAGCTCAGTTTTAAAAGGCCTTTTTTTAAATTTCTTTATTGGGGAATTAATGTTTTACATTCGGCAGTAAATGCAATAGTTTACTAAATGTTACATGCATAACATTTCCCAGTTTTCCATATAACAATACAACCTCCACTAAGTCCTCTGTCATCCTTCTTGTATCAGTATTCTCCCCATCCACCCACCCCAGAGTCTTTTATTTTGGTGCAGTACAGCAATATGCCAATTCCAGTTCAGGTTCTACTTGTGTTTTCTCTTCTGTCTTGTTTTTCAACTTTTGTTAAAAAGCCTTTTTAGACATACTTATCTTATGATGTAGGTTGCGCCAATCTACAATAGATTTTCCCCTCAAAGTTAGGATATATTTTTCTTTTTTTTTTCCTTCATTTTTTATTATTTGTATTTTTTTTCTTTATTGGATAGAAAGAGCCATAAATTGAGAGGGAAGCGGGAGATAGAGAGGGAAAGTGACAGGGACATACCTGCAGCACTGCTTCACCACTTGCAAAGCTTCTTCCCAGCAAAGTGTCTTGCATATAGGTAGGTACCTCATAGGCTTGCCATTGACTCAGTTTCTCTTAAATCTCTTCTGGGTAGCACTCATTCATTCCAACATTCTGCTAATACTTATGCCTTTGACCAAGAGGACAGATGGGAAGATTTAAATAGCTGTTACTGAATCAAAATTTTTTAATTATTTATTTATTTATTAAAAAAAATACTGACAAAAACCAGTCAACAATATTTATACACCTTTCCCATATTTGGGAACTAGTCTCTTCCCTGATCCAGCTTTCTGGTCCTCTTTCCAGCCATGACATCATCCCCCCAGACAATAACTTAGATCCATCTGCATATTAGATTTCAGGCTCAGGAAAAAAAAAAAAACTAGTATAGTCATGGGCTCTTTGGAACATAACTAAAATAGGGCTACTAATTATCTACAAAACGGAGACCCTCCAACTCTTCATATGAACTTTTCCAGCCTTTAGGTTCATGATTAGTCAACAATTTGTTTGGCTTTATATGTTATATTTTTTCAGCCACCAGGTTCCTGATGCTAAATGATGCCAACCTGATTTCCCTGGGTAGATGTCCCCACCAATGTGTCTTGGAGCCCCGCTTACCCAGAACTCCACCCCACTAGGGAAAAAGAGAGACAGGCTAGGAGTATGGATCGACCTGTCAATGCCCATGTTCAGCAGTGGGGACGCAATTACAGAAGCCAGACCTTCCACCTTCTGCATCCCATAATGACCCTGGGTCCATACTCCCAGAGGGATAAAGAATAGGAAAGCTACCTAGGGAGGGAGTGGGATACAGAGTTCTGGTGGTGGGAATTCTGTGGAGTTGTACCCCTCTTACGCTATGGTTTTTGTCACTGAATCAAATTTTAAGAAAGAATTCCAGCAGAGGATGTGTGTGTGTAAAAGATTGGTGGAATGTTATGCATGTACAAACTATCGTATTTACTGTTGAATGTAAAATATTAATTCCTCAGTAAAGAAATTAAAAAATAATATAACAAGAGGTTTGGTGGTAGTCCTTAAACAATGGGTGACTTAAAGGTTAAGCTGTGGGTGACCTTGTTTATTAGTTGGGGGGACCTGGAAACTTTGGAACCTGGTAGTGTGCATGGTTTAGAGAAAAGGATTTGTGGTGTTGCCTCAGGCACGAAAGTCTCTTTGCATAACCATTATGCTGTCTCCTCAGTCCCCTGCAGTCCTCTTGAGAACTGAAAGAGGAAAGGCTGTATAAGATGATAAGCAGTTGCATTTGATTTTTTAAGGAAGGAATTATGCAAAAGATAGTACAGAAGCACTGATTTGTATATGGACCAGAGGGAAGATTGGTGATTTAGGTTTCTGGCCTGGGTGACAGGAAGAATGAATGACACGAAAGGCAATGATGGGGTTGAGGGGACTTATTTTTCAGAAGGTGGTAGTTTAAGTTGGGACCATTTGACCCTGAGCTTAAAGTGAACTGTCTAGGAAGAAAAGCCAAGTAGATGGCTGGAAATAGAATTCCAGTGTTTTTACTAGAGATAAGCTGGAAGACATAGGTCTGCCTTAATCTTAGTAGCTAGGCGGAAGGGAGTGAATGAAAGTATTAAGAGAACACAGCACATACAGATCTGGTCAGACACCCACACTCTGAGGATAAGCAGTTTTCATATGGAAGGTTTAATAAAAAGGGTTACTGAGTCACTTCTAAGACTTGCTGTTTGATCGATTTCCAAAACATTGGAGCCAGAGAGCTGCCATTTCTATACCGCGTTCCTGCTTTCAATTTATAGTTTGTTCTTTTTGTAAAATCCCATTCACTTTGGTTCTATTTTAATGAAATGTTTGTTTTTAGTTCACTCCCATTTCTTGTTGGGACTTTAATCTTTCACTGCTGATGAAGAATAATGAAATTGATAGATGAGAGATTATGTAACTTTAATTGTTTTAAAATCTCTTGGCGCTGAGGGAATTATATTCTAGGATACTGGGAAACCCTATAAATAAGAATCTTAGTTACAGTGAATGATCTCAAGAACTCATGAAAATCAACAAAAATTTTGGTATTTTTGTCTTTCAGTGAGTCAGGAGCCTGCACATATACAACCCCCCCCCTTTTTTAAAAAAACAAAAACCAAAGTACCAATTTTCTAAAAATATTTTTTATTTACTTAATATTGAATAGAAGCAGAGAGAAATTGAAGGGGATGAGGTAGAAAGAGAAAGAGAGACACACCTATAGCCCTGCTTTACCACATGTGAAGCTTTCCCCCTACAGGTGAGGATCAGGGGCTTGAACCCAGGTCCTTGTGCAGTATGATGTGTGCACTCAACCAGTTGTGCCAACACCTGGTCCCGGACTAGTGAATTTTATTTTATTATTATTTTAATTTCTTTCTTGGGGGATTAATGGTTTGCAGTCGACAGTAAAATATAATAGTTGTACATGTGTAACATTTCCTAGTTTTCCACATAACAATTCACCCCCCACTAGGTCCTCCTCTGCCTTCATGTTCCAGGACCTGAGCACCCCCCACTCCGACCCCAGAGTCTTTTACTTTTGTGTAATACACCAACTTCAGTCCAAGTTCTGCTTAGTGTTTTCCCTTCTGTTCTTGTTTTTCAAGTCTGTCTGTGAGCCAGATCATCCCATATTCATCCTTTTGTTTCTGACTTATCTTACTTAACATGATTCCTTCAAGCTCTATCTAGCATGAGGTGAAGAAGGTGAATCCACCATTTTTAATAGCTCAGTAGTATTCCATTGTGTATATATATACCACAACTTACTCAGCCCAGACTAGTGAATTTTAATGACTACCTTCAATAAATCTTTTTTTTTTTTCTTGTACAGAACACTGCTCAGTTCTGGCTTATAGCGGTGCTGGGGATTGAACCTGGGACCTTAGAACCTCACACATGAAAGTCTTTTGCATAACTACTCTTCTAGGATTTATTTTACAAACTAAGTAATTTTTTCTTAATATCTTTCTTTATTATTGGATAGAGACAGAGAGAAATTGAGAGGGGCTGAGGAAATAGAGAGGGAGAGAGATACCTGCAGCCCTGCTTCACCACTTGTGAATCTTTTCTCTTGCAAGTGGGGACTAAGGGCTTGAACCAGGGTCCTTGTGCATTGTAACGTTTGCACTAAAGCAGGTGTGCTACCACCTGGCTTCAAATTTAGTACATTGTAAGAATGAAGATGTCATCTGTGACCCCATGAGGAGCAGCTAACATCTCAGGTTTGTTATGAGCAAGTTAGTCGACTTTAGTTCTTATTTTGGTTGCCTTTCTCGATTGAAGATGGAGTTTATATTGTTTTATCATGATAGGTATGTCCCACTGGTGTGTTTGCAGGACATATATATATTCTTTTTCTTTTTCTTTCTTTCTTTCTTTTTTTTTTTTTT